>NC_061103.1:42515339-42652839 GCF_015104395.2 Macrobrachium nipponense
GTAATTATTCAACTGCTGGCCTTAAGGCACGGCTGGAAAATTAAACGGCTTGGAACCTTTGTTTTCCTTTTATTTTTTTTTTATTCTCAACATTTTCATTCGATTCATAAAAGAACGAAACAGAACATCTTCGAAAACTGCAATCTAATCTTCTGTTATCATATCAAAAGTTTTTTTTTTTTTTTTTTTTATAACGGCAATATTTAAAGAATGAAGCAAAACGTATACTTCAAAATTATCTACTGATGCTCTGTTATCATACCAAGAGTTTTTAGATTAACAGCAATTTTTCATATTTCAAGAACGAAGCATAACATCTATGAAAACTACCGACTAATCTTCTGTTATCATAATAATCAACAGTTTTTCAGAACAGTAATATTCTGGATAACTTCACAAATAACTTATTTGCTTCTGAAAGTTTCTCGATAACTTTACAAATAACCCTCTTCTGAATTTTCCGATAACTTCACAAATAACCCTATTTCTTATACACTCGCAGTACCTCAATATCTGAATCAACTGTCTATCATCATGATTGATTGATAGATTTGCAGGCGTCACAATATCTAGGTTGCTGACACAAGCTAATTACGATCTTCAATTACTAATCAATTTTCGTTGGTGAAACAACGCGCTATTTGATCGTAGATTTGAGCACGTTTTGATATACGTTAAAAGTTAGGAATGTAATGTTTACAACTTATGCACGAGGGGAAAATCTTGCACGCGTCCCGTGTAAGCTGCAGGTCGCATCACGCCTTGTCCACCATCATTCAGGATGTATCCTTCGATCTCTCAATCGTTCATAAATTTCAGGATCAAATTTCAAAGTTGTTATGGCAAGAATTCCCATAAGCCTTGACACCCGCATAATATAATAATAATAATAATAATAATAAAATAAATAATAATAATAATATAAAAGAAGAAAGAAGAAAAGAAAGAAGAAGATTATTCTCCCAAGCGCATCTCTCTCTTCTCTCTCTCTCTCTCTGCTCTCGACGGATACCCAACCTTATCTCCCGTCCCTGAGTTAGCTCTTCCGAAATATGACCCCGAGGACCTTTCTTCGAGTTTCCTGCGAAATCGGGACCTATCGTCAACCTCCCCAGCGCCATGCCTTTTCCCTGATTTTAGACCGACCTATTAATTAAGAGGATTATATCTCCCCGTCCACCTCTGCAAACTCCTGCATTTCGTTGAGGCGGCGAGATTCTCTCTCTCTCTCTCTCTCTCTTGATTTCTACATTTCACAATTCCGTTATTTCTATAATATCATTTTGAGGTGACGTATCACCCTCTCTCACCCCGCCCCCCACCCGCCTCTCTCTCTCTCTCTCTCTCTCTCTCTCTCTCTCTCTCTCTCTTTCAAATAATTCCTAAACCTATTCAATTATAAATTCATGGAGCATTTCTCTCTCTCTCTCTCTCTCTCCTCTCTCTCTCTCTCTCTCTCTCACTATTCCTCGAGGTAAATTCGAAAACGCATTCCTATTTTATAAAGCAGACTTAATTCTCTTCCACCACCGACTTATTTCGCCCCCTCTTGCAAAACACCCCCACAAGTTTCTCAATAATCCCAACTTCTTCGCAGCAGCTTCTTCCTGCAACGCTTCATTCAATTTCCAGGTGTGACGGAATAAATTTAATTAATTTTCAATTCCTTATTTTTTTTAACACGATTTCCTATTCTCGTTTACCTGAGGCGCAGGTGTTCCGTCGCCTTTATTGGATTATGCCCTGAAACGCCGTTTCTGGATGTCCTTAAAGTTTCTTTCTTTGTATCAAGCACGCGCGCACACACACATTATATATATAAACATGAAGGTGTCTCAGACATGAAGACGAAACCAGTGTTTCATTTCTCCTGTTGTGCATCTGCACATATACGAGTATATACGTATATATATTAAAGGAGAAATCAAATGTGTTGGTAAAATGTAGTACTTCAGCGTTCTTCACTTAGAGACAAGAGAGAGCCTAGCGACAAGCCTTCATCGAAGCTTGCAGAAATGAAAGAATTGTTTTGATGATTGTGCATTGTGAGGCCGGGGATCTGGACAGCCTAGTTGCTATTTGATTTTAAGGTGTGTCCGGATATGTACGTGTGTTTGTGTAGTGATGGGTCCAACCGCCCGACACTGAGGGGAAAGGACACACTCTCCTGAGGGGACACGGAGGACACGGGGTCAAGAAAAACCCATCGAAAGGTAGGGCACGTTTAAAAGGACTTAGGAAAAGTTGCCTATGAAAAGAGAGAAGTGTAATGTGTATACATTTATTTAATACTTAATTGTGTGTTGGGGAATATAATGGATATGTCTCTTTGTTTCAGATGGGCTCATGGCATTATACTAGAGAAAGGGACTCCCTAAAAGACTTGACTATTGAAATGTAGTTCTTAATAATTTGGGAGTTTGGGAGTGATTACTTAGTCTAATTCAGGAGAATAGAATGACAATTTACAGTCTATTTGTGGGTCAGACCTAGTTCTTAATGTGACGTCTTTTAATCACTTTAATCCATATCATGTTCAGCTAGTTTGTGAAATAAAAAGCATATTTTTGTATTTACGAGAATTCATTAGCCTAGCTTGATATCGTTTGCAGACGGGACAGTCAGCAACTAAAGGTAAGAGAGTTGTCACTTGTTTTAGTTTTGGTTAACCAGTGCTGAATGATTAATTTGCTCGGTTATTGGTTGGTGGCAGTGGTGGGATTCGAACCCACGCCTCCGAAGAGACTGGTGCCTCAAACCAGTGCCGAATGATTAATTTGCTTGGTTTTATATATATATTATTATAATATACATATTACATGTCACTATGATCTTATCACGAACGCAATGCACACTCGTACGTAAACATATATATATATATATATATATATATATATATATATATATATATATATATATATATATATATATAGAGAGAGAGAGAGAGAGATGAGAGAGAGAGAGAGAGAGAGAGAGAGAGAGAGAGAGAGAGAGGAGCCGTTCGTGAACGACCACGGCTACTTCACGTAGCAAAAAAAATTAATTAATCAATTAATAAATAAAATCCTATAAACTAATAACTCAACAATGTAGTTGCATAAAACATCAACTCCAAGACGTACTATATACCAATTTCTAAACAAAGGAATTTTGAAGGAAAAAAAAAAAAGAAAACTGTAATTACAACAGAAAAAACCCTCCTACCGAGGGAATAAAAAAGCTACAAAAATCTCCACCATTTTCTCGAGACCTTCTCCCCCCCCCTCTCTCTCTGTTCTCGAAGAATTCCAGCTTCCCCCGCCCCTTTTTTTTTGTCATCAAATTTTCATATCCCTTCAAGTTATAGAGGAAGGCTTCTCCTTGCAGTCCTCAAATTACACTAGAACCGAGATTGGATTGGAGTCGAATTGTCAAGCTTTTAATCCCTATTATTATTATTATTATTATTATTATTATTACTTAAAATGTAAAGCTTTTATATGGAACAAACACCGAAAGATATTCATATGCAGAATTGTTATATATATATATATATATATATATATATTATATATATATATATGTATATATATATATGTATATAATATATATATATTATATATGTATATATATATACATATATGTATATATATATATATATATATATATATATATATATATGTATGTATATGTGTGAGTGTGTGTGTGTGTGTGTGTGTGTGCGCGTGTATTATGTATGCATGAATCTGAGTTTATTCTCCGTTAAATTTTGTCGCACAAACTCCAAGTAAAATATCTGCGGAAAAAACTCAGGTTTGCCAGCTTGTTTACAAGCAGGAAGTGCTGGAACTTGCAAAGAATTTGGAGTTTGTTCAAAAAGAGCCTTGTTTTTACCATTAAAGTCACGGGGTCCAATTAAACTCTTTCGGTAGGGTGGAAATTAACGTTGTTTTTTTCAACTATTACTTTCCTGTAGCCCCTGGTGCAGTTTTTTCTTTCTTTCTTTCTTTTGTTCCACGTATGTTTGTTTCTTGAGAAGTTATTCTGAGAATTAATCAAATCTTGAATATGCATTATGAGGACGTTTTGAATAATAATAATAATAATAATAATAATAATAATAATAATAATAATAATAATAATAATCAAAGGAAATTTAAAGACCAGATAGACACAGCAAAACACATGATCATATTAATAACGAGTTCATTCCATTTCTGACTCTTCAAACCTCAATATAACCAGGTCAGTCTGCGATAAAAAAAAAAAACAGCCTAAAAAATTCAGTGCCTTAACAACGGTGCCAAAATGGATTAAACGCCCTCCTTTTGGGCCAAGTAAACAGCAGCTGTCCAGAACACCTTTTCGGTGGCAAGATATATATATACACAGATGTTCTTCCAACGAGTCGAAAAGGACACGTACAATATTGCGTCACATGTTTTCTGACAGACAGGTGTGTGGGTCATTTATTAAAAAAAAAAAAAAAAAAAAAAAAGGAAAAAAAAAAAAAAAAGGAAAAAGGCACGACCTCGCCTTAAGCCTAACTAGCATTATAAGTCTTAGGGTTTTTAAATGCTTAAAATGAATTCATAGATGTTAAGATTATTTATGGGCGGTCCTATCGTGTGTGCGAGTGTCATATGACTTCAGTGTCAAACCTCGATTTCACAGTAGAGAGCAAGAGAGAAAAACGAATATTTATGGAAAATAAACAAATAAAAAACGAATATTTACGGAAACTAAACAAATTAAAAAAGAATATTTATGGAAAATAAACAAAGCAATAATCAGGAATTCAATATAAAAATAAAAACAATACAAGAATTATGAAATAAGTGTTACTATAATATATCACAAATACACCTATAAGTCTACTATACAAGGTTTAGGTGCTGCCATTACTAATGCAAACAGCTTAAAATAACCACAAAAACATCATGGTAGCAACAATTCTTTTGTGACTAGAGAAGTTTGGATGATTTTGGAATAATAAAGAAAACATTTGATTTAAAAGGACCTATAAGAAAACACTTTAAAAAGCTTAAATATAAAACAGCATTTTTGATCCAATGGTCCAAACCAATATAACTTTTTTGTTGAGGCAGTCGAAACAACAACAATTCCCTTTGATTGGACTAAATCAATAACTATATACCATTCAAACTGACTCAAGCAATAACAAATCCCTTTAAACTGTCTCAATTAACTACGATCTCGTTTAAAACGACCGAAAACAGTAACAATTCCTTTTACACGGACTCAAGCAATACCAAACCCCTTTAAATGAACAAAAAACGACAAAAAAATCCCTTTAAATCGACCCAAAACGACAACAAATCCCTTTAAATAGACCCAAAACAACAACAAATTCCTTTAAATCGACCCAAAGAAACAATAAATCCCTTTAAATCGACCCAAAGCAACAATAAATCCCTTTAAATCGATCCAAACAACAACAAATCCCTTTAAATCGACCCAAAACAACGACAAATCCCTTTAAATCGACCCAAAACAACAACAAATTCCCCTTAAACGAACCAAAACAACACCAGGGACGAGTAAAGATATTAATAACCATAACTAATAAATATTAGTGACCAAACTGTGGGCAATTAATGGCTGCAATAAATTACTCTTCCACAACCTGAGGTCATTTGGAGTATCGGTCCTCCTCCTCCTCCTCCTCCCCTCCTCCTCCTCCTCCTCCTCCTCCTCCTCCTCCTCCTCCTCCTCCTCCTCCTCCTCCACTATTGTTATTTCTGGCCAGCGATCTCTGACCAAAACTAACAAAATCTCAACAGACTACAAGATTAAGCAAAGGGGCCATTTCGCACAGTCTGGGAGAGGGGAATGATATTCTCTCTCTCTCTCTCTCTCTCTCTCTCTCTCTCTCTCTCTCTCTCTCTCTCTCCACATCAAAATACCGATCAAGTCGTCGAGGAAATGGTTTTGATTTCTGTGAAAAATGAATATCCTGGATTATTTGGGAAACGAATATTGTAGCATTAAGGATTCCTAAGGAAATGACACCAGGTTACATCTCTGATCAAAGACGCGGACACTGAAACGCGCGTCCACGGCATCATTCATTAAAACACAAGTCATTAGGAAAAATCCGATGACGGAGTCACTCTGTGATTTCACCTCCGTGGCCCAAGTGGCGTCATTGATTACCTGTGCCAGTATCGTTCTGTCGTTCCCTAAAGGAAGATGTGATGTTTGACCTCGCCCCCCCCCGCCCCCACCTCTCTCTCTCTCTCTCTCTCTTCTCTCCTCTCTCTCTCTCTACAAAGAGACCTTAACAAAGTATATGATTGGGCAGAGGTAAATAGGATGGTATTTAACTCTGATAAATTTGAATCAATAATTAAATTATGGAGACAGAGAAGGAAAGCTATATGCATATAGGGGACCTAATAATGAGACAATCACAAATAAGGAAGCAGTTAAAGACCTTGGTGTGATGATGAATAGGAACATGTTATGCAATGATCAAATAGCAATTCTGTTGGCAAAATGTAAAGCAAAAATGGGAATGTTGTTACGGCACTTCAAAACAAGAAAAACTGAACACATGATTATGCTTTATAAAACATATGTTCGTAGTCCACTTGAATATTGCAATATGATATGGTACCCACTATCAAAGGATATTGCACAAATAGAGATGTACAAAGGTCCTTTACAGCTAGAATAGAAGAAGTTAAGGACCTAGACTACTGGGAAAAGACTACAATCCTTAAAATTATATAGTCTAGAAAGGAGAAGAGAACGCTACATGATAATTCAGGCATGGAAAACAGATAGAAGGAATAACAGAAAATATCATGGAACTAAAATATCAGAAACGAGCAAGCAGAGGTAGATTAATAGTGCCCAAACTATACCAGAAAAATAAGGAAAGCACACAGGACATTAATCCACTACGCACCAGCATCGATAATGCAGCGTCTATTCAATGCGTTGCCAGCTCATCTGAGAATATATCAGAGTAGCGTAGATGTGTTTAAGAATAAGCTCGACAATATCTAAACTGCATCCCAGACCATCCAAGATTGGAAGATGCAAAAAATATACCGGAAGATGTACTAGCAACTCTCTGGTAGACATTAAGAGGCGCCTCACACTGAGGGACCTGGGGCAACCCGAACGAACTGTAATGGTCTGTAAGGTAAGGTCTCTGTCAACCGTGTGCAGCTTGTCCAACCTAATATTTCCGTTGTACTGTCCTATGCTTCAATTCCCTGCCGTGTTTTCCAGACTCTCTTCTCTCCTCTCTCTCTCTCTCTCTCTCTCTCTGGCTCACTATCGAGTTTCATCGAATTTAAGGTATTCCATTACCTGTTCTCACGGGCCCCTTTTAAAGCACTTTAGCCCAATTCTTAAAGGGGAGAGCCCCGTCGAAATACAGGATACGCCCTGTTTCGTACGCAGACAGGTTCGAACGCGAGCGTAGTTTTTACGCTGCCAGCACTGCAATGTAATTGCAATGACAACAACTGCTTACGCTGCTGGAACTGCAAGGACAACAAAAATAATTGCTAATGCTACTGCAAACTACTCCTACTGCAATAATAATAATAATTATAATTCTACCACTGAGTTATCAATGTTTAGAACTAATAATAATAATAATAATAATAATAATAATAATAATAATAATAATAATAATAATAATAATAATAATACCACAGATTTCCCAACGTCACCAATGAATGACATCGAAATCACATAGAGATGGATGACCCACTTTGGAAAAAAACTTTTGGAAAAAAAAAAAAAAAAAAAAACACACACACACACATCGAACACACATTCAAACTATAGAGCCATAAACTTCCAGAAACATCCTTCCATTCCCGGAATCCCTCCGCGACCCCCCCCCCCCCCAAAAAAAAAAAAAAAAAAAAATAATAATAATAATAATAAAAAAAACAGGAAAACCAAATAAAATGAGGTCAAGGCCAAAAAGCGTCCGAAAATGACGAATAAAGACGAAAATAGGCGAAGCTCCAAACCACATCGGCCTCCAGCCAGATGTGAACAGGGAATTCCCGAGGCATTTGGGGGTGGGGGGGGGGGGGGGCCATTGCATATGTAAACAGAGAGAGAGAGAGAGAGAGAGAGAGAGAGAGAGTCAGGAAAACAGCAGAGAAATGATGCACAAGAAAATATGACGGGAATATTGCCAGAGAGAGAGAGAGAGAGAGAGAGAGAGAGAGAGGAGAGAGATGAGAGAGAGAGAGAGAGGAGAGAGAGAGATCCTATCCGTCAGTCTCTAATCAGACATTCAAAGATGATCAGGTTTTTTCGGGCAAGATGGAAAAATTCCTCTGAATAATACCGAATGAAAAGGAAAGAAAGATCCGATCCAATAAGACGCTGCCATTTCATTACCCCTTTTTTTCCCTTTCCCTTTTCTCGAATTTTTCCCATTTTTTCCCATCGTTTCTTCACACCTTTTTTCCTATAACTTTTTTTTTTATATTTTCCCAATTTTTCTTGTCGTATTTTCCATCTTTTCTTCCACATTTTCCCATTTTTTTCCGGTCTCATTTTTTCCTATGTTTTCCAATCCTCTTTCCATATTTTCCCGTCTTTTGTCCATATTCTCCTAATTTTTCCACATTTACCTTTTTTTCTATATTTTCGCAACTTTTTTCGTATTTTCATAATTTGTCCCGTTTATTCCTAATATCCCATCAATTTTCATAATTTTCCCATCTTTTTTCCATCTTTTCCCAATTTGACCTTGAATAAGAACCCGAATAAGACTCTGAGTTTGATCTAGTTCAAACGTATTACCCCGGACGCCATATTCTTGTGATTCGTGTTTGGTTGGAATCCTGGAATCTCGGAATGTGTAAGATTCTGAATGAGTGACGTCACTACAGCATCCGCGAATCACCCCCCTAGGATGAATTAATGCGTCTTCCTTTCTTCTGTTCTCATAATCTCCTCCATTTATAGAACACGGCGAGACACAGAGACAAAAGGACTGAGAGAGAGAGAGAGAGAGAGAGAGAGAAGGCTCGGACCCTATGATTCCTCCGCTGGACACTACAAGATCCATGAATTGAACACGGTGAGACATAGACAAAAGCAGACAGACACACACACACACACGCACAGAAACAATCTCGAACCCTACGATAAGAGGATTTGAACATGTGACTCGAAAAAAAATAATAATTCCTATTCACAAGGACTTTGAAAAGCTGCGCATGAACTTTTAAAAAGCTTTGTTTTTAGAAGATAAGAGGTAGGCGAACGTGTGTGCTTAACACTCTCTCTCTCTCTCTCTCTCTCTCTCTCTCTCTTTAACTGTTACTCTTAAAGCAGCCTATCCTCTTTAAAGAAAACCAAAGCCAAGCAAAAGCAATTTAGCAATTCCCCTCAGCATACGATAGCAATTTAATACTATTCACACATTCCCGAATTCCCAGATTCCAGGGAGGTTACAATTCCAGCGAAGTTTTAGTGTCGCTATCAAATAATGAATTCTTTTTTATTTGTTTTTGGTACCTATCCCCTAAAACTGACCCACGTCTTCTTACTCCTGAATTCCTAGATTCCAATGGGTTACAATTCCAGCGAAGTTACTGTCACTATTAAATGAAGAATTTTTTTTTCTTTTAAAGTAGTACCTATACCCAAAACTGGCCCATACACCCTACCCCCTATTTTACACTCACTAAAATATATACGAAAACGCTCGGCCCGCAATAAAATGGACGCATTTCTGACCCCTTACAAAAGTGTAAATGAATTCGGCTCCTTATAAACACCACAAGTCTACTAAGCTGCCCTAAGTAATGAGCCCAGTACTCAGTTCATGGTTGACTGGTGTGGGTCGCTGGTGGGAGAGAGAGAGAGAGAGAGAGAGAGAGAGAGAGAGAGAGAGAGAGAGAGAGAGAGACATAAAGCACAGCATTATTCACTATGAATTCCTGCACCTACCGAGAATGACGTCACAGCGAAACGCTTCAAAATAAAAAAAAGTTGTTCTAATTGCAAAAATAAGTCATTTCAATATAATGCTCTGATATCAAGTATGTTGTTCAATAATATTCTCGGAACGTTGCTGTTCTGCCTTGTTCTTCTGACGAGGCGTCAGTACCATCCCTACCACTTTTCCCTACAGAGAGAAAAAATAAAAAAATAAAAAAATAAAAAATAAAAAATAAAAACTCGAAAATAATGGTTTCCACATTCGGAATTATTCCAGCGCGGATAATCCAAAATTATTATAACAATAATTAACCCCTATATTTCATCTATTTAAATCTTCTCATGTGAACATCCTTATGGACAGAGTTCAAAGACTATGATAAACCCAAAAGAGAGAGAGAGAGAGAGAGAGAGAGAGAGAGAGAGAGAGAGAGAGAGAGAGAGAGTGAAGAGTTCGAAGTGGGGCACTACAGAGATACAGTTCATTTTGAACCGATATTACACGGCGGCATAATTATATCTCCTTTTTTTTTTACCCCAACTCTTCAATAGCTTCATTTTAAACAAAGCAAAAATATTCATAAGAACGATGACAACACAAACATGTTGAGAAGAACCTTTCAAGATAATACTACAACGGTGAGATAATAATAATCCTATCTTTCCATCTTCCCAGTTCCTGAATACCTTCTTTTCAACCAAACGTATTCGTATGCAAATATCTTCAAAAGCTCATTATCTGATCATACTATGGGACACATTTTCTCTCTCTCTCTCTCTCTCTCTCTCTCTCTCTCTCTCTCTCTCTCTCTCTCTTCTCTCTCTCTCTCTTTGTCAAGAAAGAATGACACTGCTTTTATTGTTCTCGGATTCAATCCTTATGGATGCTCTATTTTCGTATAACGCACAAATTAATGGTTGAATCTTACGATGGCTAAATTTGTCCAGCTCTGTGATACAATCTTTGTCCTTTAAGACTGACTTCCAGTACGCACGCGCGTGCAATGGCCGTAATTCTAAGGATTTATTCCAATCTAAGCTTGTGGTAATGGTGTCTCATTCATTCAGTGCCTTTGTTGGAGAAAATTAATTTTCTGCATAAATTATGAATCTATAATAAATAAATATATATATATATATATATATATTATATATATATATATATATATGTACCAAAGGAGCATAAGAGAGAGAGAGAGAAGAGAGAGAGAGAGAGAGAAGTTCAAAAGGTATTTTTAGTAGTGACAGAAATCTAATAAAACTGTATGTCAATAATGGGGGAGAGAGAGAGAGTAGAGAGAGAGAGATAGAGAGAGAGAGAAGAGAGGAGAGAGAGAGCAGAGAGAAGTTCAAAAGGTATTTTTAGTAGTGACAGAAATCTAACAAAACTGTATGTCAATAATGGGGAGAGAGAGAGAGAGAGAGAGAGAGAGAGAAGAGAGAGAGAGAGAGAGAGAGAGAGAGAGAGAGTCAAGTTCAAGATAAATATCCAGTCCTAACGAAAATCTAACACAACTCATTGTCAAAAGCGTAATGAACTGCCACATTTAAAAGATAAATTAATTTCACATTAATCGATCAATTATATCTGTGCTTTTGCCGGTATTAAACACTAGAAAAGCAATTATGATACAATGTGCTTAAACAAGTTCGTCATCCTATGGAGGTTGTACGCACTGTGAGAACTAGAATGCCAACTTGTCAAGACATAAATTTGCCAAGAAGAATAGGTCAAGCTCTCTCTGCCTGCCAAGTTATACTTGCGTTTCTGATGAGAGAGAGAGAGCGAGAGAGAGAGAGAGAGAGAGAGGAGAGATGAGACTGCGGAGAGAGATTGAGAGGAGAGTGAGAGGAGAGAGAGAGAGAATGTGTATTACCGAGATGAGCTGCTATAAAAGATCTGCAGGTTCAACTCCTGACATTCAACTTTTACCACCACTGCCTATGCAACGAATTTTCTGCCCATCCCCCCCCCCCCTCCCCCAAATTAAAAACACGATTTTCTAGGAAAATAAAAAGAAAAAAAAACCACGATGTTGGCAACACAAAGTCTCTTCCCCTCCAACAATTTTTTTCTTTGCTAGTTTTTTTTTTTTTTTTTTTTTTTTTTTTTTTATAAACAAGTTCTACATTTCCTTTACATTTTTTTTTCTCTCTCTGCCACCTGACTTCCGTGAACGGGAACTGATAAGAACTACTACTCACCTTTTCCAGAGAGAGAGAGAGAGAGAGAGAGAGAGAGAGAGAGAGAGAGAGAGAGAGAGAGAGAGAGAGAGGTTAATTACAAATAGTTAAAGCAGTGTCTCTCTATGCTAATTTTATTTTAGTATAATTAATATACACGATGCTTGCTTATCATTTTAGATAAGCAAGCATTCCACGTTCTCTTTTAGATAGACTACCATTGCACCTTGGCTACATAAACACAATCAAAATGCCTTCCCCGTCGGCCTCTTACCAAAAAATAAGAGAAAAAATAACATCCCTATATCTATTCCCATAATACATGTCCTCTTCGCCGCTCTACAAAAATAACCTAAAAAAAAAAAAAATAATAAATAAATAAATAAATAAATAAATATAAAATAAATAAAAAATATACATCCCTATATCTACTCCTCCTACTAAAATGCCTTCCCCATCGGCCTCTTACACAAAAAATAAAAGAAAAAGAAAAAGTAAACATCCTATCTATTCCAATACTAGAACGCCTTCCCCGCCGGCCTCTTACCAAAAAAAATAAATAAATAAATAAAAAAAAAAAAAAAAAAAATAAATCAAAAGTAACATCCCTATATCTATTCCCATACTAAAATATTTCCCTTCTCCGCCAGCCTCTACCTACAAAAAAAAAAATAATAATAATAAAATAAAATAAAATAAAATAAAATAAAATAAAAAGTAAACACACTATCCTCTCCCATCAACCCCCAAATCTGGCTGACTAAACCTTCATACCATTATTTTTGATGGCAGGCTCGGGAAAAAAAAAAAAAAAAAAAATCCGCGGCTCACCCATTGTTTCCCGACGTGTCCGATCATAAAACTCTATACGTATATGCTTTTCAGCTCTGTCAACATCCTTCGCGACTCTATGTTCAGTCACTCTATGTAATGCAACTTTAAAAGTAAATCCCACACACACACACACAGCTATCCATGACAATGGTATTGATTTTTTTAAAGACTGTATTCATTGAAAACTACAAGCCGTTAAACTGTACGTAGGCGTTTATATATATAATATATATATATATATATATAGATATATATATATATATATATATATATATATATATATATATATATATATAGATATAGATATATATATATATATATATATATATCATATTTATATATATATATATCTATATATATATATATATAGATATATATATATATATTATATCTATCTATATATATATATATATATATATATATATATATTTATATATTATATATTTATATATATATATATTTATATATATATATATGTGTGTGTGTGTGTGTGTGTGTGTGTGTGTGTGTGTGTGTGTGTGTGTGTGTGTGTGTGTGTGTGTGTGTACATTTACAGAGCTTTTAAAAGCTGCCCTAGTTTTCACACACATATTAATGAGTATATGCACCTCCTATTAGTTTGTTCTTGTTTTTGATTGACAATTCTCTATAGGTTAAACATACATACCATCATATATATAAATATAGTATATATATATATATATATATATATATATAGGTATATATATATAAAATATACACACACATTATGTTCGTTTGGCAAGTTAGAGCATTTCTGGCTCGTTCATGCAAATACACGCAAGTTCTGGATAATAATAATAATAATAATAATAATAATTTAATTAATAATAATAATAATAATATAATTAATAATAATAATAATAATAATAATAATAATAATAATAATAAAGAATGTGAGTTTTTATCTTGTATCTATATAATTTTATTTTAAAAACGAGGGACGTTTCGTCCTTTCTTCTCCGTATCGGATCTGGCACCAAAAAGAAATAAATAAATAATAAATAAAAAAATAAAATAAAAGATTGCTAGCTTTTCCATTCGCGTTTAAGTGTTAACAAAATCCTCTTTTCAGACTACAGACACCACTGGCAAGAGTTCCAGAGAAAAGCTCTTTCTCTCTCTCTCTCTCTCTCTCTATCTCTCATTCTCAAAAAGCTCCCACACACACACACACACACAGAGGTAATACTCTTCGATTAATCTCACAAGAAATGGTCCGGAGCTATTTGGACTCTGGTTTTAAAGGCTTAAAAGATTGGCCTAACTGTGGTCTTTTGGTCTTAAGGTCTGTGGCCCATTCCCATTCCCGCCACGACAAGATTCCAATTCCCGATTTGACTTCCTCGCAGGTGTTGCAACGCCAATCCGCAGGAACCAATTAATTAACGGGAGGTTTTGCTCGATCGTAACCATTGTCAGAATTAAGTCTCTCATTTTGTTTATTTTGGTATAGTTTTTTTTTATCTTTTTCCCTTTGCATTTATTGTCTTTATATTGCTTTTACAAGCAGGGAAGCTTTATATTTACTGGCCTTTTCTGTGTTTTTCTTGAAGAATGTACAAGATTTGGAATATTCCTTTATTCTATGGAAGATTGTTTACAAAATTGAACAGCTACTTTAGCTTGTTCCACAATAATAATAATAATAATAATAATAATAATAATAATAATAATAATAATAATAATAATAATAATAATAATAATAAAATAATATTGGAATACTCCTTTAATCTATGGAAGATTGTTTACAAAGCTGAACAGGTACTCTAGCTTGTTCCATAATAATAATATTATCATTATTATTATTGTGCCGCTGTTATCATTCCTTCAGTTTCCTTCTTAAGCTCTCCCCTCTGTAGCCATTGCCATGTGTCATCGCTGGCTAGTTCTTTAGTCTGTCTCAGACTAAAGAACTAGCCAGCGATGACACATGGCAATGGATACAGAAGGGAGAGCTAAAGAAGGAAACTGAAGGAATGATAACAGCGGCACAAGATCAGGCCCTAAGAACCAGATATGTTCAAAGAACGATAGACGGGAATAACATCTCTCCCATATGTAGGAAGTGCAATACGAAAAATGAAACCATAAACCACATAGCAAGCGAATGCCCGGCACTTGCACAGAACCAGTACAAAAAGAGGCATGATTCAGTGACAAAAGCCCTCCACTGGAGCCTGTGCAAGAAACATCAGCTACCTTGCAGTAATAAGTGGTACGAGCACCAACCTGAGGGAGTGATAGAAAACGATCAGGCAAAGATCCTCTGGGACTATGGTATCAGAACAGATAGGGTGATACATTCAAAAAGACCAGACGTGACGTTGATTGACAAAGTCGAGAAGAAAGTATCACTCATTGATGTCGCAATACCAGGGGACACCAGAGTTGAAGAGAAGGAAAAGGAGAAAATGGGAAAAAATGATAAGATATCAAGATCTGAAAATAGAAATAAGAAGGATATGGGATATGCCAGTGGAAATCGTACCCATAATCATAGGAGCACTGGCACGATCCCAAGATCCTGAAAAGGAATCTAGAAAAACTAGAGGCTGAAGTAGCTCCAGGACTCATGCAAAGAATGTGTGGTGATCCTAGAAACGGCGCACATAGTAAGAAAAAGGTTGATGGACTCCTAAGGAGGCAGGATGCAACCCGGAACCCCACACTATAAATACCACCCAGTCGAATTGGAGGACTGTGATAGAGCAAAAAAAAAAAAAAAAAAAAAAAATAATAATAATAATAATAATAATAATGGAATATTCCTTTATTCTATGGAAGATTGTTTATAAAGTTGTAAACAGTTACTTTAGCTTATTCCAGAATAATAATAATAATAATAATAATAATAATAATAATAATAATAATAATAATAATAATAATAATAATAATTAATAAGCGTCCAATATCATGAAAAAATAAATTTCATTATTTGTTATTTTGACCAGACCATAACTACTTGATACACGACTGTCAAATCACCTAATTTACGTAAGCAACCATACACATATAGGACAACTACATCAATATAATTTTAGTAATTCTGTCCTTCTTCTATAGACATTTCTAACTTCCAACGACAGTAAAAATAACCAAATAAAGACTCAAGATAAATGTCTATAAATTTGGGTAAGTTGATGAAGGAACGGATTGGACTATAAAAATCTAGGTCAAAACTCCAAGCGCTGGGGTCTACGAGGTCATTCAGCACTGAAAGGGAAATTGAAAATAGAAAAGGTTTGAAAGGTGTAACACAGGAAGAAAACCTTGTGCAGCTGGACTACGAAGCAATTGTGAGGATAGTAGGATGAAGAAAGAAAATATGAAGGGAGGTACAGTAAAAGGAACGAATGTGGTTGCAGCTAGGAGCCGAAGGAACGCTGCAAAGAACCTTAAAGTTTAACCAATAGAATACAAAAAAATATATATAATAAAAAAATAAAAATAAAAAAATTCACGGAACCCAACGACTGCATAGATCACAGATTTCTCGGCTGAGAAAACGTTACAAACTACGTTCTTAATATTTTTTTGGAACGGGGGGGGGGGGGGTGGGGGGGGAGAGCAAGGGGGGGGGGGGGGGCCCGAACTCGTTCATAGGGGGCGAAATGGAAACGCGTTCCCGTACATTGGTTCCCGTCGTTCATTACGACTGACCTCGTGGCTGGGAGTCGGTTACTGACATTTGGTGGTGACCTCGTTCGTTCATTTAGGTGGAAAATCTACTCTCTTTCTCTCTTTGTGTGTATGTATGTGTTTATATAATAATATATATTGTATATATATATAATATCTATAATATCTATATATATATATATATAATATATATAGATATATATGTATATATATATATATCTATATATCTATATATATATATATATATATATATATATATATATATATATATCTATATATATATATATATATATATATATATATATGATATTATTTGAGAGAGAGAGAGAGAGAGAGAGAGAGAGAGAGAGAAATTTATTTATTTATACACACATTATGTATACATTATATATATATATATATATATATATATATACACATATACATATATACACACATATCCTGAAATCCACGGTAGAAAGGTAAGTGAAACAGGGACTTTGGAACAAGTACTTTCGTAGTATATTCTACATTTTCAAGGTCACGCTGATATATATACAAGCATAGTATATACATACACATGAACACACTCGCAAACACTGCGCGCCCCCAAAAGCGAACACAGAGCTCCGACGGAACTCCGTGACCCAATTCCTTGCTGGTCCTTACGGGTCGGGGAATGTGATGATCACGTTTCATATCTTAGTGTAAAATTGAGAGGAGGTCCGCCTGGCATCACCATCATCCTACTATATCTGCATATTGATCAATACAGCTTCCCTTCCTTCCTTCCTTCCTTCTTGCATCCCATCTCTCTCTCTCTCTCACTCTCTCTCTCTCTCTCTCTCTCTGCGATTTGTCGTAGGCGTGTTTTACGTTCAGTATTGAGACGCCCTTGTGCGTGTGTGTGTGTGTGTGTGTATTTGTATGCGTAACACCAGTGCACACATACATACAAATGTATGCATATATACACATACACGTATATACATACATATATACATACACACATATATATATACACATACATATACGTATGTATGTATGTATATACATATATATATATATATATAATGAATAACTTGATCACGAAGTATATAAAACGTGATGCTATGTATAAATAAAGGTTTATTTGCCACGAAGGAAAAAAATAAACTTTTATCTATATATATATATATATATATATATATATATATATATATATATATATATATATATATATTATATATATTTTATATATACTCAAATGGTCGTATTTTTTAAGACAGCAAAAAAATAATTTCTTACCACACAAAGGAAACAAACAAATCAAATGGGACCTGGTTATTATTATTATTATTTATTTTATTGCTACACAATAAAAGTTTTAAAACATAAAAGTATGCCACTCAACATAGACGCAACTATAAATAAAACAAAATAGTTCAAACATTTCTCAAACTACTGCAGGAACAGAAAAAAAAAAACACCTTCGAGACAACCAAAAATTGGAAAAATATTTTAGCCCTTCTCGTCTTGTGCAAACATTATCGTTAATGTTTAGCGAGGCATGTGACTCGAACGAAAGTTCCGTAATAAATCAACATTATCCTCGCTAATACAAAGAGAGTTCTAAAAAATGAATAATTGTATATATAAGTTCAAAAATATATTCAACGCGAGTCGGGTGTTCCATCAAATTGAAATACTTTGGGGGCAGGATATATTTCAGATCTAGTTGTGCCTACAATAGCTATGTTTTCCTACATGGTTACATTTGATACACGCAAGAGTTTATGTCGCTTCACGAACTTCTTAAAACGACAATAAATCTATTTCAATCTTGTTAAAGACAGATGCCTTCCATATTCATTTTACGGAGCTGTGTGGAGTTTGGACAAAGCATAAGTCTTCGGGGATAAATATTTCTATTAATTTTACACAGGTGGGAGGATTTTAGATTAAATATAATTCTTCATGATTTACTATTTCTGATATTTATTTTACACAGCGCTGTGGATTTTTGAAAAACACAATTATTCAAGGATAAATATGTCTGATATGCATTTTACGGAGCTGTGTGAATTTTGGACAAAGCACAATTCTTCGTGGATAAGAGATTTCTGATATCAACTTCACAGAGCTCTATGGATTTTGGAAAAGGAATTCTTCATAGATAAATATTTCTGATAATTTTTACACAGGTGGGCGGATTTTGGATTAAATATAATTCCTCGTGATTTACTATTTCTGATATTTATTTTACAGAGCTGTATGCATTCTGGGAAAGCATAATTCCTCATGGACAAATATCTCTTGATATTCATTTTACAAAATTTACACAGCTGCGCGGATTTTGGATTAAATATAAATCCTCATGATTTAATATTTCTGGTATTAATTTTACAGAGCTCTATGGATTTTGGATTAAATATAATTCCTCATGATTTAATATTTCTGGTATTAATTTTACAGAGCTCTGTGGATTTTGGATTAAATATAATTCCTCATGATTTAATATTTCTGATATTCATTTTACAGAGCTCTGTGGATTTTGGATTTAATATAATTCCTCATGATTTAATATTTCTGATATTCATTTTACAGAGCTCTGTGGATTTTGGATTTAATATAATTCCTCATGATTTAATATTTCTGATATTCATTTTACAGAGCTCTGTGGATTTTGGATTAATATAATTACCCTCATGATTTAAATTTTATTTCTGTTTTATTCATTTTGAACAGAGCTCTGTGGATTTTGGATTTAAACTATAATTCCTCATGATTTAATATTTCTTGATATTCATTTTTACAGTAGCTCTGTGGATTTTGTATTTATTTAAATACAATTCCTCATGATTTAATATTTGCCTGATATTCCATTTTACAGGGCTCTGTGGATTTTGGATTAAATATAATTCCTCATGATTTAATATTTCTGATATTCATTTTACAGAGCTCTGTGGATTTTGGAAGGCACAATTCTCTATGGATAGATATTCCTGATAAAAGGGACACATGTAATCTTCTCGCTCGAGGCATTGTGACTCTCATTCGGAGAAAAGTGATAGCCAGTATCACTTCACCATTAGGCTGAATCAATACTGTGGTTGGACGAAAATGGATATCTACCCCTTATACAGCAAGGGATATGCTGGTTTACCGTTGCAGGGCAAATGTTTTACCCTAGTGACATCAAAAACAAACAACCGATACTCTATTCATCTTTCAAATTTTGCACCTGTAAACGGCTGCAATAAAGTTTCACAGATTTGTAACTGAAATTCACAGAAGTGTATGTAAAAATGTGGTCTCGCTAAGGAGAGGGTTATTATACGCGACACTGAAACTAAGCATTCACAAACACTAAGTCACAGATTTCGTTTAATATCTTATTCTAAGACAGACACCTTTGACAAGTAATTGGACACCTCTGCTCTCCATATTAGAAGCCAAATGGAAACACCAAGTAATATCTAGAAAGAAAATTGGACCAACAATGCTCTTCGGAGAAAAATGCAACTATGGAGACGCTGCAATGACTCGTACAATGAAAAATGAATGCCAAAAACCATCGTCCTCCCTATCAGACACAAAATGGAAACGCCAAGCAGAAAGTAGAAAGGAAAATGATGAAAAACCTCTTTCGAGAAAGATGCAGCTATGGAGAAGCTACGATTTCAGGTTGAAAAAAAAATGAAAGTCGAAAAGAGAAAGATACAGAAACGAGTGAGTATGATGCTGCAGAATCCCTCGCGGAAGGAACATGATCCGTAGGACTCAAATTCCTTCTTAATTAATTTATCATCGGGAGCAAAATGAAAAGTTTCGGATTGAGTACTCGATTGTGAAATCTGAGCTTAACCGAAGGAAGGGACCAACTTCCTCTAGTCATTAACGAGGCTAATCAAGCCACGTAAACAGTATTACGAAAACAAGACAGAACAAGACACGTTACACGAAATTCGTCTCGGTATCTTGAGCACAGTGTTCAGGCCAAAGGCCAAGCGGTGGGACCTATACTATTATAAGGTCATACAGTTCCTCGTTGGAAGAGTGGTTTTCGCGCTCGGCTACCAATCCAGTGGTCCGAAGTTCGATTCTCGGCGCGGCCAACGTGGAATCAGAGAAACGTATTTCTGGATCCCACAATAAGCTGTAGGTCCCGTTGCTAAGTGACCAATTGGTTCCCCACGTAAAATATTTCTAATCCTTCGAGCCAGCCCTGGGAGAGCTGTTAATCAGCTATCAGTGGTCTGGTACAACTAAGGTATACTTAACTTATGAGGTCATTCAGTGCTGAAGGGAAGATTGGATGCAAAAAGGTATATGAAAGGTGTAGTAGTAGTAGTAATCAACCAACTGTTGGGAGAGAGGGTAAGGAAAGGAAGATAGAGGAAAGAGAAAATGGACGAAGGTATAGAGGTCGCAGCTAGGGGGCGAAGGCACGCCGCAAACAACCTGGAATAATATGCCTACAGTACTCCACGTGAGGTGCACTGACGGCAGAATGAAATTCACGTTTCTATTTTTTTCTTGTTACATAAACTTAAAAGGATTTTTTTATCTCCTTTTATCAAAAGCAACGCTAATACTAATCTACTTAATATCAAGAATAATAATAATAATTCTCAAGGGTCCATAATAATACAAAGTGTTAAGAGTCCGTATATAATTTTTAAGACTTTGCAAAAAGCTTTCGAACCCTTCCCTGAAGATGAACCCAGGGAAGGGTTCGAAAGCTTTAATTATATACGAACTCTTAACACTTCGTATTATTGTGGACCCTTTAGAACTTTATATATACTCTCGCGATAGAGAGTTTTTCCCTAATAATAATAATAATGATGATAATAACAATAATAGTAATAATAATAATCCATTTACAGACCTAAAAATACGCTAAATGAATGTTAGCAGCACAAGAACGTAGTAATTCGCCGAATATCAATTCGCCATTAACTAATCAGCGGATACTTTTATGACACTTCAATTACACTTATCATAATTGGTTCTCGTGAACTCACTAATTGATGAAAGGCAGTCTATTCTTATCCGGCAATTACTACGACGAGAGAGAGAGAAGAGAGAGAGAGAGAGAGAGAGAGAGAGAGAGAGAGAGAGAGAGAGAGAGAGAGAGAGTTGGACCGTCGTTACAATGAAATGTGAACTCTTAAGGAATTGTATTAAAAGTCGTAAGTAAATTTAAGAATGAAGGGTCAGGATTTAATGTGTGTATATATATATTATAAGATAATATATATATAATATATATATATAATATCATATAATCTATATACTCATAATGAATATATATATATATAAGGCTCTTGCTTTTCCTTAGTGTGCTAAAACCAAGGCATTTCAAAATTCAATGAGCTCTGGAAAGATCTCCGAAACTGGGAAACAAACACGAATTCACTGGCCACCTTCCTTGGGAAAATGAAAATAAATAAATAAATAAATAAATCCATTAGCACCGACCAATCCCCGCAATGCATTCTCTCTCTCTCTCTCTCTCTCTCTCTCTCTCTCTCTCACACACACACATGAAGAATATTCTTCTTTACTCTCATTTTTAAATGAATCATTACTCTCGTTTGCAAAGTGCTTTTCTCTCATTCCAGAAGAGGAAAGATAACTCCTCTCTCTCTCTCTCTCTCTCTCTCTCTCTCTCTCTCTCTCTCTCTCTCCCAATTAAACTTCAAAATGACGCAGAAAGAATTGCTTGATGTGATAGCTGGCATCGGCTCCTACGAGAGAGAGAGAGAGAGAGAGAGAGAGAGAGAGAGAGAGAGAGGAGCATCCCCTTTAACGGCATGCAACAAACACAGATACAGGCTCCAGCTCTCCTTCACGTCGGTCAGGCTAATAATATTCGCAGTCCAGCATAACCTCGGAATTTGCTGGAAAGGCGAAACTGGAAGAGGGAGGCTGGAAAGGCGAAACTGGAAGAGGGAGGCTGGAAACGCGAAACTGGAAGAGGGAGGCTGGAAACGCGAAAATGGAGGAGGGAGGCTGGAAAGGCGAAACTGGAAGAGCGAAACTATAACAGTGAGGCTGGAAGAGCGACACGAATAGTGAGGCTGGAAGAGCGAAACTGGAATAGTGAGGCTGGAAGAGCGAAACTGGAATAGTGAGGCTGAAAGAGCGAAACTGGAATAGAGGCTAGAAGAGCGAAACTGGAATAGTGAGGCTGGAAGAGTGAAACTGGAATAGTGAGGCTGGAAGAGCGAAACTGGAATAGTGAGGCTGGAAGAGTGAAACTGGAATAGTGAGGCTGGAAGAGCGAAACGAATAGTGAGGCTGAAAGAGCGAAACTGGAATAGTGAGGCTGAAAGAGCGAAACTGGAATAGAGGCTGAAAGAGCGAAACTGGAATAGAGGCTAGAAGAGCAAAACTGGAACAGTGACGCTGGAAGAGCGAAACTGGAAGCGCTTAGCAATTCTGCTTTTCAAGATCCGAACTGGATAAATTGACGGAAAAAATTGAGAACTTCAAAATACAATTGCGCAAAAAATTACTGGTCATATATTTTAAGTTAAAATAAACTGCATACTCCAACATCCGAACACAATAAACTTCTGGCATCAATTTTCGGACACAATAAGTTTAACAGCAACACTCCCGCCTAATAAACTGTGAAGACCATGGATCCAAAAACAATCGAGTTTTCTGTACATCGTACAGCGTATAATCAAGGCCACCGAAAACAGATCTATCTGTCGGTGATCTCGGTATAATGCTGAATGAGCCGCGGCCCAAGAAACTTTAACCAAGGCCTGGTGGTGCACTACATCGTTACCAGAAGCACGATTATGGCTAATTTTAATCTTGAATAAAATAAACAAAACTACTGAGGCTAGAGGGCTGCAATGTTTGATGACTGGAGGGTGGATGGTCAACATACCAATTTGCAGCCCTCTAGCCACAGTAGTTTTTAAGGTCTGGGGGCGGACAGAAAAACTGCGGACGGAAAGGAGTACAGACGGACAGACAAAGCCGGCACGATAGTTTTCTTTCACAGAAAACTATGAAGAACAAATAAATTTAAATGCAATAAACTGAGAAGAGCATCATTCGATATAATAAGAAACTGAGCAACAAAATTATGTACAAAAATTTAAAATTAAATAAAAGAAAATAAAAGGACACTATCAAATTTATACGCAACGAACAGTGAACATCGTCATTCGATCTCAATAAATTCTCAAATTCACTGTCGGAATTAAACGCCGAGAATCAAAATTCCGGCACAGTAAATTCCAGATATATATATATATATATATATATATATATATATATATATATATATATATATATATATATAATATATATATTTCTTTAAGGAATCTGTTAATTTTTTCTTCAATGGCATTTCAAAATCAAAGGTTTAAGAAACCAACTTAGCTTCAAAAATTGATAATTGATGTAGATTTTGTAATTTGTCATTTAAAGTTGAATGAAATGGTTTGAAATACTAACTCTGAGAATATCCTTAGCAGCTAACAATGTTTACAAGTTGATGACACATGTCAAGATATTAATCATTTATACTAATTATTGATAATAATTGTTCTTGTATTTGTAAACATAATGGACTTGATAATAATTCTTCTATTTGTAAAAATTACGGACATAGTTGCTATTACATGTCCAGACATTAATAATTCTCATTAATATTAAAAACGAGCAATCTTCACCATTAACCACACAAGAGTAATTTCGGAACAACTTCACTGCAGTGAATAACAATGATAAAAAATTCAATGAATATTCAATATCACTCTAAAAACTACACCGCAGTCATGAACGACTTCTTCACTTCACAAGACAAAGCATGAACGAAGTCACGAGTTCTTGGTATTTATATCTTGAAAAAAAAGTTACATTTAAATGTTTCTTTTTTCAATAATAACAAATCTCATTTTCGCAGAGTAACTGTTCCCTGGAGAATGCAACGCAGCCAAGGATGACGCTTAAAAAGAAGAAGGAGGAGAGAGAGAGAGAGAGAGAGAGAGAGAGAGAGAGAGAGAGAGCTTCAACTGTACAGTGTTCGAGAACAACCATGAGGAGGAGGAGGAGGAGGAGGAGGAGGAGGAGGAGGAGGAGGCGAGAGAGAGAGAGAGAGAGAGAGAGAGTCTTATATCTTGATGCCTTGCATTCCCCTAAAACTTGACGTAAAAGCAACGCGCAAATATAAAATGCAGTCGTGACAATAATCATTTCTCCTCCTCGTAGCTGGCAAGCAAATGTCTGTCTGCCTGCCTGCCTGCCTGCAGATTTGGCACAGGGCCAAAAAGACAGGAGTATAAACACAAGCAGTCACCGATTTAATATTTATGATGGCGCTCAAGGAAGCAAACACGGGACGGAGAAAGAGAGAAAATAAAGAAAAGTGAGAAAATAAAGCTAATTTTCTACCCAGCGGTAAACTATATCAGTATTTCAGTCTGCTTGCATGCAACTGCATGCGATTCACGTTAGATAGTTTCGTGACTGCGCACTGAAGTAGTTGCACTGAGGTCTGATTTAGGAAGTAATAAAATAAAAGGCCTAACCTCTATATATATATATATATATATATATATATATATATATATATATATATATCTATATATATGAATAATTATCACATCACCGTGATTCATATATGAATCACGGTGATGTGATAATTATTCATGACATGGCTACGTGCGTCAAACATTCGAATTGGCTAACATGGTAGAGGGGGTTTCATATCGATTCTAATTACGAAAAACCGAGTTCAACGGTGATTTGTAAGGTCAGAATCGGTATAAACTTATAGTCTCACTGCTAGCCGAAATGGTATGTCACTGTCGGTCCTGATTTCGTGCCCTGCTTCCGCAGGACGGTGGGTTTCGATCCCATGAGGGGACGAAACAATTATTATCAACTAAAAATTCCCCTTCGGTACATATATGAAAATATATCAATTCCGAGGAAGCGAATTAGATATTAAAGGACATTTGTAGCTCGAATGATATATATTGTAAATAAATTCTTCTGTTAAAACAGGATACGTCTCAAGTATAAACTTCCACGAAATATGGTCTTAGCTTTAAAGCCAGAATGTTTTAATGGCCTTTTATACTTGGCATATATACATATTATATATATATATATATATATATATATAATATATATATATATATATATGTGTGTGTGTGTATATATATATATATATAATTATAATATATATATACACACACACACACATATATATATATATATGTCCTATATATATATATATATATATATATATATATATATATATATAAGGTGTGTGTGTGATGCCTTTTTACTGTAACACAACAGCATAATATGAAGATAAAAGACCCATACAACACCATTTTAACGTTGCAACCATATATTTGGAGCACTTCCTTCTGTGCTCCTGATCACTGGTAAAATATGGACATAGGATATCTTACAAGAATAGATATACAAAAACATATGTATCTAACTACGCCTTCCTTGACATATTCAACTAGCTAATCTGAAATCATCTGAATTTCATCCCTACCATTATACATTTAAATAAACCTCCAGAGAAAGTTATAATGAGTGACAATACACGAATTCAACAAATACAATGTTTCACCTGAAGGTTACATATAACGCAGTAGGCCGGTGGTGTCTCCGTGGACAGAAGTCTACTGTGAGAGTGGAGCTCAGGTGAGGGAGCGTGAGCACACAAGACACCTGTGCTCTGCTCTAGAGGATTCTCATCCACTAAAGACTGACGGGAAACACCCCTGATAACACTCAGATATTTCACTTTACATCATTTGATCTGGTTTGTTTACAAACGCCCCACTGGAGGGAATGATTCCCAGTGCACCGTGGATAAGTCTTGGAAAATAGGTCATTTTAGACGTCCTCCAGTTTTGCTTGGTAGTATTTCGGAACCGTCGTCGTCTTGGAATACCAACGTCCCTCCGATGGAATAGTGTCAGATAACTATATAACATTAAAATTGACTTCACTTCGTTTTGGAAAATAGATCATTTAATCCTTCGTCCAGTTTTTCCCGGTAGTATTTCTGTGGTGTGGGAATGCCAACATCGTTCCAACATTTCCAACTTCTCCACAGATGGGAATGGTGTCAGATGAATACAGAAAATTCATGGATTCATTCCAACATCGTTCCAATCGGAATGGTGTCAGATAACTACGTGCACTTAAATGTTCGATTTCCGGCAGACGTAGAATTTCGAACGGATCGAATTCCAGAAGACAAATCTTCACAAAAAACGTCAAAATGAACGAATTACGAGAATATTTCGATCCTTCTCAATTCTTCCGAGGGGACGAATAGAGAGAGAGAGAGAGAGAGAGAGAGAGAGAGAGAGAGAGAGAGAGGAGGCCGCCGAGAACGAGAACGAGAGGGAGAGGGAGAGAGAGAGAGGAGAGACCTCACCTTCCCCTCGTCGGGTCGAACAAATACTGTGACACGGAGTCGCTGGTACAGTTTTCACACGAGAGAGAGAGAGAGAGAGAGAGAGAGAGAAAGAGAGTCACACACTCTTACTCTTCCTCTCTCTTTCTCTTCTCCAAGGTTATTACTTTAATTCGCTCTCTCTCTCTCTCTCTCTCTCTCTCTCATTACACTCCGTCGCTTACCCCATTTCATTTGTTTTCCACGAAGACCGGGCGCACTTTTTAGCATCTTTTTGTTTCTCTCTCATTCTCTTTTTTTTTTCAATTTCCTGCATCTCCTAACGTGACGTCATCAAGTTCCTGCGACGGGCACCGAAGTCAATCGCCGTTTTAGTGGTCTTTTGCCCCGCCCCTCTATAAAGTGCAGGCGGGAGGAAAAAGTCTTAGTGACTGGTATTCTCTCTCGCTCTCTCTCTCTCTTCTCCATCACTGGCCCAAATCTCTATACGTCAGCATCGTTAGGGGAGGAAAATATCTCATGGGAAAGAAGAAAGAGGAGGAGGGAGGAAGAAGAGGAGGAGGAGGAGAGGAGGAGGAGGAAGAGGAGGAGACCCAATTCCTCGGGAAATTTTAAGCACAGGTGATCGATTGGATACAGTAAACAGCGACCTTGTACTAGACTATCACCTGTTCTATTCAAGATGAGAATCTATTGGGAGCGCCCACTACCTCTTCCCCCCGCCACCCACCCCCAACCCCCCACCTGGCCCTCCCGAGGCCGTTACATCACGTTTCCCATTGATCTCGGCGACTATTCGCTAATATTAGTTTTAGTTAAAGAATGAATAGTCGCGAAAGATTCTCTCCGCCAAAATTCGTAGCCTCGCCTCGGATAGTTTTCGAAGTCGTGAGTAGCTTTAATCTTTTTTAGAAACGGAGGTTTAATTAGGTCGCATAACGCACGTCACAGCGTCGACTCGAATCGATAATTTTGAGTAATGCGTAACGAAATTCTCGGAAATATCTCGACCGTGGCGTAAAGCGTAACCATTTTGAATCAGACGCCTTTCCTTACTAGGTCCTACAAACCGTAAGATTCATCTACAAAAAAGCGTAACTTGCGGCCCTGCGTCAACTCGACTCTGTAATTTTGCGTAACACTACTTATATGTTCTTAGAAACTACTGTCATTTGCGTCACTATATTGAGAAAAAAAAACATTTATCGCAACGTTGCCTTAAAAGATTCATCATTAATATATTATCCCATACTATTCCACTCAACTGTCATTAAAAATGAATGACAGATGAGGTATTTATAATTCACAGGCATTAACACCTCATTTACGGCTCGGGAAGAGCAATTAATCAAAATGTCAGTCATTTATCACCTAAATATTTTCCACGCAGCATAATTAACCTTTAGAATACCTTAGAATGACCATACATAGCTCTCTATTCATAAGTATAATTATTAGTCATAGATGCATATAATCTTGGTCAAGATATAGTTACAAATATATTCCTTTTCATGCTTATCATTCCTGATGTAACTTTTCGCCATACCCACACCTACTGGCCCCTATAATACTGTCATTTCACGCTACTGTGTCCATTCTTAAACTACATAGCCATCTGGCAACTGTGTCAACTCTCAAATGTACAATTATTTGACATTTGAATCATCCACTTGATACAATCGTAAACAATCTACAAGCACAGCTACCTGAAATCATTGTCTCTACCACTCTACAGAGCTAACTAACTAGACGGTATGCATAAACAACACACAACTATTTAAAATGATTTTTATTCATTTCTAAATTAGTCATTCAGAACTAACGTACCCAAACTTCACGCCAGCAGTCATCACTAATGAATCCTGCTGTAGCTTTATCCGAAATCTAGGTAATGAATCCAACGATATTGTACCCTACTCCAAATAGAGTACCCAATATATCATTTATCCTCCTCAGCGAGGCAATTAGTGCTAATAGCCACTTTCTCTCAATACCCCAACCCATCAGCATTCAGCAGGCTTGTGCCCGATATCCATAAGGAGTTATCCTGCATCCTTGAATGGCACAAATTCTTCTGTAACACACACACACACACACACAGGGATAATGAGCTGCAATGCACTTATTTTTTAAATCTATTCTCGACAGAGCTATTTGACATTACTATACTCCATTTTTTTCCATCTGTCCATCCGCCTGTGGTGTTTTCGCATGGTAACAATGCGTCCCGGGCTTTAAATAGTTACGCTATGTGTAAGTTTTAGGTAAATAAAAGGATATCTGGGTGCACATTTGCAACTAAATAGTGTTTTAATAAATTACTGTATGCAAATTACACCGTTAATATTCGAAACACGATATTATTTAAAGCCCGGGACGCAGTGTTACCATGCGCAAACACCACAGGCGGATGGACAGATGGAAAAAAACAGAGTAATGACTCGCTTTACAGGTCATAACCAACTCTACTGTCCAGTCTCATATTTGCCAATATCCAGCATCCATGACGCTATTTGACACCCATGTATGCAATGCAAGGTACAGTATCTGACATGACTGTATCAGTTCTATAAACAATGAGATGTGGCATTATTCTATCCAGTATTTAGATAAAGCACTAGGAGCAACTGTTAACATAAAGGTGTCTGACACGCCTGTACATATTTGTCTTGATGTGTTTGACACTAATGTCTTAATTTCCCATTACGAAAAACATTAATTGGCACTTGCATTCAACCTCCAGGTGAGAATCCGACAAGACATCATAATGCGTTTGACACTACTTTCTTAAATAAATCTCCATTGCAAAATATACCTATTTGAGAGTCTTATTCAACCTCAATGTAAGCATCCAACACGACTGTACATTCTTTATAAAGAGTTTGACACTATTTTCTTGATTTTCCAATCCTCCATCACACACAAAAGAAACCTATTTGACACTTATACTTAACCTCCAAGTATGCATCCGACACGACCGAACTTTAAGTATTTGACACTACTGTCTTCATTCTGTACCAAAAAAATTATTTAAAAACTATTTGGCAAGTGTATTTAACCTCCATGTAAGCGTCTGACACGACTGTAATAATTCTCCAAAATACGTTTGACACTATCGTCTTAATTCTCCACCAAGAAAACCAAACACAGTTTTTAGTTTCCGTAAAGAAAAATCTATTCGACACTCGCATTCAACCACCTGGTGACCATCCAACACAACCAAACCACTCTCACATCGCACAGCTATTCAACACTGACCATGACTCTTCAATCAACCAAAGCTGTTCGTCACTTAATGTACTGTTCACCAACTCCAAGACCTAGTGCACCAAACAGAGACTGTTTGACTCTGTCACTTGTTACGGGTCACGAAATCGGTGCCATCTCTAACCTTGATCCTCTATTCAACAATGCCCCATGATTCTTCAGTCATTCATCACTCAATGTACTGTTCAACCAGTTTTCAGACCCAGTACACCAACTCCAAGTCCCAATAAACCAAACATGAGGCTGTCTGGCTGTTTGACCTCTGTTACGGGTCTCGCTCAACTCTGGCCATGATTCTTTAAAGCTATTCATCACTCATCATACTCGGCGCCAACTCCAAGACCCAGCACACCAAACAAGAAGGCTGTCTGGCTGTTTGACGTCTGTTACGGGTCTCGAAATCGGTGTCATCTATCACAGAGTGCTGTCAGCAGAGATAAAATACGCCACTCAACTCTCCGTGTGTGTGTGTGTGTGTGTGTGTGTGGTGTGTCAGCAGCCAACCAGCCTGCCGGCTGTTTGATCTGGACAAGAGCCCTTCGCTGAGCGATTCTGGGGGTGGATGGGAGAAAGACACACACACACACGCATGCACACACAAACATAGACGGGGGCAGCAATAACTATTTCTGAAGTTCCCGGTTATTATATATAAAAAAAAAAAAAATGTCGTCATCAAACGCTTTTCCCACGGCCAGTATTTAAGAGCTCTCGATAATTCGCTTCTTGACTCAAAAACTGATGATGGTGTCGACGAGATCAGAAGGGAATTCGTGCAAAATTTGGGTCCTATATCATACTTTTTTTTAGCCTCTTTTTCTGCTTGTGTGTGTGTGTGCGTGTGCGCGAATGTACGTACACATGGGTAACGGACATCATTTCAATCTTGTAAAAACGAGTAGGCTGAAAAAGCAATGCAATGCCTTTCGGATTGATCTCATGAGAGAGAGAGAGAGAGAGAGAGAGAGAGAGAGAGAGAGAGAGAGAGAGAGAGAGAGAGAGAGAGAATTATATATAAATATATATATATATATATATATATATATATATATTATTATTAATTATAATTTATTCATATATAATTCACTTTAACAGCTTATTTTCCCTTATCGTAACCACAGACGCGCGCACACAATCTAACAATAATAATAATAATAATAATAATAATAATAATAATAATAATAATAATAATAATCTGAGCATTAATAATCCCGACATCACGGGGAACATCATCTATCAAAGCAGGCAGGACAGACCAATTACCACATCACCAAACGCATGCAAAACCTCAACCACATCCCACATCAACAGCGTACTTCGACACAACACACACACGGCAACAGAGACAACAACAATCCCCTCTTGAGAAATAGCAGCAGCAACAAAGACAACAATCCCCTCCTGAGAAACAACAATCTCCTCTTGAGAAACAGCAGGAGCAACTCAAAGCAATCCACTCTTGAAAAACAACAACCTCCTCTTGAGAAACAGCAGAAGCAACACAACCAACAATCCACTCTTGAGAAACAACAATCCCCTCTTGAGAAACAACAATCTCCTCTTGAGAAACAACAAGCCCCTCTTGAGAAACAACAATATCCTCTTGAGAAACAACAATCCCCTCTTGAGAAACAACAATCCACTTTTGAGAAACAACAATCCACACTTGAGAAACAACAATCCACTAATGAGAAACAACAATCCACTAATGAGAAACAACAATCTCCTCTTGAGAAACAACAATCTCCTCTTGAGAAACAACAATCCACTCTTGAGAAACAACAATCCCCTCTTGAGAAACAACAATCCACTCTTGAGAAACAACAATCCACTCTTGAGAAACAACATCCCCTCTCCGTCGAGAAACAACAATCCTCCTCTTGAGAAACAACAATCCCCTCTTGAGAAACAACAATCCACTCTTGAGAAACAACAATCCCCTCTTGAGAAACAACAATCCACTCTTGAGAAACAACAATCCACTAATGAGAAACAACAATCCCCTCTTGAGAAACAACAATCCCCTCTTGAGAAACAACAATCCACTCTTGAGAAACAAGGAAACAAGCAAGCAAGCAAGCAAGCAAGCAACCCAGCTCCCCGTGCCTCATCATCATATCTGGAGGAATTCCTCGACCCAAGGTCACATTCATATCTTGTTCATACCCTTGTTGATACCCAGTCACGACGGAAAGCGCTAATGATGACTCCTTTCATTTTGGTTGTTACTTTTAAGACTGTCTACTCTCTCCAATAAACTTTCTATTCTCGTTCCAATGTCTACTCAACTTTAAAGTGTCTACTCTCCGTCGGTTGTTCCTTCGAATGCCGATGCAGTTAAAACTATCTACTTTTCACGAAGCTGTTTACTCTCTACTAAACTGTCAACTTCCCATTCAATTGTCTAACATTCGTTAAACCGTCTACTTTTCATTCAAATGTCTAATATCCATCCAACTGTCTACTTTCCATTCAACCATCTACTCTCCATTAAACTGACAATTCCCGCGAGACTTCACATTATTAATTACTAAAAGGCTGCAGAAAAAAAAAAAATAAAAACTATAAAATACCGAATTTGGTCGCCCACTGATTGCGTTTCCGTGAAATTAATCTTTCTAGTTAATTTCAACAACATAAACTAATTAAACTGACCTCGTTATATCGGCAGAGAGGATAAAGGATTACGCAGACATTTTTACGTCATTTTGAAAAAAAGTGAAAAATCAATGAAAGCATTTGATTTTATTAATGTCAAAAACACAGTTGAATGTATATATATATATATATATATATATATATATATATATATATATATATATATATATATATATATTTTTTTTTTCGAGCTACAAATGTCCTCTCGTGGGTTCGAACCACTGCCCAGCGGACAGAGAAGAAATCAGGACTTCAGTGACGTTATCAATTCGGCTAACAAGAACTAGGAACCAGAACTAGGGAGGCGATAACCTAGCAATAGAATCTAGGGAAGTGATCCCCTTGGAAATAAAAGCATAGGGACGCACAAATCCCCTAGGAAAAAGAATCTAGGGAGGCGATCACCTAGGACCAAAGGCACTAGGGGAGGACAATAATCCCCAGGAAAAGGCAAGCTAGGGAGGCAATCCCTAGGAAAAGGAACACGAGGGATGTGATCCCCTTGGAAAAAAAACTGGGGACGCAATCCCCTAGGAAACAGAACTAGGGAGGTGATCACCTAGGAAACGGAACTAGGGAGGCGATCCCCTAGGAAAAGGCACTAGGGAGGTGATTCCCTAGGAAACTGAACTAGGGAGGTGATCACCTAGGAAAAGGAACTAGGGAAGTGATCCCCTATGGAAAAAAAACTAGGGAGGCAATCCCCTAGGAAACAGACCTAGGGAGGCGATCACCTAGGAAACGGAACTAGGGAGGCAATCCCTTAAGAAAAGGAACTAGGGAGGTGATTCCCTAGGAAACTGAACTAGGGAGGTGATCACCTAGGAAAAGGAACTAGGGAAGTGATCCCCTATGGAAAAAAAACTAGGGAGGCAATCCCCTAGGAAACAGACCTAGGGAGGCAATCACCTAGGAAAAGGAACTAGAGAGGTGATCCACAAGGAAAAAACTAGGGAGGCGATCCCTTAGAAAAAAAAAAAGACTAAGGAGTCAATCCCCTAGGAAAAGGAACTAGGGAGGTGATCACCTAGGAAACAGAACTAGGGAGGCAATCCCCTAGGAAACAGAACTAGGGAGGCGATCCTAGTAAAAGGAACTAGGGAGGCGATCACCTAAGAAAAGGAACTAGGGAGGTGATCCCCTAGGAAACAGAACTAGGGAGGTGATCACCTAGGAAACAGAACTAGGGAGGCAATCCTAGTAAAAGGAACTAGGGAGGCGATCACCTAGGAAACAGAACTAGGGAGGTGATCACCTAGGACACAGAACTAGGGAGGCAATCCTAGTAAAAGGAACTAGGGAGGCGATCACCTAGGAAACAGAACTAGGGAGGTGATCACCTAGGAAAAAAAAACTAAGGAGCCGATCACCTAGGAAACAGAGCTAGGGAGGTGATCACTTAGGGAATAGAACTAGGGAGGCAATCACCCAGGAAAATGAACTAGGGAGGTGATCCCCAAGGGAAAAAAACTAGGGAGGTGATCACCTAGGAAACAGAACTAGGGAGGCAATCACCTAGGAAAAGGATCTAGGGAGGTAATTAACTAGGAAAAAAACTAGGGAGGCGATCACCTAATCACCTAGGAAAAGGAACTAGGGAAGTGATCCGCTAGGAAAAAAAAACTAGGGAGGCGATCACCTAGGAAAAGGCACTAGGAAGGCGATAACCTAGGAAAAGGAACTAGGGAGGTGATTCCCTAGGAAAAGGAACTAGGGAGGTGATTCCCTAGGAAAAGGAACTAGGGAGAAGATTCCCTAGGAAAAGGAACTAGGGAGGTGATTCCCTAGGAAAAGGAACTAGGGAGGTGATTCCCTAGGAAAAGGAGAACTAGGGAGTTGGACCCATAAAAAAAAAAAAAAAAACAGCTGGGAAAGTGTACCCGCAGAAAAGGGTTCCCCAGGATGATCTATAGAGGCAAACACCCAGTGAAAAACACTAGGGAGACTATCTCCTAGCACAAAGCACAAAGAACTGGGGAGGCGACCCCCTAGGGAAAAAAACTGGGGAGGTACTCCCCTAGGAAGAAAAAAAAGGGGAGGCAATCCCGTAGGAGGAAAAAACTAGGGAGGTGATCCCTAAGAAAAGGAACTATGGAGGTGATTCCACAGGGAAAAAAACTGGGCAGGTGATCCTCTAGGAAACAGAGCTGGGGAGACAAACCCCCAGGAAAAAGATTGGGAAGGTAAACTCTAAAGGCTTGAAAGGCAAGCATGAAAGGCGCTGCCTGCCATTGTCCCTAGCAGGCGAATCAGTCGAGAGTCTCTGTCTGCTGGCAGCGATCTTCCCATCACCACCACCACCCCAACTCTCCAACACTTGCATAGGTGCAACAGATATTGCATCATTCCCCCTGTGCAAGCATTGGAGATTGGGCTGGTGGTATTGGGAAGATCACTGCCAGTGGATGGAGGCTCCTGATTGGTTTGCTTGCTATCAGACAATTACTGCTAACACCTCCATGAAGCCCTGCACATCAGGAGAGAAGCCAGTTCTACATGTCGTGCTGTGCAAGAGACTTTTCCTCCAGATGTCGGTATGGATGGCACTGCCCGCCATCATCCCTGGTGAGGAAACCAGTCGGAAACCTCAATCCACTGGCAGCGATCTTCCCAGCACAACCATCCCCAACACGCTAATCTCCATTGCTCACAATGGGGGGGGGGGGGGGTGTTGCAACCATCTGTTGCACCTATGCGAGCGCTGGAGATTGGGGGGAGTGGTGGGGATGGTTCTGCTGGGAAGATTGCTACCAGTGGATGGAGGTTTCCAACTGGTTCCCTCACCAGGGATGTTGGCCGGCAGTGCCATCCATACCGACATCTGGAGGAAACGTCTCTTGCAAAGCATGACATGCAGACTGGGCTTCTCTCCTGATGTGCAGGGTTTCATGGAGGTGTTGGCAGTAATTGTCCGTTAGCAAGCAAACCAATCAGCAGCCTCCATCCACTGGCATTGATCTTCCCAGTACCACCAGCCTAATCTCCAATGCTTGCACAGGGGGAATGGTGCAATATCTGTTGCACCTATGCAAATGCAAGTGTTGGAGAGTTGGGGTGGTGGTGATGGGAAGATTGCTGCCAGCAGATACAGACTCCTGACTGGTTCACCTGCCAGGGACGATGGCAGGCAGCACCTTTCATGCTTGCCTCCCAAGCTTTTGGAGCTTATCTTCCCAATCTTTTTCCTGGGGGTTTGTCTCCCCAGCTTTTTCCTTGTGGGATCACCACCCTAGTTTTTTTCTCCTATGGGATTGCCTTCACTGTTTTCCTTCCTAGGGGATCACCTCCCCAGTTTTTTTCCCTAGGAGATCGCCTCCCAAGTTCTTTGTGCTAGGAGATCGTCTCTCTAATGTTTTCACTGTGTGTTCGCCTCTTTAAATCTTCCTGGGGAATCCTGCACATCAGGAGAGAAGCCCAGTCTAAATGCTGTGCAGGAGAGACTCTTCCTCCAGACGTTGGTATGGATGTCACTGCCTGCCAGCATCCCTGGTGAGGGAACCAATCAGGAACCCCCATCCACTGGCAGTGATCTTCCCAGCACAACCATCATCCCCACCACCTTAATCTCCAATGCTCAGGGGGGGGGGGATAGTGCAACTATCTGCTGCACCTATGTGAGCAACTGGAGATTGGGGGGAGCGGTGGAGGCAGTGGTGATAGGAAGACCACCACCAGTGGATGGAAGATCCCGATCAGTTCACTCGCCAGGGATGCTGGTGGGCAGGGCCATCCATACCGACATCTGGAGGAAGACAGTTTCCTGCAAAGCATTTAGACTGGGCTTCTCTCTCCTGATGTGCAGGGCTACCTAGAGGTGTGGGGAGTAATCGTCACCTCCCCAGTTCTTAGTTCTGGGGGATCACCTCCCAAGCTCAGATTTTCTTGGGGAATCCTCATCTGAGCAATCTCATTAGACTCCTTCATTATTCATCATTAGAGTCATCATCAGATTCCTCAAATGCATTGCTATCACATTCATCTTGTGATTCTTCGTCAGTTTCATCACCTCCCTCAGAAGATTCTTCAAGACACTCCTCGCTAGGAATATCTTCCCATGCATCATCATCATCTTCATCATCAGCGTCAAGTTCATCACCTTCCTCGTCTGATTCTTCAAGATATTCCTCATTAGGAATATCTTCCCATGCATCATCTTCATCCTCATCCTCCAATTCTTCATATGAATCGTCATCCTCCTCCTCCAGTTGGCCAACACTTGATTCATTATCTAGATAATCACAATGGGAACATTCCATTAATGCAAAATTCCCTTCAATATCAGAATCACTTTCTGAATCAGATTCAGATTCGTCATCAGAATCATCCTCTGAATCAGATTCAGATTCGTCATCCGAATCAGATTCGTCACCATAATCAGATTCGTCATCAGAATCAGAATTATATTTAAAGTCACAATCACTTTCTGATTCATCTTCCTCATCATCATCTAACCATTCTGGAAGGTTAGGATTTTTAAATACTTCAGCGGCATACTCTTCAACAGCTTGCCTGGTGTTATCATATTTTTTCCTCTCCTTGACATTACTTAATAAATCATTTGCATAATTGACTTGAAGCATGAGTAAATGTGCTTTGTCTTTGTCAGCCTCTTTGCTCTTATCTGGGTGGCATTTTAGGGCACTCCTCCTGTAGGCAATTCTTATTTCATCCTGAGCAATATCTGTTTCAACATCTAGGACTTTATAGGGGCAACCATATTGTTGCATTTTCTCCAGGTCTTCAGCCAGTGATACCAAGTATTCTCCCTTTTCATCCTCATCTTCTAATCTTGTAAACTCGTTAATAGCATGTGTGTGTCTTCCTAGTAATAAGAAGCACAAGCCTAGTCGTAACCTGCAGTCCTCCTGGTCCTCATCCACAGCAAGAACACTGAGGAAACATTCACATGCCTCTTGCAACTTTCCAAGACTGCACAAAATGTTTCCTTTAATTCTGGCCAAGTCGACAGATACCCAAGGATAGAGACATCCAAGAGACATGGCCACAGCAATATTTTCCAGTGCAGTGTCATAGTCCTTGGCATCAATCATCCCAGGAAGAGCTTCCCATAGCATCCTCTGCTCTACAAATTTTTGTGCTATTAATGCCCTAGGGTGATTTGGACATATATCTAGCACTTGTGACAAAAGGTTTCTGGACTCCCAGAACTCCAAATTGCATGCACTGAGCAAAGCTGACTCTATTTTGATAATAATAGACTCCTTAAATTCTTTGGGAAGATCATTTAGCACATCCTGGGCCTCGTCTGTCCTGGCTAGTGTCAACAAGCATCTTAACTCCTTGACCCGACACTCTAACTCGTTGCCAAACCGTTTTACAATCATTCTCAAGAGGGCAAGAGCAGAATCGAAATCTTGATCATCAATACATCGGTCAGCTTCAGATTTAAACACTGCTCGATGATCAAGAGTTTCTATTTGAGTCAGCTTATATTCTGCCTCTTTGAGCTTGCCCTGTAGCTCCTGTGCCTTCTCTTCTGCCTTTTCAAACCTATCTTTCGCCTCTTTCAGCTGTCTGGATACTTCATCATATTCTTTCTGCAAAATCTGAATCTCATTCCTTGTGGGTCTGTCATCATGGCCTTGATCAGGAGTTTCATTATTCGTGTTGAGAAACACAACTCCACATCTGTGGGTCTCAATTTCAGAGTTCTGACCGACAATTTCATTCTCCAGTTCTGGCAGAATTTCATCTCCACACATTAAAGCTTCCAACATCTGGGTTAAATCACCCCACTGCTTCATGTAATTGTTTCTCTCTTGTTGGGCCCTGTCATATTGTTCCTGTTTTCTTTTCTGCATGTAACCAAACATGTCGTCGTCTCTCTCTTTACCCTGCTTTTCTTCAGTAATGTTTTGCTGATTTTCATTTCCATACTCGAGTGCAATGTGTTCGAGATGGAAATTCCTCTCAGCAATTCCATGCAGAAGTGCATTCAGCAAATATTTATCTTCATTCCTCAACGCCTGTTCTTTTATCCTTTGCTGTTCTCGGGCACGTTCCTGCTCTTGAAGCAGATTCCTCACCAATTCTAGCAGTCTCTCTATTTCGTCGTCCTTTTTCTTCAGGTCCTCTTGATACTGCATCCTCATTTCATTATGCTCTTCCTCCTTCTCCTTGATAAACAGATGATTCTCCTTTAGCTGATCTTCAGCAAGCTTGACATTACTTTTCATCTCCCTTATGCTGTTGACTGCCATTTCCACTTCCTTTTCACAATCCTTCAGTTTTCCTCGAAGGTCCTCTTCACGATGCTTTGACAACTCCACCTCTTTGTTAGCTTCCTCAAACTTCTGCTGCCAGTAGAAACTTATTTCTACATGTTCTTCTGCCCTTTGCCTTAGTAGTTGTTGTTCTAACCCTGCTTCTCTCAGTGCATTTGCCCATTTTTGTTCCAATGCTTCATTTTCACCCTTCAGTCTCTCTACTTCAAGTAACAACTCTTTTACTTGACTGTTTCTATTCTCCAGTTGTTCCTTGATAAGGCTTGCTTTTCTTTCATTTCCTTTTGCTTCTATTAGAATGCTTTCCATATCCTTTTCGCGTTGGAGAGCAACCTCGAGTTGCTGGTGAAGGCTTTCTATCACATCATTCTTCTGCTTGATCTCTCCTTCAAAGTAATCTTTCACATTCTTCTCTTGTTCCTCTATGATGTGAAAGCAAAGGCCGATCTCTTTCTCTGCCTCTTCCAGTTCCGCCAACAGTGATCCCATCTGGATATCATTTTGTTTAATTGTCTTGGCCAACTGTTGGTTTTCGAGTTCCATATCCTTTTCGCGTTGGAGAGCAACCTCGAGTTGCTGGTGAAGGCTTTCTATCACATCATTCTTCTGCTTGATCTCTCTTCAAAGTAATCTTTTTACCACTTTCTTCTCTTTTTCCTCTATGATGTGAAAGCAAAGGCCGATCTCGTTCTCTGCCTCTTCCAGTTCCGCCAACAGTGATGCCATCTGGATATCATCTTGTTTAATTGTCTTGGCCAACTGTTGGTTTTCGAGTTCCAGTCTACGTTTGGCGTTCAACAGATCTTCTATTTGGCAATCCCTCTGCTGGAGCCTTTCTTCCAGGGACAGCAAAGAACTCTTCATTTCAAGCTCTCGTGCTCTCGCGTCTTCCAGCAAAGCTGCCATCTCCTTCTCACGGCGAAGAGCACTTCCAAGTTCCTCGCTCATATCCTGTTTCTCCATTTCCAAGTCGTTTATTCTATCAGCCATTTTCTGGACCACCTCTTCATGTTCATCGGCAAATTTATTCCAGCATTCTTCCGCTTCTTGTAGTTTTGTATCCTTCTCTTCCAATATTTTTCTCAGTTTCCTGTTTTCGGCATCCCTGTCATCTTTTATCATTTCCAAGTCTTGTTCAGTTTGTTCCAGAACTTTCCTCAGACGTCCATATTTCTTATAAGCGAATAATCCAACAGAAGCCGCTGCAACACAACAAGTACCAATTGCTGCAGTGACTCCTGCGGCCAATCCAAAATCTATAATCGGTTTCTCCTTCGGTACCTTCGTCAAGACGATATCTAAGTCGAAATCCGATCCAGGTATAACAGTGTAGTAGGAAGCAACTTCCTCCAAATTATTCCTAGTAGTAGCTGGCCAGCAGCTAGCAACTAGTCCAAACAAAGTATTACAAAATGATTGAATAAATGTAGACATTTTCATTCGTGAGGATTACAGTACCGCGCACTTGGCCTATATTCAGAATCTGCCACATGAAGGAAGATGGCACTTCCGGCCTCGAACAAGTCTTCAAGATCCGGAGCAGGCTTCAGATTCCTGGCTCGTCTCCAAAAACGAGGCTTCCTTCTCTCTTGTGGATTCCCAATGAGAGTCATGAATCATGGACTCGTCTGAAGACTTTCTCGACTGCCTTGACTCCAGGAGGAACCTCATCAACCATCTTTAAAGCCGTTTTCGCTTCCGGAGGCTTCGAAGAGTGTGAAATGTTGAGGAGATATTTAAAGTCAGAGCTGTTAGATTGGAAAAGCAAATATCCTCGAATTTTGCCATCCTTCATAGAAAAAATTCTTTCTCTTTAACTGAGGATACAAATATTGCCTACATTCGATTTAAAACGCAATCTACTAATAAACACACACACACACATATATACATATACATTATTTATGCATTTATTATTTGAAACTGAGTTTATCATGTGATCATTATTTATATATATTTATCTATCTATATATATATATAGATATCATATATTATACTATATAATATATTATATATATAAATATACTATATATATATATCGATCATAACTTATATATATATAATATATATATATATATATATATATATAATATAATATATGTACATATATTATTCGAGCTATAAACTTCCTTTAACATCTAATTCGCTCTACCTCTGAATTAAATATATTTTCATATATTAAATCAAAGAGGAATTTTTTAGTTAATAATAATTTCGTCCTCTTGTGGGTTCGAAGATGAAATTATTATCAACGTAGAGTGAATTAGATATCAAAGGACATTTGTCGCTCGAATATAGTATACGAATCATGGTGATGTGGTAATTATTCATATAGTGTGTGTGTATTATATATATATATATATAGAATATATATATATATATATATATATTAAATATATATATATATATATAGAGAGAGAGAGAGAGAGAGAGAGAGAGAGAGAGATATGTATAGTATATGTATATGTATATATATATATATATATATATACGTATATATATATATATATATATATATATATATATAGAGAGGGAGAGAGACGAGAGAGATTGATGAGAGAGACGAGGGGAGAGAGAGAGATGTATATATAATATATAATATATATATATATATATTATTATATATAATAGATATATATAAAATATATATATAATATATAATAGATCTAAGTGTGTATATATAGATATATATATAGCTATATATAAGATATATATAGTATTTATAGATATCATGGTATAATATATATCTTCTCTATTTTTTAATAGTATATTAATAGATTATCCAGATACATATAAAGATTATAGATATAGAGATATATATGTATATATAAATAGTATATATAGATAATATTCGTATATATATGTAATATATATATATAATATATATAATAATATATATTATCCAATATAATATATATAATATATCTAATATTATATATATATATATTGTACTATTACTATTCATTCCTCATTTTAAACCATATTTTACCCCATGTTGCAATTCCTTATTCTTCTATACCCTCCCACATTTCTTATCCATTTCCGCACCATAAACGTACCGAATAATACCCACCCCTCCCCTCCACCGCTCCCCCCCTACGGGGGAGGAGGCAAGTCTACCATATACCCCACTAATGGCGTATTCACCTCTTCAATTTATTCCGCTTGCAAGAAGAGGCAGCCATTATGAATGGCAATATTATTCACGCTTGCTTTATTGAATTCGACACGGCCCCTCAGAATGCGCTGGGCAATTTCGGCAATATTGGTTTCGTAACCCCCACCCCCTAACGTGTTTTATCTGCTTAAAGACTTTTTGTGTGTGTGTGTGTGTGTGTGTGGGGTGCGGGGAGGGCAGGCTCGGTATTCAGAATTTGAGATCGAGAACGCGGTGATGATATTGGCAACAGGGGGAGTGGTATGTACCAGTTACATTCATCTGTTATTGTTTCTCCTCTATTTGCATATCTGCAAAAACAAATCTGACAGCGAAGACGCTTGCATTTGCAATCAGGGTTGCCGTCTTGAGGAATTTCGTCTATTAGTGTGGCTTTCTGGTGACATCTGGCAACCCCCCATGGCTTTTCCGACCACAGGCCATGGCACTGAAAAATAAAATTCTTCACTTTGCCTTTTTAGGTTTTATTATGAAAATAAAGCTATAAAACATATCCTGCTTACTTATACAAATGAATTTTATTGAAATCCTTTGTCTTCGTCAAAAATACTTTGTTAAGCTAGTGACGTGTAGTTTTCTACCATCACAAAATAATTCTACATCGAAAATACGCATTCTAACCATAAAATCATAAATAACGTAAAAAAAATCAGATGAACTGCATATGGTAACACTGCTAAAAGCCAATGTTGTGAAGAAAAAACGGCACCACTGTTTGCAATGCGAATTGGTTAGTTTAGTCACCAGCTTCCAGTGTCTCCTACACTGACGTACCTCATTCCATAGGATTTTCAAGGGACATTCTTTATTTATACTTAGTATATTATTCCAACATGAAAACAAAAGAGTTGGACTAGTTTTCTAAGAAGAAGAAGAAGAAGAACCTATATGAGTCTAAGAAAGTGACAACAGAGATAGGCCTATGGCGCCTTTATTTTCAAAAGAAACACCATCGAATAAAGTTTAGCATTTCCTTACACGAAAGTTCCAATTATGACTTACCATAATGATGACGGTTAGGACATCTTCACAGTCTTCAGAGCGATGTCCTTTTCTCTGTCATTTCCCGAACAAATCAGCTGTTTTCTAGTCGCACAACGAATGGACAATGACGCACATCAATTATTAGCAAACTATTTCGTCCATACACATCACACACAAGCAAAGAAAAACCGATTCTGACGCACCACACAAACATATAGAAAGCTTAAGTGAACGGCAATTCTTTCGTTAAAAGTTATTCTCGATTCTGCCACCAACTTTCCCCTCGCGTAGCCAAAGACAACATCTTTGCGCAAACGTTAAACAGGCTACTTTTTTTTTTTATTATTTTAACCGCTTCGCAGCGACAGCTGAGGGAGTGAACACCCGGGAAGACACGGCGACGACAAACGACAAAGTATCTGACACGATTTTCGCTGGCGTGTGCTCCCGCCCAGCAATTGAGCGCAATCACGCAGGCACGCGGCTTATTCATCAACTTCATTGATGTATACCTCTTCAAATGAGCAATGTCTCATTCATCTCATTCCCATACACGCTTCTAATTCAATGGCATCTATAGCTGAAGGCACTGAAGCTCCTCTCTAGTTAACAGATTCGTCTCCTATAATTTCTACATTGACTTCAGGGAGAGGTTTTAAGATACCTCCAAGTGACTTTATTGTTTTTTTTTTATTTACTATGATGTGATGACGTCATCTGCTATAACTATGTATTGAACAGACTATTCTTCATCCATAATAGAAATATAGATAATGTCCCAGTAATCCATTTGTCTAGTAAGCTATTTACCCAAATCCTTCCATATCTTATACACACACACACACACACACATAAAGGATTTGGTTTCATCAAGTCCCAGGAGAGATGCACTTCTACTTCAATGCTTATTCCATTGCTCCTCCTTTTCCTCGTCACCTTCAAACTATTTTACTTGAGTATCTTAAAACGTCTTTCACTTTCTCACCACCTCCAATATTTACCCTTCCTCACTCTTTGTTTATTTTCCTCTCGTGTCCTAAAACCGATTCTCTCAAATCATCTCTATTTACGTCTTCCACATCATCTATTAGCTCTTCCTCTAGGCAACCGGCATCCCCCCCCCCCACCCCCAACCAACACAAACCTTTCTATAATTTCCTGTCTCCCTCATCATTACCTGTTCATTTATTGTAGACACTAAACATTTCAGTTAAACAGAAACTCTGTAGCTGAAGTTCCAGTAACTTTTTTTCAGCAATTATTAAAAAAACTCCTTTTAAAAGTCTCATTAAAAACACCTTTTAAAGTTAGGGTTCGATGTATAACGAGTTCTTTCCCATCATATGTGCTAGTCATTTCTTTGCTGGAATACGATGTTTCCTGGGTCTTTATAAATATTAAATTTATTTATCTGTAAAATTATACAACATAATTGAAGAGGAATAATGCAGGATACTGACATATTATATATATATATATATATATATATATATATATATATATATATATATATATATATATATATGCACTACAATATGCACGTGATTTGGTTATTAGCTGAAGCCACAAAAATAAGCTTGAAAAGAGACGACAGAGTGCCAAGTACCTTCGTGTAAGTAACATAACTTTGAGTAATATTATTTGTTATATATATATATATATATATATATATATATATATATATATATATATATATATATATATATGCCATCTGACTCTTAACATTCTCCTTATACTTTTATTCTCAAATCTTCAAATTTTGTGTGTGTGTGTGTGTGTGTGTGTGTGTGTGTGTGTGTGTGTGTGTGTGTGTGTGTGTGTGTGTGTGTGTCGAAAATTCAATAAATTAAGGGAAGTTTGAAGACATAAATCAAAGGTGTCCAGGAGAAGTTTATAAAACTCCCCAACAACTGTGTGTGTGTTTTGGTATACAAAGGCATCAGGTGGGAATAAAAAAAAATGTATGCTGTCAGATGCAGTAATAAATGGTTTAGTGTAGAGATGACAGCATCATGTGCAGGTATACAGATAATGGCCAGAGTAACTAAGGCAAAATTCAGAAAGAAAAATATGCCATACTAACAGACGGGAAAAGGTAGGCAATATCAATTAGTTGCTCTGCAGGGAAGTGAATGCAGAGAGGAAGGTGAATGAGCAAATGTATCTCTGAATAAAAGATGCAAATGGAGAAATGGTGTCTGAAGGGAAGTCAATCCTTGAGTGACTTATGAGCATTTTAAAAATTTGCCGAGAGTCAAAGACAGAAAGAGAGGCCAAGCTGAATGACACAAGAGCAGAAATGGTCAGGTATGGGGCGAGTGGCAGTACAGGTGAAGCAAGAGAGGTAGAAAGTTGTGAGCAAAAGATTGGGAAGTGACTTGGAATGTCCAAGTAAGCCGGCGTAAGAGTACAAAGAGATTGCTCATTGATCAAATCTTCTTCAGGCGAGCAAAGTGTGAATGTTGAAAAGTGAACTTGGAATACAAACAGAAAATGAAAAACATTGAAGCTGACGAGATGAAATGCTTGCTAACATTTGTGGTGTGTAAGAAAAGCTGAAAAGGTGAGAAATGTGGCGATACATAACTGACAGGTACTGCACCAGTCAAGCTTCCTACCTGAAACTGCCCTCGGCCAGCAATCTGGAGAAACATAAAAGTGATAAAAAGGTTAGCACAGATGAAAAGATAAATGAGTGTGTACTAAGGTGACTTGGTCATGTGGAAAGAATGAAGGGCAAAAGGGAGGAGAAGAGAATAACCTAGAAAGGCTGGACAGGTGGTAAGAATGAAGTACTGGAAGGAAGCAGCTCATGTTGTGATTCATCCATGACTGAACAATAAAAGTAAGAGTTCCACTGATTGTTGCCTAGTCTTTTCTATCTCAATGACCCAAAGCCCATTCAATTACTAAGACCCTAAGCTAGGTTAGGTTGATTTATACCCCTATTTTTCATTCCTTTTTTGTCCTAATTCAAACACAAAAACATTATTTTCCTCTTTAGTCCCTCAGTGTTCATTACATAAAGGAAAGGGGTGTAATGCATTAACCAAACATTTCTGTTATAAAAGAGAAATGTTATAAAAGAGGAATACTACTGCCATTAACATAACGCAGATGAAAAATTGTGAGTACAAAGAATAAATGATGAGAGGTATGTGGCCAAAAGATCACATGAAAATTCAATCAGCCTAATTTTTGTGTTCTTCGACATTTAAAGACAAGATAAACACAACTCTGATGTACAATTCTTGTTACATACTTATACAAAAGTCATCGTTCACAATACGAGATCTCAAAAACCATTGTTTTGGCAAGAAGGGAAAGGAACAGTCAATCTAAGAATTGCAGATGTAGACAGCAAATTAACAACAATGGAGGGCTTATAAAATCATACAGAAATCATGGATGAAGACCTCGACCGCACGAGAATTCGGTACTAACTGCATGAGATTTGAACCAAGTGGAGATAAATCATGAAATGCTTAGCCCACTTCAGGGAACTAGTCACAGAAATGTTAACGATGACCTTCATGACAAACTTCTTTTGTTGTTATCAAAATTGCAATAAAAAATCAAGTCCAGTACTCACCCCTCCACTCTTCCTACGTTGTCGATCATCTGTTGATTCACCTCGGTGGCTTCTGAACAGTTCCATGACCTTGGATATGGGTGTTGATCTGGGAGGAAAATGATACAAATACAATTAAATCAGAGCTAGAAAGACATTATGAAGTGATAAACTAGATGGCAGTGATAAAAAAATTCTTTTTCATGTAACTGATTGAATTTTTACCTGCTTTCCTGTGTGCGGTTTCGTAAGTGTAAGTTGGGATGGGGAGCTCCAGCGTGCCAGGTGTGATACACATCATCGCTAGGTTGGTCTACTGGCGTGGCTTCACCACTACGGCGGCCACCTCGATTGCTGCTACTAGGCGATACCAAAGTATGCTGCCGGGGTAAAAATGACCTTATAAAGTATAAATCTCCATTATTTGAAAATACAGTGGACTATATTCCTAGAATCTTCAAGTGCAAAGGAGGTTTGGGAAAGAGACATCCACCAACCATTATAATATAAAAGTGGATAATTAGAACACAAATCTATATTCACTACTGCACTGTACATTGACAGCATCAGCATTAATTATACATAAATCAATATAACTTTCGCTAATTTATTTACTTGTGTATATACATACACCATATTACATTATGGTTTTCTTTCGATGTCTCAATAAGGGAGGGAAATCATTGATATACAGGTCCTGATTTTACTAGTACTTTTGATATCATGGTTCCTCTCTAAAGTCCACGTTCACATTGTAGTCTCGAAATACATTATGCTTATTGACATAAAGGGGCATGCCATCAATTATTTACCATATAGACCAAGTTAATTTTGATTACCACTGATAACAAATGTTCTTTATAGTACTGCAACAGTCATCATTTTAACATTTCATAAGGACTGAGTAACCTTGTGATGTAAAACTTTTATAAGAACCAAAGTATAATTTTGAGGGGAAAATAGTTGGAACCAAGATGATTACTTTAGTCCTCAAATCTCATAAAACAATCTGCAAAAATAAAGTAGAAACAACAAACAAGGGCACTTGGTCCTTGAACCTGTAAGTTTGGGAAACAAACAGCTTCTGAAAGGAGAGCAATTAAAACCAGATTTGTATATACTAGAGGCTAAAAATATTGATAAAGAAGTAAAAATTTTATACACAGAGCATAGCTATCAGCCAGCCATTTCAACCTGATCATGGCACTTAAGATAGTGATACACTCCCTTTCATAAGAATGCATTTTAATAACAATTCAACCAAACTTGACAGTCTCTCACTGATACCAGCATTGTACTCATACAGCCTTGTTACAGCTGTCCTTTGGCAAGAGAAATCTGACAGGACTAACAAAATCAATAAAATCAAACAAAGTAGGATGGGATGCTTGGTACTTTGAGCTACAAAACAACTACTGCTTGTAATTCTAAAGTCCCTTCTGAGCATTCAAATTAGTCAGGCTTGAGCAAAACAGTTGTAAATATGCAAAATTATCTACATTATGTACTTGATTCACAAAATTATAAAGCAAGCTGGGACTACAGAAAAAGTAATAAGCATACCAAAGATTATGTCATGCAGAAGACATTTTGACAAGCAAAGGAGCTTCAATAAAAGTACCTCTCCCAAAGCAAAATTGGCCCTTAACAGAGACCTTGAAGAGAGGATTATTCTCCAAAAAATTGTGAAAAGATTTGTGAAGTTTTTGAAGACACAATGACAAGTCTAGCTCCCCATTTTCTCAGCCTATTTACTGTTATACTCTCTAGTCTGACTCTCCCATTTTGTCAGGTGATAGTGCCATGAAATCTCTCTTCTTTATCAACATTTTAAAAGTTAAAATTGCTTCATACTTGAATATAACTATTCTCAAATGATGTCCATGCAACTCAGACTTTTTCTATTCAATTACCTGATACTCTCAAATCTAGATATACACATCATTTCCTCTAAAGCAGTGATTTTGAACTTTTTGCCTTGCACCCCTCTGCATTATGTATAAATCCCCCTACCCCTGAAATTTTTGACAACTATAAACTGTCAACAATATGTTGTCTATTTCTATAATGTTCATAAACAAGAATTGAAATGAAAAATTACTTAAATTTTTTGAATTTTTGGCATGTTATAGGATACCTAACTCCTACAATAATTCTGTAATACATGTGAGATAGGCAGCTCTCTTCCACTACTATTTTTCACCACTCTTTAAGCGTGGGCTATATACGTATGGCATTCTGCTACCAATCCCAACACCAACAAACTCAAAAAACCGAAGCGTAACTGATTCAACCTCTTGGATAAAATTGCCAACATTTGCAGCCGAGATAGAAGACCCATAAATAAATGGATCAGTTTTCTTATTGAGGAAAAATACAAGAATTACTTTGCCTCTTAAGAACTGAATTCATGGTAGCGCATTATGAACCTGCAAATAATACTATGGCTAAATAAACAAAATCTTCATGAAGTCTAGAATGTGTTTTGCTTAAATACCATATGGTGTTGCAATATTTAAAATAAACTATGGCTAAAACTGAGCAACAAAAGGTAGCCAAAAGGCCAAGCTGATGAACCCCAAAGCAAACTGCAAACTTAAAAATGAGCTAAGGGGTGCCAACAACTCAGCAGAGTCATGACTGGTCACAGCAACAGTTTCTGGTGGCTTTGGTCAAGTCAATGTGCCAAGCTGATGACTCTATGAAATGATAGTAGCCTTATTTTGCAAATCTGGACTTAACTGCTCTTACACCTAAAGCTCATAGACCAACTGTAAAATATTATGCATTACAATATTCAGTACACTCATGACAATATATTAGAATGTTCAGCTGCCATTCAACAAAGATGCTATAAAAGAAAAATCTATATTCAAAACAACACAGAATCCAGACAGACACAGTGACTCTCAGACATGTTAGCTGTCGAGCTGAAATGAAAAGGAAAACAGTGGCAGCCTATGAAAGAAATGCATTTGCACAATGCAGACTTCCATATTCATTTCCTCGTGAAATTAAAAGTGGAACAGCCTTTACACAGACATTTCTAATTTGTGTAACACTGAACATCCAGACACAATAACAACACATGCCTGTAAAATAAATGTCAGAAAGTCTAAATAAATATCACCAACAAAATAACATGCTAAATAAAAATCTAAAATGATTAACAGTACACTATAAATGCTAAATGGTAATGCTACAGAACATATACGTACTTTTAAATCAAAATAGCAAATAATCAAATATACAACTTACAAAATTCATTGTCATAGCAAATATACATAGTACATTCATACAAATGAATCAAGCACGTACATCAATTGGAGATATGGTCGCTGGTTTGCAACATAGACCTAACAAGCACTTGTAATTTAAGACTACAATAACAATATAACAAAAAATATACGTATATACAGTAGGTACCATACATTTTAGAAAAACTGTACTATTATTAGTAACCAAGGACCTGGTAAAGAAAAACTTCAACTTAGTTGAGAATCAAATAATCAATGCAAGCAATCAATAGTCATGTTTAACAACATATGGGAAATTGAGAACTGTGCAAAGGAAAGAAAATGCTGGAACAATTTGAAGGCTATGCAGTAAAAGGTTTGCAAGGCAGAATGTTGACTGAATAAAAAAAATGTCATGGTTAGAATGGAAATGAACATTACATATATAACTTAAAATAAGGTAGTCACAAGTACAGAACACATGTTCACAAATAAAAAAAAAAAAACTCATTTTACAAAAAAGGGTGAATTTGAACCCCTGTAGAAAATATGTATCACTGAGAGTTATCATCCTGATGACTTCCTCTGCAACTGGATGACTTTAAAAATCAAAACGCTGATGGCCTAATATCCAAAGCATAAAGACATCAAGAGTAACAATTAGGATAAAAAAAAAACCTTGGTTTCAAGATTAATTAAACGCAAGTAGAGTATACAGTACACCATCAAACAGGCTTTAGCAGTTTAAAATCTGTGATGTTTAACACTATGCCCTGAATATGTTTGTGGGTTAATACCAAAGTTTTTAAATCCAAATTATCAATAGTTGCTATAAACAAAAGGTTTCCACTCTCATAAACGCCTAGGTGATCTGTCTCTCTTGATGTCAGTTTCTTTATTTCTGAACTGAATTTTTATTTAAATATAATGGTATTATTTTATAGTACATTTTGGACACTTAATGTTAGTTATCAAATCAATACTGCTTACTTAATTGTACTTCTTTACTTATCACATACTTTGGTATGCGCAGGATGTAATTATTGCCAACATTGAAGGCATCTACATAACTTTTTTTTAAGTGTTCATGATACACTACACCACTACTACATTTTCAGTTACAACTCTGCTCATTTAGTCAGAAAGATGGAAGCTAAGGAATTTTCCTTGCGATGAACATATTCTCCAAATTTTTAAACATTTTTAGCTCACTTCTACGGCCATGCCATTTCTGTTATTATTCCTTACAGAGTTTTTAATTCTCACAATTACCATAACCTTGGAACCAGTCACTAGTTCAGCCAGTCCAAGCCTTTAAATTATTATAAATTTGCTTTCAACTTCTTGTACCTCAGAGTATTTCCAAAACTTGACTCAGCTCCTCTTTTTTTCCAACGAAAGGAACACTGGCATGAGATTTCCTGATGTCCAACAGAGAATGTATTGTAGACAAAAATATTCTCAAATCTGTCATGAAAATCACACATGATATTCCAGAGTGAAGAGAAAAGTGTACTGTTTTATGCTATAAAAGTTTAACTATCTTACATTACTACTTCAAATACAATGAGCCTTATCTCTTTCTGGACTGCATATGGAGTTGCTGTGACAAAATCTATTTAGAACTCTTTTTTCCTACAATTAATATTTTCAGTACATACTATTCCTCTTGCGGACATCAGAAATCTACTCAACCAAACTTCCCCCTTATTGCTTTCCTCTTGTGCTCTAGGAGCTCAATTCTAGCTCTTTGCTTCAATACTGTTCTTGAAATTTGTTGTTATCCTCTCCATTTCAAGAGGTCCTACTCCCTTACTGTTTTATTCTCTCAACTTCTTTATGAACAATCTTCGGTCTACCTCCCACTGCTTTCACAATAATTAAGACTTACACTTCTCTCCCATCTTTACCTTAAGATCATCTGTTATTCATGCTAAATTCCAACTGCTTTTCCTTTAACAATTTATGTGAATTTGAGAGTACCGTACATACAAAAGGAAAACTATAACTCAATTAAGTTTTGTGGCACTGTCTACTCTCCCATCCAATTTTTTGTTTGACAATATTTAGGATATGCAAGATGTTTAGTTTGTTCTTGAAAGAATGTAAGTCCTCAGGATTCTTATATTATGGTCCACTGGCCCAGATGGCATAGCTTCATTCCTCCATGTGACTTCTCTGAAGTTAGTGCACTATGTTTTTCGGAAAAACCACTATCATTTCCTGTTACACTATTGTGATGTGCCTTTTATTTATTTTATTTAACTTTGATATGTGAGCTTAGTTTATGGTTAATTTAATGCTAATTTAGTGACTTTTGCCTTCTGGTCAGTGGAATACTTATCACCACTGTATTACTGTAAGAATTCACTTGTATTATTTCAATTATTTCATGACTCATGGGAGTTAATCTACTTCAGAGTGCAATTTCTGCTTGATTTTTGTTATTTTTACCTTATTGGGCAGACTTTTTTTTCTTTCTTTGTATGAAGAAAGCAGATTGCTACTCAGTATTTCCATTTACAACTCAAATGCATTGACACAGCCAACTGTACATAAAAACAGGTACTGTATATCAATCATATGTGACCATAGACAAGCACCTCCACCCTGACACTGCTCTCTATTGCAGTTCCTAATGGAGGTTCTACTGTCCAGGTAAATTCAGATATTTTTTAACAAACAACCTTTTTATAAATATAAATTGCCATCAATTTCCTTACTGGAAGGATTTTAATACTTGGAAATTACCTGTAAATACTCCACCAAGTAATCATCACTAATATATCACAGCTCCAACAGTCTGTGAATAGTTATGAATACTGTATCAACTTTTATGAAATCAAATATGAATTAAAAGTTTCTGTGCAAAACTGACAATGTTTTAGCTTCACACATAAAAATCATATTACTATTAAGGAAGTTTACATTTATGAATATTACCAGAGTTAAGGAAAAAACTTTAGAACAGTCAGCTCATTAATTAAAACTAATGTGGCAAGGTTACAAAAAATTTTAAATAAAATACTGTTTATCCTACCAACTACTCAAATGAATACTTATAACAATAGACTGGTAAATACGATACACTACATACTCGTGGAAACTGTAAATACGAGATAGGCTAGTAAGCAAAAGCTGAGAGACTGGCTGAAACTTCAACACCTACGTATAGTTACTATTTCATCTACATTACAATGAGAGTTTAAAACAAGAATTTCAACTACTGTATACATTTATATTACCGGTCTTACAATACTCAAGGAGTGAGATGAAGAGAGAATAGAGGGGTGATAACTGTAACTCATACAAATAAAGAGTGAATAATAACAAGATAAGAAATTATATACCACATTTTCAAAGACAAATAATACAGAAACTGCCAAATTATTATACTGCTTTTCAATTTATGTACTGTGTACTATTGAATCAAAGATTCCCCCTTTCCTAGAGAACACAGATAAAACAAACATCATAAACGTCACAGAGAAATAGGCTCTCACTTTTTAGAAAACTGTACCAAAATTTGCTATACAATAACACCAAGTCAATGAATAAGTGTTTTTGTACGATACAAACCCAGTTATATTCTACAGGCACTCTATCTGACAGTAGACAACGAAGGACTCCAAAAATGACATCTCTCCAATGCTGGTTATTGGACTAAAGATAAGCTTTCTTGTTTAGGAGACTGGGAAGGCTTTCTTACGCACAGCCTGCCAGTCATGTAATTGCTGTACATGACTTAGAGCACACATTCAACATACTTGCCAAGATCTAAGTTTCTCAAATATAACTGTCAAGTGTCAAGCATACTTCTGCAATTTTTTATAATTATGTTTTTCATTTAAAATAATTACATGTTCTCATGATGGACACTCGCCATTCTACCTTGTATCTATTTTCTTTCACCTTAAAATCATAACCCATAGTTATCTTGATATAATTTTACTAGCTCATATCCATAAGTCCCATTTCAACAGCTATGCAGGCAATTTTACAAGCAGCTCTTCTTTGAAAATTTCTATTTCATATCAATTTAAAAATTATCCAAGTATTCAAGCTATCTTGATGACCTAGTAAATAGACACTCATATCCATAAGTCCCATTTCATACACAGCTTGCTAGGAGCAATACTTTCTAGGAAGTAAGATAATAGCTGAAAATAACATTGTGACTTTTCTCTAAACAGATAGCTCAGGATCACTCCATTAACCATGATAATCATGTCATCTTCAGAGCGCTTCTTGCATCTACTGTCTCGATTAGCATTAGCAAAACTTGAATTTGTACCATGGGAAAATCAAATCTTTCAAACATCTTAGATAACATTGATATAGGATCTTTCTCAATTTATTAATCAAAGCCTGTGCACCAAGAATACAACACCACAATCTATTAAAAAGAAACTAATAAACAGTATCCAAATGTAAGCGCTAATCTTTACAAATCACATATGTTGTTCCTACTAAAAAGAATGAGAGTACTACTTCAAGTATTTAAAATCATCTGAGAACCTCAAATGACTTTCTTTATGGAATAAACACCAGTATAGAGTATATGCTGCTGTTTCCAGATTACCTTTGCGTAACTCCACTGGAAGCTTATTATGACTTGGCTAATGAAGCATAAAATATTAGTTCGAACTTATAGCATTAGTTCTGCATTTCCTTTGGCTAAAAGCAAATAAGATTTCCTTAATAATAGAAAGGCTGAATCAGCTTTTCTGTATAATTTTTCTCTTCATATTGTACATACCAGATATAAAAAAGAAACCTGTCATTTTCATAGCGCTGTAGCATTGTGTTGTACCGAAGGCTGCCTAATTGGGCCATGAATCTTTAGTCAATCAGTGTTCTAATATAATGCTTCATTATCTGCAGCAGCATAATGAGAAAAGCTTACAGGGAGTTATGAAGAGAATTACAGCCATTCTGATCTTTACTAGTCATACACCAACTGCCATAGGGGTACACAGACAGCTAGGAATTCATGTCAAGCATAATGAACAGATACATAAGGCAGCAACAAATTCCCCATGTTGAACTAAATTTTAAATCCAGGGGGAAAAGGTAGGGGAGAGAGGGCAGGGGTTAGGAAAGAGGCACAATCTCCCTCTCATTACTTTTGTTATAATCTACGTATATAGAACAAAGATAATGTTTTCTGTGGTTTTGTAGTAACTGTTCTCATCAAACCTCAAATCTGCAGTGGATAATTTGGCACTTTTAGACTTAAGAGCAAAGCTATGAAGGTAAAAGTGTGCCTCAGCAAGCCGGCAGAGAGTGTGCCTACATTTCATGTGCCAATGAGGCCTAACCTGACACGACTTGGAGAACCGCCCCAACATCAATTGCCTCTCCCTTCGCTGAGCCTCTCGTTCTCTCTTCCTCCGCTCCTTCTCATCACTCCAGTTCTATACAGTTGAAGATGGGTGAACGGTAATCATCACCCCAGGTTCAGAAATGATTGCACAATAAAGAAGGTGTTCACATGTTAATATTATAAGCTACAAACACAGTCACTTATCATCATTTACTTGTTATTCACATTTAAGGAGATTAAGCCCAAGCATTCATACCATTAACATAAAAACAACACAAAGACAAATTGTTTGTGACAGAGAGTTAATTCTCCTGAAGCAAAATACTGTTAGTTTTGTTAAAACAATGACAAAGAACATAACTGAAACAAATCTGATGATACCATTAAGGGAAACCTTATTACATATATTGGATAACTAACACCATGTGAAAAAAAATCTGTTGAGTGCAAATCTAATGTGTATGAGCAGTAACGAGTTTTCCTGCTATCTTCAAGCTTTGAACATAACAAAAGACTACCATTTTCATACATACCTGTAAAAAATACTGTATACATACAGCCATACACAAGAAGTAAAATGCTTATCATTCTTAAAACATATTTAAAGTGTAACAGCCATCCTCCCATTTAATTGGATTCATTCCTTATGAGCAAATTTAATCATTAAAGATTTTAACAATAAAAGAAAAATTAGCATCTTTAAGGACCAAAGAATACAGTGAACACAAGAAAAAAAATCAATGCTTACAGAAAAAATTCTGAAGGAAGAAAATTATGTTTGCATGATAACCCAAACATGGATATTTTATTTATGAACAGACTATTGTCAATCCCTAATAGGAATAGGAATAACTGCATACACTACTTCATTTTTCAACAATGGGATACGTTTGTGATACTCTCCCTTAGTGTCTGCTTTGCTTACATAGCACATATTAAAACAATCTTGACAGAAGAATGACTTATAAAAACCTACAAACAATGAGTACAAAGTCCATGCAGTCATCTGTCATAAATTTATATGTAACTCTTACATAAAGCAAATTATTGTAGGGAACTTCCAAATTATCATTATCAACAGCTTAGCCACAGGAATGCATTAACATTCTTAACACTAAGGTGGCTGGTATCACACTTAATTTTATATTCTTTTCCAATGAAGATTTAATAAAACATGACTGCTTTATGTTTGTTTTATCTGTAGAAAGTTGCAAAAGTACTGATGACGTCCAATAGCAAAGGTAAGAACATACTGGTCATGTCATATGTCTGTGTGAAATAGAGTAGTCTTCCCTACATAAGTCATTTCAATATTGCTTGGCAGCCTGTTCACAAGGTCACTGATTGCTAGAACTATAATGCTTTGGCAGCACTTCCTTTTCAGACACCATTTTCCAATACCTGAATAACTGAATATTTGTTGTTTGTTCACATTTAGAATTTGCAGTCTTAAAGAAAAGCTTATGAACAAAAGCCGATGGCCTTTACTATCATTAAGTAGATTATTTTAGTGTTTCCAAGTAATTTCTTATGCCTTTAGGTTGCCACAGAATTGTATCCTATATGATTACAGTCTTCCAAGTGACCAATATTTACCCCTATAAAAAAAAGTTAAAATGAGTCAAGCCAGATCTGATTTTCAAGATTTTCATATCTTTACTGTTAATTTTTTTTCTTAAAAGTCTAAAGTCTTATAAACGGCAGATTTACCTTACATGCTTAATTTAAAGGAGTGTGCAAAACTGTCTGTTTCATGCAGTGATCATCACTGTTAGGATTTAATGTGTTTGTCCTGGGACATGTGTCATTAAAACATGTCCAGTTATTTTTTCATGCGAACCCTATGGGCTGTTCAAAGGTTTATGCATCCTGATATGCACAATGCTTCTGGTGCTTTTAGTGTTATCAGCTACTTAAGATCAAATCTAGCTCCAAGCATAGAGCTTGAAACAAGACTTTCAACGTGCTCAATCCTATATAGTTGTTTGAATTTTACTAGTGTGGAAATATGCCACCCAATGTCACTCTCCTTCGCTCTCTACTGGTAATCACAAGCACATTCAATGTCATTAACAAAAAGTTGGTCTAGATACACTAAGGAAAAAACAAAGTAGGTGAAAGGGACCCTTAGTTTATTTTGTTTAGAACAACCCCATACGGCCAAGATTGGTAGTTGATTTCCAATGGCCCTCCACAAGGGGCTACAAATCTAAGAGGATGGAAAATTTCAACAGAAACTCTGGGGTTGAAACACAAGTAAGAATAGATACAAAAGCCAGACTTACCAACCAAGTTTCACAATTTATGCACTAAATTTTAAGTACAATAAAACAAAAAGTATCGGCAATTTTACAATGCTGAAAGTTTAAATCTTTTGTACATGTGATTCTAATAATCATCAGTAGCTTACTGACATAGAATTTTGGCACTTATAACACAGTGTGCTCATTTAATTTTTGAGATATCTTCAACTTGCTTATCTGGATCCATAATTTTTTAGTAGGTTTGGCTGTTATTAATACTGTACTTTGCAAATGCCTCTATAATTGGCTTGGGTGGAAAAATCAAATGTTGAACTGCTATCTACAAATGAGCCAAGCTATTTATCATATAAGACTTGGTATGTGTGTATGATCTGGTGTTAAGAGCAAAACAGAAATAAATGAAAAGGTCTTGGAAATGTTAAAAAAACTGAAAAGTGGAAAGGATAAAAAAAAAAAAAAAGGCTGCAAATCAATGTAGGCAAAACCAAGCTTATGATGATCAGAAAGGACTAAACTCTACACAGAAGTGGCCACATGGCTACTGTGATGTCAAGGAATGTACCAACGTTGATATGACGAACAATTGTTATAATGAAGACTGAAACAGAAAGGCAAACATAGGGCAATATAAAACCCATAAAGTGTTACCACCTTTCCAGCCAAGTGAAAGAAGAAAAGTTACAATAGGTGAAGCAAGGAATTCTGTTCTTATGTATATCTCCTTAATTATCTAAATGTCACTCTGGTTGCTCATAATTAACATTTCAAGTCTTGGCCCCTACGTTTAGTCCAAAGACTAAACCAATAGTAAAGTAAAATCACTATAACTCATATTAATGACGCTTACATAGCATGAAAGTCGATAATTTAAAAGGGAAAAATACTTTAAATTGGACCCTGTAAAAACTAGATTCATTTTATGCACCTTCTTGACTTTTCCTCCATTAAATTTCTTGCTTCAAAATTGCACATCACAATCTTGTATTCCCTTATAACTCATTTATTAAACAATGGCACTTACAAATAGTCCTAACTGTAAAGTGCCAACTTAGAGAGACTCCATAACATAATGTAGGACCCATCACTCTTAAACTTATATAACCATGGATTCTAACATGAAAATCATACTGGATATAAATACGTACTCTTCCATTACTATTTACATAACAGCCACTATAAATTTTCCACACATGGAAATAAGGTAAGTACAAAATCAATGGCTTACTTCTTTCACACTCAAACACCACTGCTACATAATCACTACTATTACTATTCTTATAGCATTCTTCTTGAACTTATAACTCTGAAATGAATTTTTAAAAGGGAAATACAGGCAGTCTCCAGGTTACGACGGGTTCGGCTTACGATGTTCCGAAGTTAAGGCGCTTTTCAGTTATATTCATCAGAAATTATTTCCAGGGTTACGACGCCTACAACGCTCATCTGGCAGAAGAAATATGACACCAAAAATGCAAAATAATCAATATTTGAAGGTTTTTTTGGTGCAAAATGCAATAAGAATGCAGTTTACATAGTTTTGAATGCACCCAAAGCATTAAAAGTAAGGTTTTCTTAGGGTTTTTGGTGATGTTCCGGCTTACGACGATTTTCGGGTTACAACGCGTCTCAAGAACGGAACCCCCATCGTAACCCGGGGACTGCCTGTAATAAACATACGACGATAAATTGCAGCTAACTGGAAGAGATGCTTCACTGAAAACCAACAATACCTGATAAGAAAATAAATGATAAAAAACAGGAATATAAATAGGCATTTCCCCTGAAAAATAAAACCATTTGATTTGTAGATCAGTTTCAACAGTTCTTACCTGCATAGCATTTTTCATCGTAGTCATCAAGTTTGGCTTTTTCCCAACACGCGAAGCATCAGATTTGGAACGAGGTCGGAATGATTCAAAGAATCCTGGACTAGCTTCCTTTTTCTTCTCCTTCTCTTTTGTGGTCGCATTGAGAACGTCATCCCCAGACTTGCGTCTCTGCCTGGCTGCCACTAAAAGAAATTAGATTTTGTATAGAATCGATGTAATCCCTATAGCGTACACCAAGTGAACAATCCCAAAGTGTTAGATGTCACTGTCCATTTCATAAGCTATGAATATTTTGATCAGCTATGAAGTCTAGCAGACTTTAAAATGCAAGCAGTAATTAAACCGACTTTCATATAGACATTCCGGTAACAACTAATGTCCAAACTCATTGCAATATAAAAACTTACAAATGAAGCACAGATATACTTCAGGGCAAAAATAATCTTTCCCAGTTAACTACACAAAAGGTTCTTTGAAATTTTACGTACTAAAATAACAACAAACACATACTGTACTCCAATTGCGAAACTTAATTTAAAACCTTCAAAAAGTCAGCTTCCAAAAGAAAAACAAAATTATTCAGATTCTATCCAAAGGTTGATTTTCTTGCTAAACAATACAAAATAAAGTGGGGCCAACAGTGTGTTTTTAATCAGCCTAGGTCTAGAAGGACCTTATTAGGTCGACTGATCATTAGTGTAATCCCTTTAACATATGTATTCATGAAACCTGACTCGGCCCAAACTAAAAATCAGCCTCCAGATGCAAACCTGGGCCTGCCTGCCTTTCTAATGGAAGTTGAGTGTCAACATCATGTTTCCTAAGACACAGGTCCCAAAATTTTCATATAAAAGTAAGATTAAATCTTCCATGAACAATCTGTTCCACAATGTGCCAATGTGTTTGGCAAGACTTTATATCAATTGTGCTTATATCTTGTGCATTCTTTTCAAATGCAGTGTCATATAAAACCTATCATACAGCCAAGTTGAATAATTAATACAGCTGGACTAATAATTTTGAGTTGATCAGTACTACTAGAGCACACATTACTCTATTCACATAATCCCTAGTCTATAATTTATTAACGATACGATTGCAAGTCAAAAGAAATTATCCTAACTTCTACCTAAACACAACTACTGATACAATTCTGTCCAGCACTAAAGAAAAAAGCAAACATTCATAGTGTATTAGTAAAAAAAAAAATCCATAAACAGTTCATGCTTTAAATAATGCAAATGTTAAAGACTGTTTTCAAAGACAATATATTCAGAATAGCTAAAGCTTAACCCTTTTTCATACCAATATCCATGTTAATAATTCAAAGCAACAATGGAGTATTTTTGGAGGCTGCTTCTCATTACCAGTCTGTATCTCCAGTTGAATGAAAATAAAACCAATAAATGTAGCTGCCAGTGATGAGATTAGTATTGTAGCAGTTTCAATATCTATAGCCACACAAAACAATATGATTTTTGTATGCACACTCGACCTTTTAAAGGGGTAGAATGATTTTAAAAGTACCAGCCACTCTCTCTCCTAGGTTAACATACTGATTTTCCTAGCCATCCTTATTGTAAAATTAAGCAAAACAAATACAGTAGCCTGCTATTCAAAAGGGACAACAATTATTAAAAGCACACAGCTAATGACATATATAGCTATACAATACTACAATTCTAAAGCTAAAACACATCACAAAACAAATACACAATTTGATTTATATGTAAACTATACAATGTTACGGGTAAATTTCACAAGGTTTACAACAAAGTCCACACGAACATTTTATACTACATGCTTTTTCTTCTCAACATACGTACTCTGAAATGTCACGTTAAAATTTCCAGTGTTAGTAGATTCAAACATTTCATATTGGTTTTCATGCTATGAGAACAATAAAGAGAATTTTGTGGTGAAATTTCAATATGAATAACAGCTAAAAACAGAACTCAAGTTCTGAAACCATATCTTTTATCAGGCACAATTCCTATCAGTCTCACAAGAAGAACACTTAGATCCATATGCATTTTAAGAGACTAAATTTCATAAATAACAGTGCGAGCCATTTGCCCTGAGGTGTCACAGGAGACTGGCCGAGCACTGTAAATAAGAGTGGCCGCACCAACTGTAGCCTCTACCATACACACACACACACACACACACACACACACCTCACACACCTTGACCTGACCCTTCATTATCTTTGGCAAGCTCAGAATTATGTTGCTGAATGTGACCAATAGAGGTGTAAACTGTAGAAAAGACTGTTGATTTAAATACAGAGTAGACATTATTCATACTGCAAGGGACTGCTGACCTGTTGTGATCAAAATTTTAATTTTTAGGGTAAGCTTTTTCTAATGAATTATAAGTATCAGGAAAAATTAAACTGCAAACTTTGATACTCTGTGCTACAATATACCTTCAACAAATCCCAAGTGTATTTATTTTTAAGGCAATTTTCATGTGCTTCTTTCTTCTGTTGCAGTTTTATGAGTATGATGCTTACGATATTTTCCTAAAAATTTGGAAAAGCCAGCAATTGATTTTTTGTAGGTGTTCCAGCCATCCATTCTTCTGATTTTGGGTCTTCATAATTGTAAGAAATACAAATGTTATAATATTGCTCCACTTAGACAAGAAGAACTGCCTTCAAAACAAATACTTCTGGAATCTCTAAAAGTTATCAGGCTTAAGGACAAGTAATCTTGCATATCCATATTTCAAAAAAGCTGTCAAAATACTATTCTAAAGTTGGATATTGTTTGGAACTCTCTTCTCTTTTTTTTTCCAACAGTCTGAGAATTACTGGACTCAATGTTTCCACTGTTTCAAGCCAGGTATCCATAACCTTTTTTGTACAATATTTTCCTCTCATGATACAAATTCCCCTCCATTGAAGACTTTCTGATATAAGATTTTTCAAAGAGAGGCATGATCAAGGCTCTCATTCTGCAAGTTTTGATTTTCAGTCTATTCCTACACTTGTGATATCAGGTACAATACCCTTATGATGCTGGTTGACAGCATTGAAACTGGCAGCATCAACTCCACCATAATCTCAGTTTTTTTTAGTAAACTTATAAGTCAAGGATACCCAAACACTTCAAGCTAAGATTTCAACTCCTACAGATAATATACACGGTTAAATTCTGTACTCAGTTTATATCAAGAAAAGAATGACGATGTGAAGAGGCAATGATACTAGGATAAGTTACATCCAGTAGTTGCAATTACGATTTCAAGACATTTTAATATCAAATAGCATTATAATTTACTAAGTTTTGTATACATATGACTCAAATTAAGATTATCAATTAATAAATTACAGTCTTTTTCCAACTGTCTACATATAGTAATATAAAGAAGCCCACCATTCTAAATTTGTACTTCCTTGCAAGTGTCAGTTTACAACATTCTGACATGGAAATTACTGTGATCCACTATGTCATTGTGAGTGTATTTTGATGAAAACTAATCTCAGTGTGTGATAGCGGAGTGTACTCCAACAATTGATCATTGGATCATTCCACTACTACATACAAACAATATAAATGCAAGGATGCTATGTTCAGTTACAAATCGATTACGAAAACTACTAAATACAGTGATCAATAACTAAGTGCGATATATTGTCACTGAATTATCATTGCAAAGTGAACTGTAATACAACTGCAATAATTATACTGAGAGGATAAAAGATATATCAGATAAACAGGACACTAAGACAGAATGAGAAAGAATTGTTAATTACATTAGCTTTGCTTCAACTTACATTGCAGTATTTCAATAAAATAAAGTCTGGTGTAAATGTCTAAAAAATGGAATTCATGATCGCATCACTAGCAAAAGAATGTACTCTACATAGCTGCTACAGCACTGTGATTGGCAACTTAAAATTGAAATAAGTGTGCATCCAAATGCAGTCAGTGATTTCAGCATTAAATGCTTATTCTAGTCTTGTAATCAAGTCAGATGAAAGATCTCCATTGTGCTCCAAAGTCAATACTATTAGGACTGAAAATAATTTCACTTCCATCAAATTCAAAGAGAATGACTTTCAATTAAAATCTTACAAAAATGTTCATCTTCTGCTGGAATACAGTATGGACATAAACAAGAAAAAACTGAATATCTAACTGCACACAGTGAAACTCTCCAATAGAACAAAGTAGCTTTCAATTTTACTATAAGAAACAAGTGATTACATGTATATTTTATAATTATACACTAAAAGTACTTTCAACTTTATTTTTAAACAATACGTGATTCCACTTTTAGTCAGCCTGATGAATGTTTGTGTCATATCTTTTGGTTTAGGCTATCCTTATAATTCAAAAGAATTATAAGAAACTGTAAGAAAACATATGGCATTGGTACTCCCAAAACAAACCCTGACAAAATACCATCACCAAGCCACAAAAAAAAAATTGAAGAAAACCAAATAGGATTAGATGAAAAAGCAACAAAAATACACTAATGAAAAAATTAAATTAACGCTTTTGACGCATAGTAATTTCTGAACTTATCAATCTTCTGTGCAACACTCCTAATCAATGGTGCTTGGGAAAAACAGAATACCAGTGACCTTCCTTTTAAAACTAGAAAACTGACCAAAAAAATGCTATTTGAAGTCTTGATATGAATTAGTGCCTAAATATTAGCAACTTCCTGAAACCAAAATGCATGAGTGTTTCGGTGTGCGAGTTAGTACAATCAAACCACTTAATCTTGCAAAAGCAGTTAATGCATTATAAGTTACTTGCAAAAACATATTTTTTTAGGTGAAGAAGCGCATTATGCTCGGCAATCCAGGTTCTCTTTCCTTAAGTTAAAAGTAGTATTATAGAGTTTAAAACTAGCTAATTACATATGGCTCTGGCATCTGATTTGGAGCGCGGTCTAAAAGAGTCAAAGAACCCTTGTGGGCCTCCTTCCTTACGACGGCTGCTCGCAACGTTGTTGGCATTATTGGTCGCTGCCGCTAGAATATCGTCACCAGATTTGCGGCGCTGGCGGAAGGAAGCTGAAATAACGGAGGGTTGCAAAAAAAAAAATTATAAGGACAACTCAAAATGAAAAAATAAAAACCATCTGCTATAGTATGCAATTAAAAAACCCAATGGAAATTTTAAATCAGATCAAATAGCAGTCAGGCAAAAAAGAAATACATGGAAATATACAGGCACAATTTGACAGGTAACATGCAATAACTCTGTAATTAATAAAATTCAAACAAACAGAATGTAATATTTAAATAGCAGTACAGACCGAGTCATAATACATAAACAGATCTTTTCTCACTTTAAAAATTATAACCACATACACATAAAAGTAAAGCTGTTTACAAGGACTGTATGTATACATATTACATTAGGAAAACAAAACGAAACATACACTTTCCTAACAGAACCACATCATTATTTATTGCTCACACTTTTAATAACAAGATTTTCATAAATTTGTGAAAGAAAACTGACTGGATAATATAAACCTAAGAATTTCACTTCCTTCTAACTCATCATCAAGTTCCGAGAGCCCAAGTTTACAAATATTTTTTCAAAAACAATAAAAGGTGGTTTCTCTTGTATAATTACTACTTTTGTGCTGTAAAAAAATTAAATAGCAACAGTATAAATGCAAAATTATCATAAATGGAATAAAAAATTCTGTTTTGTTTCTTTCAATACAAACCACTTTACATTTACTCATACATAAATGCTTGTTGGGGCACACAAAAAGAGCCATGATTACCTGCTTGAAATGAACAACAGAGGTTTTTCTTTTTATCAGTCGAAGGTCTATGAAACTTTCAACCAAATCTAGGCTGGGCACAAATACAACCAAAGGAAGCAGTAGACCTGCCACTAGTGGAGCAGAAAGGTTCCAAGCTCAGAAAAAAAGAAGCAGGCAGTAAATTTCTTAATTTATACCAGCAGAGGGGAAGAAATGATCATCGATTGTTCATCTTTAGTGTAAATATGAGATTTTTAGAGTAAATATAAGACGTAACCAAAGTGTTATGAACCCACTTGGTACACAAAGAGGTATTTGTTTCTTTGGCTCAGAAGAGCACTGTCAAAATAATTCCTACAGAAAAGAGCAACAACCAGAGGAGGAAAAAAAAAATAATAATAAAAAAGGAAGATCAAAAGAAGAGGTAAAACACTCGTGAGATGACAAGCTCCAGACAGCAAAATGCCAGCCAAATCTCAGTAGCTCACAGGCTTAATACTGTATCTCAGTAATTTCAGTCATATTGATGATCTAATGTTTCTGGGGTCCAATGAATGAGGTCTAGCATGGCTATGTCCTTGGAGATTTAGTCTGACCAACTTCATGTTGACTTGGCTAGAGGTGACTATATCCATGAGCTGGGGTTGTGTCCCTGACAGTGAATATTGCATGTTCCTTAAACTAAAGGAACTTTAATCATTTTAGAAGGCATGACCTCTGAATCATTTGATAAGCTGAGGTGCTGCTGTTTTAGATTCCATAAATAGCTTACACTCCAACAAAACCATAAGGAACTGTGAGGCCATGAAATGAAAATGACTGATTTGCAACAAACAAATAAACTATACGTAACCTATTTTGGTTACATAAACTCTGGTATGCCCTCAAGGCATCAAGAGTGCATTTATATACGTACACACGCACACATAAGACCAAACTATGCTAGTCCACATCATTTGGATGTCTAGAATGTTACAAAACACATAGAAAAACAATGAAAAATAAATACTACAGATTCAGTGAAGTGTACTCAGTGCACATGTCTGCCCATAAAGATCCTGAGCTAATTCAAGAGAATGTCGGGCAGCAAAAGAAGTGATTCCTTGCAAGGGCTTTTTCCTTCTCCCTTCCGACTGTCCTACTCATTTTAAGCAGCTATTCCTCACTTGCTCTATCAACCCTAACAGGGCATTTCGGCATAAGCAAAGGTACGATAGATTATAATTAATATGAACATAAATATACAAGATAAAAAAAATACAAAATACCATTGTATCTTTTCTTCATTGAAGAAAAGATACAAGGTACATTTCTGGTAAGGAACAAATATCAAAATTCATATCTGATAACTAATAAACTCGTGTGATAATACAGTACTGTCAAGCTAAATAATACATGTGAAGAACATCAACTTGGATTCCTGATCTGAATGATATAACTGAGAAAAACAAACGTTGACTGACACTTTATGAAACAAATATGACCCTGACATACTCAACTTGACCTGATACTCAAATACAGACCAGGTAAATGTTGGTACACTTAAGTGACGTGTGTGGGTAAGAACACACGATATAAAGAACAAAAAACACAGGAACTGTGTCATGGTTGACAAGAATAGCTTGGTGCTTCCTTGCATCTACTTAATATTTTCACTGTTATACTTTATATGCTTTTGTAAGCTCTACATTGCTTTACATAAACATACACTATCTGCACACACACACACAAACATACGTACAGTATTTATACACAATATATTGTATGAAGTGCACAAATGTCTGATAAGAAACTTAACTCTGAACTTAGCAAATGAAAACTGTCAAAAACCTCTGTAAGTAATGAGGAGAATGGGCCCACTTTACTCTCTGCTGAGAAAAACCAATCTCTAGACTTGAATTCTCCTTCTTGAGGGTGGCTGATCAAGTGCTACAACTGTTAATTTACCAGGACAACCATAAATCTGAAAATTAACGCTTCTTATATAATTTCCCTACTGGTACTGACAGTTAAAAATCCTGTTAATCATATTATATTTGCAGTTGAACACTTTCCACCAACTTATCAACCTGAAAAATACGCTCCTAGACCTACAGTAAATTTCTGAAATCCATTTACCCAACTTAATTCGTTCTTGTTTACGTGGTCATGCAAAGGGTATATTACGAAGGTCATCACAACAATATGGGCTAATTATTAATCACTGGTGTCCATGCCTTACCTGTCTCTTGCGGGGGGGATGGGATCTGATCCAGAAGGATGGCTTGAGGGGGTAAGGACGAGGAGAGTCATTTTATATTCGATAGTATTCAATAAGAAAATATGGGTCCCTTAGTAGGGGCGACTGAAGACATTAAACGTATAACTCTCTCTCATGTAAAAACATTTGAATCGAAATCTACTGCAAGAGTTTATATATACAATATTTCATTCAATAATCCAGGTTTCAGCCACTTGCTAATTAGCTAATTATGTCCATGAGGCATACGTGCTTCACATATGGTGCTCGCTTGGTGCTTATTAATTGAAGGTTAGCATGAAGTTATTCCTCATGAAAGAATGCTTCAGTTGGTTTTACCCCCAAACAAGCTGTTTACTTCATTCAGATGATGTGTAAACTCATGACCTTTTTCATGACAATTTTCCTAAAGATGATATAACTTTAATATAATCTTTACTTCAATTTGATAATAGTAATCTTGAGAAATAGCATTTTGTCACATTATTATAACCTATGCTAATAAGCCATAAGGTAGAATATCATTTAATTTTGTAAATAGCTTTCTTTCATACAGATAACTTCCTACAGACTCTTCCAGACCTTTGTGGGTTTACTTTAGTATACACCATCGGCAGAATTAAAACCACTTGAAAATGAGTCCACTAATTTTCTATATGAGATTTCTACTTTGAAAAAATACCTATTCTTATGTCCTAATAAGATAGAAAGATTGCCAAAAAAATTTACATTACTAACAACTGTTACTTATCAATATTTCTAAAAATATTGTAGCAGGTGTTACCCTAACATGTAGACCCTTACCATTTTGATACAATTCAGTACAGAGTCAAATTTCCAACGCTTTCCTTAGTTTTATTCATCATAAAAACTAATCAATAGTCTTTCCCTGCTAACAGAATGTGTAAATAGCTAAGATTATGTAATTTTCCAGCCTAGAGAGAAGGAAAGGACCAAACAACATGGATAACCATGCGTGACATATACTTTTCAATCTTGAAAACTGCCATTAAATACTTAACCTATATCAATTTCTAATTTTTACATCTTCCTAACTGTCCTCCTCATGTTACTGAGGATTGTGATGACTAAAAACAAGATTAATAAAGTAGCAGTCACTGCTGTATACATTTCTGGTTTGGGAGCAAATCAGCTGAGCTACAATGGATGGAGCCAAATCACACACCTGGACTACGATCAACATTGTCCACATTCTGTTTCATCTCCCTTATGTTTCAATTAACAACTGACAATAAATTTTTCATTCCTTGCTTATATGCCCTTGTCAAGACGTAGTAGTTACAGGCTATTTACATAAATGTTCAGCATCCTGCTAGACAATATCTAATAATACTCATCTTGACTCATATTTTTTGTTCTTTTTGTTAGCCTAAAATACTACTGCACTTATTTCAACTCCACTTTTGTATTTGCTATCATTACTCCTTTACTCTGCCCACTCTTGTTCTATAACATCCTCAATAGCACCTTTACTAGTCTAAATTATTTTTCTTTGTCTTCCTAACCCCAATTATCCAGTAGCAGAGCTCAGCCCTGTTATTAGTTGGAATACATGGAAAAAAAGCAAGCTTTATTGCAAACATTCTAGTAACTGCCTCCTCAGATACAATATATGATCTTTGACCTACGGATTAGGATCATGAGATCTGCTTGACCTAGGCCAGCAGTCGTTAAGCAGAGTCCCATGTTCCTCAACCTCCTCCTCCTTCCCTAACCTACCCTTACTCCCTAAATTCTTCCTAGATAAGAGGCTCTCCCTCTCTCCTAATACCTAAATATTTTATCTTGTAGTACTGTAATATGATTATGATTTAGAAAATTTTTTCCTTACAGAGAAATAACACAAAAGGATTAAAACATCCAAAATATAACAAATTCACAGCAATATGTGTAACTAACTCAATAAAGTATGAATCATTCAATTTATAATCCTAAGGTAAGGACATTAAACACAATACGTATTTGCTTTACTTTACAGCTCTCAAAGTATTAAACTATCAGCAGCAAATCTAATACTAATAATGATCAACCACTGAATGACAACTGATAAAAAACTCTATAAGTGAAGGTGGGCTAGAAACCATTTGTCTTGTACCCATTTTGTTCTGCTATGAACAATTTTAAAAAGCTGTTTTGAGATTTACTGGGAACGTGTCTGAAACCTGCACCTGCTTGGTTATGATTAATTTCTTCATGATGTTTTAAAGCAGTGAAATAGAAAATTTACTGGTAACAATGCACATCGTCATAGGAACTTTAATGGCAGAAAAACTAAATTTTTAGGAGAACCCACTGCAGTCTTAGCAAGTTAATTCTCATACAAGATTAATGCAGTCTATGTCCACCTATCACAGGCTAAATTTGTCATTATGAAATACAGTTTAGATTTGATAAAGATTTTATACATCTACACAATTGAGATAAATATTTCAAAATACTATAAATAACATCACAGAAGAATTGTCAACAAAACACCACTTAAAGCAATGCACATTAACACCAAAAATGACACTTATGACCATCAATATTAACATACAATTCTCTACACAATATTCTGACAAAATTCTCTAAAACCTGGGTTACATTTACACAGCACAATTTCACGTATCTGTCTATCCATACTACGTATACGGAAAAATGTGTGTAATGTATAAAAAAAACTTGTTACACAACAAAGCAACTGATAACATACAAAAATTCCTTTAGCTATTCATCCACCAACAATTCGGAAATTATACTCAGCACAATTCAATCAGAAACCATGACAAACACATAGTGAGGGATTTCAGTTCCATAATTTTAATTTTGTAATACGTAAAACTTCTGTAGACTGCAAAGGTTAGTGCCTTCTGCAGGATAATCTTATTGTATAATTCATGCATACGCATACCTTCAGTACATACTGGATACAGTACACAAAATAGATGTTGCATCATTTTATCTTCTATTGAAAAACCAGACCAAGGTAAACCAATGTTCAAAACTGTAAATTTTCAAAATGTTTTAGGCTTGGAAAATGTATCATATGCCATAAACTACACCACTCTCTGAATGGAACATGCACACACACACACCCAATTAATACATGCATACATATTAACACACATATACAATACAGTAAATGTACATGTGCACCTTTCAACTTTTTCACAAAAAATAAAATAACAGTAGCCAGTGTAGTAAGAAATACTCTCTCTGTTCAGTTTGGTTTCCTTCAGATGTCATGCAGGAATAAATGAAGATCCAGGAATTGAAACTGGGGGTGTTGCATTTCCAGGGATATAATGGAAGTATGTACCGCACACGGGAGGGACAGCAGCCATTGCCTAACCTAACTTTTCCTTGCCTAATTTAACCTAACCTTGTTACCACTTCACCTTACCTAACCTAGCCCGGGGTTCTGTCCCTGGTCTTGTCACACCTATCCACTGGAAATGCATTCACCCCACGAGAGCTAATATTTCTAATATTTACTTCAGGTCATGCTAGAAATTCCAAGCCTAAACTTGGTAAGATCAACAAAACCAAAAGGTGATGAAAGAGACTGTAAAAATGAATCTTAAAACCTTTACCTTCTTCCTCCTTTTCAGCTTTGATCTTGACCCTCCGCGAATTGGCAACACTCCAGGTGCCCGAGCGAGGGCGTACGCCGCTGGACTGCGCCGAACCATCGCCACCGTCGATTCCAGACGATACCCCATACCCAATGTCATGAGACAAGTCTGAAGAACCATCTTGGGCTTTGCCGGAGGACCCAACACCCGCAGTTTCCTGTAAGAAATATTCACTTTAACTATGGAATTTCCACGGCCAAAAAAGATGTCTTATCGTACATAAGGTTCCAAAGCATTACCACTTCAGTGCAGCATTAAAAACCAGGAAAAATTTCAATCAAACTGATCAAAAAGTTTTTCCAGATTTTCAGCAACTGTCCTCGTGTTGCTACAGCTTTTAGCTAGAAAAAGATAGACAAGGAAAGGCATAACATATAAACATGTAAATAAATCAAGCATAAACAAAGGAGAAAAACACCTAAAAATTATTATTAAATAACTAAAAAAAAAAAAAAAAACTATATGGAGCCCTACAGTTTATTTTGAAAAATAAAAGTGAAACAGTATCAAATAAACAATGATAAAATTAACACAACACACTAAAATTCATAAATTTTCTACTAGAAATTAATGAAAACTAAGCAAAAAAAAAAAATTTAAGAATTAAACAAATGATGAGGTACAGTGAATGTATGACTGAATGACTGACCAGGCATACAAAAATTCCATGGGCATAAAATACCTTGATATACCATGGATTGTTCAGGGAACTGGTATGAATGGAGAATGAGAAGTATGGTTAATGAAAAATATATAATTTAAAATGTTGTGAGCAAGGGGGAGAGGATGATTTGTCAAGTGCTGGACAGATGGAATCTAGGAGGTACAAAAAACAAAGGCTCTGGCACCCATGAAGTGTATGAGTGCATTAAGGACTGGTGGTGTGTGTGTGTGTGTGTGTGTAACGGAGTTCAATTTACACTTTACCAATATATTAAATGGCTAATGTTGTGAATTTCTTGTGCAAGATTCATTCATATATATATATAGTATGTATATATATATATATATTATGTATATATATATTATGTGTGTGTGTGTGTATATATGTGTGTGTGTATATATATATATATATATATATATATATATATATATATATATATAGATATATCTAATAAAAGGAGCCCATAAAAACACCAAAATTTAGAGAGAAAAGTACTATATTTCAGAGACTGCTGTCTCTCTCTTCAGGTATATGAATGAGAAAAGTTTACAGAAAAGGTGGTATTTATACCAAGAGATTCGTCCACAAGTAAGCCAATTTAGGTCACCCCCGCTGATAATCTTCCTTTAATCTTCTTAAGCGTTGGTTGAATGAACACTGCGTCGACGATGTCGGATGTCCAATTCCCTTTTTGAGATGTTCTATGTACCGCTTGCTTCCTTTCTTTTAATTAAGGGCCGATTCCATCATTTGACTCTTGTACCGGCAGTTTTGCTGCTATAAATTACACGTGACATATTCCAGTTTATTCTATGGTTATGTTCATTTATATGATTGAAAATAGCCGAGTTCTGTATCAGGGATTTGGCTAAGGTATTTGGGTAGGTAAATGCAAAAGGGTTGGATTTCCCAAGGGTGTGAGTTACTCTCTTAATTCCCCACCTGGAGACGATTAAGAGAGTAACTCACACCCTTGGGAAATCCAACCCTTTTGCATTTACCTACCCAAATACCTTAGCCAAATCCCTGATTAACGTCCAACAAAAGACATCGCCCAAAGACTCTGGGGTATATGAGATCCCATGCCAGGACTGTGACCAATCTTACATCGGATTTACAGGTAAATCACTTCCCCAGAGATTAATACAACACAAACGGTCAGTTAGGTATGGACAACAGAACTCGGCTATTTTCAATCATATAAATGAAACATAACCATAGAATAAACTGGAATATGTCACGTGTAATTTATAGCAGCAACTGCCGGTACAAGAGTCAAATGATGGAATCGGCCTTAATAAAAGAGAAGCAGGTAATGAACATCTCAAAAGGGAATTGGACATCCGACATCGTCGACGCAGTGTTCATTCAACCAACGCTTAAGAAGATTAAAGGAAGATTATCAGCGGGGGTGACCTAAATTGGCTTACTTGTGGACGAATCTCTTGGTATAAATACCACCTTTTCTGTAAACTTTTCTCATTCATATAGCCTGAAAGAGGAGGGAGGACAGCAGTCTCTGAAATATAGTTAAACTTTTTTCTCTCTACATTTTGGGGTGTTTTTTATGGCTCCTTTTATTAGATGGAATTCTGTTGTTACAGAACACTTTTACCAGTCATATATATATATATATATATATATATATATATATATAATATATATATAATACAGGCGGCCCGCGGTTAACGGCGCAATCACTCAACGGCGAATCGGTTTTACGGCGGTCGTCAAAAATATTCATTAAAAAAATAAGGCATTTTAAAGGTATCTTTACGGCACAAATTTCAGTTAACAGCGCCGCTAGCGCCGTTGTCTAACGAGTCCATACATTTGTAGAAATGCCGTTCAGACCATAAAGGTTATGCAAATTATATTAACAAATTTTATGGAGAGTTATTACGTAGGTATTAGGGTAAAATATATGCCTCTGACGCTGTTCTAAGCCGAAAATATCGAGTTACATAAGTGCAAATTTAGCTGTGGATGTGTCGATTCATAAATGTTCATGCTTTGTTTAAAATGTGTATGAAAATGTATTACGTGAAAGGCATTTTTATTTCTGTACAGAAATATGATACAAAGGCAGCTTTGAAACTGCCCTTCACGTTATCAAATACGATATTTTTTCATGTTCTTTCTTGTAAGCCGCCGCCTGCCACTCTTCCGAAAATATAGATTTAAAAAAAGTGCAAATCGGCGATCGATGTGTCGATTTTATAAATGTTTATGCTTTTATGTTTAAAATGTGTATGAAAATGTATACGAATAGGGTATTTTTATTTCTGTGCAGAAATATAATAAACAGGCAGCTTTTGAAACTCCTTCAAGTTATCAACTACGTTGTTTTTTTTTCAAGTTCGTTCTTGTATGCCGCCGTCTGCCGCTCTTCCGAAAATATCGAGATAAAAAGAGTGCAAATTTAGCGATCGATGTGTCGATTTTTCAAATGTTTATGCTTTTATGTTTAAAATGTGTATGAAAATATATTACGTAAAGGTATTTTCATTTTTGTACAGAAATAAGATACAAATTAAAGGAGCCTTTGTAACTACGCTCCACGTTGTCAGGGGATGGTTTTTCATGTTCGTTCTTGTCCGCCAGTTCCGAAAAATGCATTGTGTTATTTTATTAATTATGCATCTTTTCCATAAATCCTTTAAAAAGTTATACATTATTTCACTGTATCCAAGAATATTGTATGTATTCTCATATTATAGTATTTTAAAATACTACGGCAAACTTAAGCCCGTATTCCGCGGAGCGGCCAATGTTGTGGTTTGAAATCAGCTGATGAATACGAGTTTGTTTCACCATAACGCAATTCTGAGCGAATGCTCTTGCTTCTCGTTAGCATAAACGAATATCTATATACTTGACTTATATGAGACAAAGTTATTTTTCCTTATACAGCGTGTTTTTAGGTGGAAATATTTATTGAATATGTCTCATTGTGAATGTGAACTACTATTTTTTTCGTTAACAGATTGCGTAAAAAATTACGTGATTCCGTTCGCAATAATCCTTTATATCATCGTAATACGAACTTTATGTTATCTTATATCGGCGTGAAACCAACAGTAAAATGTGTTCTTTCAAGCACAGTAGTTTTGATTAAAATGATTTTATCCCAATTTTATCTACAGTTGTGTGTGATGGCAGACGTTTACTGCAGTTTTATCCTTGTTGCCGATGTACGATAATAGTCATTAGCAGCTTGAACAGTTTTTCTCAGCTTAGTTATAACTAGGTTTAAATTTAACGGTATATTTCCGGGTTGATCTTTAATCTATATTGATCTCTGATCTATAGCGAATAAAGTTATTACATTAAGATATCTCAGTTCTATTCTATACTTAACGCCATTTATAACAAATACAGCAATGTTGCACTGTAGTACAATGATCGAAATACAAGCCAAACAGATGTTATCCAGTTCGGTTGTACCTAGAAAAAAAAAAAAAAAAAGTTTCTCGTTCGGTTGTTCATGGCTGTACACGTTCACGCAACGAGTATAACGTTAAAACCACACTTTCATCATTCTCTTTTCCTGATATTGAACTTATGTAACTAGAAGATGGATAAAGTTAGGCCATTGTAATTTGATCTCTCATAAAATCGGACTATCATAAGACTAATGATCATAACCTGAACACTACAGCTACCTGTACACTGTATAAACTTTATTATATCTTTACATACTCTAGACACCCACATGTACTGTACAGTAAATTCTATAGTACTATACTGCATAAATATATTTTTTACGTTATTGCGCTGCGCGTTGTGGGATTCGGCGCTTTTGACTGGTCTAGAGTTTCGAAAGGTGTGCGACGGCCGTAGGCTTTTAAATCGCTCAACGTCGAAAATCGCTTGGCGTCGGTGGCCAGGAACGGAACCCCTGCCGCTAACCGAGGGCCGCCTGTATATATATATATATATGAATAACTTGATCACGAAGTATATAAAACGTGATGCTATGTATAAATAAAGGTTTTTTTGCCACGAAGGAAAAAAAATGAAAAAGCGAGTTAGCCGAGTACTTTCGGTCCTATTCAGACCCTTTACTGAGGCATACTCAGTAAAGCGTCCGAATAGGACCGAAAGTACTCGGCTAACTCGCTTTTTCATTTTTTTCCTTCGTGGCAAAAAAACCTTTATATATATATATATATATATATATATATATATATATATATATATATACACACACACACATACATAGACATTGACTGGTTACTGGCATGTTTTTGTCCTTTAAAATGTTTACTATAGTCCTCGGTTACTAGAGAGTTCCTCACTCCTATCTAAAAAAAAATTAGCTTCATCCCAAAACGAAGTTTTATGCCAGCCTCCGGCTCTGAGAGAGAGAGAGAGAGAGAGAGAGAGAGAGAGAGAGAGAGAGAGAGAGAGAGAGAGAGAGAGAGAGAGAGAATCTTAAGTGCGTTTACTTCTCATGTTTTCAGAAAGGGTGTGAGGAATGTGGTGTCGTATGTAGACGTATTAGTACTAATAAGATTTCTTTATTGAAAAACTAAGTTTCATGTACGAGACTCATAGCTGATTCAGCAATTAAAGGATAAACTTGGCATATATAAGTATAATGCAAAACAGAAGTATTTAACTATAATACGTGACAAACTGTCACATACTCAAGTCAATGACCCTCGCTCGTCATCTGAAATAGCAATCGATCGGGCGACAGAACTTTACGACTAGACCAAAGCTGGAGCAAAGGTAGCATTATTAGGCCGATAAGCTCTCATCTCCTCATGCTCCACGTTACATATAAGCAGCAATTAAGTTCTCTTGAATGTCTCAGAATCTTGTTGCCATAATTTTATGTGTGGTAGTGAATACTTACGTTATTATATTGTTCGCAGAGTTCTGGTCTTCAATAGGCCTACAAGACACTTATCATTTATATAATGCCCGTAAAATTAAGTTCAGGCTCCTGTCTTGATTAGGCCTACCAGACATGAGAGTGAGTCTTAAAGAATTCTGCCAGATATTGACACGTGTGCTGTCAGTTTGCCGTCGATAATTGATACTCAGTAAGCATGAATTCCACTTTGTAATCAAAACAATCTCACCCGTTTAACATTTATAACTATACAAATATTCTCATACGATTTTTGTCATATATTTTTAAGACTAACTCAGCAACCACAGTGTCGAATTTTGCCACCAAATACTAGCTGGTTATTTAAATATTGGCAGTATGCTGTCCCCAACCAACTATCCACCAAGAATTATTATATATTAATTAATAACAAATAAATAACCTAGCTTGCTATAGACTAAAACGTTGTTACACGCTAAAACAACTCTTCTGAAAACTATAAACAATTACGAAGGTCGGCGATAAGACGATGCCTAAATAAATCGCTTGAATAACTGATAAGAGTACGTAATTAGGCAGAAGATACAGATTCCCCTTTGAAATAAAACAAATCCAGAAACGATAGAGAGAACGCATCCACACTTCAAGGCTACCCGTTCATAGCTTCTTTACCACTGCGCAGGCGCTAGCGCCTACACACAAACACTAACTCACATTCAAACGCATACAAATATGTATATACAAATACATATCAGTATCTCAAAAACACAAACATGCCTATATGAATACACAGCAATATCCACAGACGCTTTTTCGCTGAATGGAATTCCGTTGACGCATCAACCACATATTTTGGTGAGTGACGTCACGATTTCGTCACAGCTCAACCGGATGAAATGACACGTGTGAGTGAAGGACACAGAATTATACGGGTTCTGAATATATAATTAACGTTTATTGCTAATTTGAAATTAAACTGTTTGAATTAGATTACATTTACGTTAACGAAAAAGAACTTTTAAGATGTAATAGGCAACCCATCACGTAGAAACAAGAAAGAGGTTTAAATATCACAGACTTGCCACCAAACTCGGCGTGCGTGGAATATTATCGATCTCTCTCGCTGATGAAATATGAACGCGTCCAGCGGCCTTCCGGATTTGGAAGTAGCGTCTACGAAAATGCTAGAAGAAGAAGAAGAGGAAGAGGAGGAGGAGGAAGAAAAGAAAAAGGAGAAGCAGCAGCATTACGAATGAGACAGCTGAGCTTCTATGAAAAAAAACAAAAAAACAGAACGTCGAATGTGGGCCTACGTGAGACCGAGCTACCGTAAGGCTTTAGAAAAATATTAATGCGGCAAATGATGTATACTTTCCATCCTACCATGCATATTTCACACTAATCATTACACATAAATACGTATATATATATATATTATATATATATATATATATATATATATATATATATATATACTATAAACGTATATATATACATTATATATATTATACATACAATATATATAACATATGAAGTACAAATAGTTCCATTTAATTTAAAAATAAATCAATACTTTCCAGATATTTAATGAAATAAATAACTTTCTTCTCTTTGAAGAAAATTACATTAGATATTTTAGACCAAAGATAAAAAGCTCGCTAATAACCAAGAGAGAGAGAGAAAGAGAGAGTTGACTGCAATTAACTAATTACCTGTCATTTACATTGCTAATACTAAGAATTACATCCATGGATAAAAATAAATATATCACATTTTTTTCAAGCTCAATGGAATTTGCCAATTATCAATGTGTACATATATAATTATTAATATAATAAAATAAAAATATAATAATATATATAATATATATAATATATATATTATATATTATAGAATAATTTAATATAATAACTTGATCCACGAAGTATATAAAACGTGATGCTATGTATAAATAAAGTTTTTTTGACTTCTTGGCAAAACAAACTTTATATATATATATATATATATATATATATATATATCATATATATATATATATATATATATATATATATATTGATAATTGGCAAATTCCATTGAGCTTGAAAAAATCGTGATTATATTTATTTTATCCAATGGATGTAATTCTTAGTATTAGCAATGTAAATGACAGGTAATTGGTTGATTGCAGTCAAAAACTCTCTCTTCGAAGTTACATACATACATACATACATACATACATACATATACTACATACATATACCATATATATATATACATACATTATATATATATATATAGTATATATATATATATATATATATATTAACTTCGAAGGTCAAAATATCTACGGCTTCAGAGAATCTAGAAACAATATCACATTATCAATACCACATTTTCTAAATCAGTAACCAATAGCAACACTACAATAATAATAATAATAATAATAATAATAATAATAATAATAATAATAATAATAATAATAATAACAATAATAATAATAATAATAATAATAATAATAACAATAATAATAATAATAATAATAATAATAATAATAATAATAATAATAATCGATGAAACAAAATTGGTGAACTCGACTACAGTTGAAAATATACTTACAATATATATATATATATATATATATATATATATATATTATATATATATATATATATATATATATATATATAGTCACCAGGTTCTTCTGACACTATATATATATCAATTAAATTTGCAAATTATTTCTGATCAAGAATTATTCTTTTTTCAGGTTGTTAACGAAATAAATATTCAATACATTAATCTTACGTATTATAAACCAAATAATCGTACGAAATTCAAACCAATGATCATACGTGAATCAGAATAATCATCATAAATAAATTAAACCAATTATCGTACACGAATTAAAACAATTATCATACATAAATTGAAAAACATTCATTGCCTTTTTCACCCATGGATTTTAATTTTGTCAAAGCTATCTGCAAATCCAAATGAATATTACTTTGTTCCGCATGGATGTGTTGGTTGACATTTTAAGTAATAAACATACGACGACCTACTTCCTCTCTCTCTCTCTCTCTCTCTCTCTCTCTCTCTCTCTCTCTCTCTCTCTCTCGAGCACTCCACGAGATAAGCGCACAAGCAATCCGCGAAATTGCTAAATACTGGCACTCTAATATCGGCCTGCTCATCCTTTATCATAATAATAATAATACAGAAGAAGAAGTAAGATTATTATTATTATTATTATTATTATTATTTACAGAATGGTTGGCCTAAATGTCTTGTCGATGATTACACGAATGTTGCCAATACAGTCTCTCACCGCTAGGTTGCCGTGCCATGAGAGAGAGAGAGAGGAAGAGAGAGAGAGAGAGAGAGGATGAGAGAGAGATGAGGATGAGAGAGAGAGAGAGAGTCTTAACTTAAAATAGTACTGTTATAGGTAATACTATGGTGCACAAATCAAATCAATTTATGTATACACCAATTTCCGGCTGATATATATATATATATATATATATATATATATATATATATATATTAGAGAGAGAGAGAGAGAGAGAGAGTATGTATATATATATATATATATATATATATATATATATATATATATATATATATATATATAGAGAGAAAAGAGAGAGAGAGAGGAGAGAGAGAGAGAGCAAACCACTCTATGACAAAACAGCGCACCAACTAAACAAAAACAAAAAAAAAAAGAAGAAGAAGTGAGCTTTTACTAAAATTAGCTAAAGGGGTCGTTCAAACCGGTCCCCCACCCCCCAAACAAATCCATAGTTCAGCAACCTCGGCATAAACACAAAAGGAAAAGAGCTCTCTTTATTTTCTTTCAAGGAAACGCACAAAGAAGTTGCGGTCGAGGGGGGGGCTTTTTTTTTTATTACTTTTTTTTTTTTTTTTTGGCACTGCCGTTTACAAACGAATCAAGAGCAAGCGATAGGGGGCGCGTTCATTAAGGCCTTTGAGGTTTCTTTTATGAACCCTCTTGCGCAGCTAGTAATAATAATGAGAAACAGACCTACAGTTATGAATGGGTACAAATATATTTAACCAAAAATGTACCCATACATATCTATATATATGCTTCTCTAATTCGAGACTATTTCTAATAATAATAATAATAATAATAAAATGTGAGCAGTATATGAAGAAAAAAATATACCATACCTTTCTTAATAATTAATAATAATAATAATAATAATAATAATAATAATAATAATAATAATAATAAAACGTGAGCATGTATGGAGAAAAAAGTATACAATAGCTTTATTATTAATAATAATAATAATAATAATAATAATAATAATAATAATAATAATAATAATAATAATAAATTAAAGACGACGACACCTTATACTTTCACCTGAAGCCTTCTCATTTATTTCACGGTCGGAGCGCAAAGGAAAACGAACGAACACAACTGCGACAAATCTGTCAAAAGCGACGATTTTTGACGCAGTGACGCAATATCTCCCCCCCCCTCTCTCTCTCTCTCTCTCTCTCTGAGACGATTGCATCATGGTACAAATGGCAATAAATCTCGCCGTTGCTCGTTTGTTTCAAATGGAGTGAAATAATGCTCTCTCTCTCTCTCTCTCTCTCTCTCTCTCTCTCTCTCTCTCTCACACACACACACACACACACACCCAGACACACAAACGCCAAACTGTAGAAAGTAAATACTATATTTAAGAGACCAGCTGTCTCTCTCTTCAGGCAATATATATATATATATATATATATATTATATATATATATATATATATATATTATATATAGTTATATATATTATAATATAATGTAAATGTTTAAGTGAAAAATTAGCTTTTTGTTTATTTTATAGCGGTAACAGGATTTTTAAATGAATAAATATTCACGTATAGTCGGTGTGTGTGTGTGTGTAGTGTGTGTGTGTGTGTGTGTGTGTGTGTGTACCAGATGAACTTATAAAGGTATAAAGCTCTATCTACTACGTATAACAAAATAAACTCGAGACTCTTATTCTGCAGGAGGTACGATACTGACGAAAAAAACACTATAAAAGACAATCTATAAAATATACGAAGCAACTTATTTTGAAAACGCACAAGGGCCCGCCAGGGCGGAAATCATTCCTGTGGTGGAGGGCTGTACATGAAACCAAAGAAAGTCAAAGTACAACGAAGGATTTAATTGCCTCCAAAAGTGAAAAGAATCTATAATACACTGCAAACGCTACGACGGTGATCTCAGCAGTTCTGGCAATCTCGACCCGGTCCTGAAGAACTGCTCAGAACAATAAGAAAACACAAATTAAAATAAATAGCTCACCAAAACATACTACGTCACGTCACGTCACGACACATTTTCATTAAAGACATTACACTAGTCTGATGTCCCGTGAGTACTTTCATTTTAGACGCTAAGCTACTTTGATGCAGATTTAATTGAAGCAGAGGAAAGAAAAAAATGCATTTAAGTCTGCCTGAAGTTGTTCGAATGGAACAGCCCCCTTCAGTTTCTAGCTGAAGCTATTTATCAAAAGAGGCGAAAGATGGCTACTGTAGCAGATTCACATCAACCGCACATCTGATGACTAGGCCAGTCCCTTACGACGCTCCTGATAGGGTGTTGATAAGCTAATCACAGGGCTGGAGACTCTCAGTCTCTCTCGAGATAAGAGTTCACACAGGCAGGATTGTATGTTCCTGCCTATGTGAACTCTCTCGAGAGACTGACAGTTTCCAGCCCTGTGATTTGGCTTATCAACAGCCAATCAAGAGCGTTGTAAGGGGCTGGCGTAGACATCAGAAGCGCTGTTTGATGTGAATCTACTATAGTGAACATGCTACTACTACTACTCAGATGGCTCTACGGCTTCCTCTCAATCAAGAGCGGCGTCTACTGAAACCAAGAGGCCTATAGGCCCAGCGATACCAGGATAAAATACCATCTACTTGCAAAAGGGTGCTCATGGCAACAAGGCGCAGGAAGGTGTTGGTCTCAAACGGAAGATCCCCAAAGAGAAAAAGAGTTAGACACAAGCAAACGACTCACTACCTGCTCCGGGTAGACCTGGGCGTGAGAGAAGAGGCTCCACCTGCCGCCTGAACAACAGAGGGTGGCCAGGGACTCGTCCTTCGACAGGGAAGGACCCCTAGGATGTGCCTCGACATCCTTTGTGGTGGGGGGTTGAAGAAGGCTGGACGAACAGCCTGCAACGCCGCTGCAGGCCTTCCCGAAAAAGAAGGACCTATCAGATCGGGTTAAGGATTTTTGGGAAAAGGGATAAAAAAAAGGACTCCGCGTCCTTCTGGAAGGATGCTGTAGGACTTTTTTTTTTTTTAATAGAACTTTGCGAGACAAAAAGGACCTTCCCGAAAAAGAAGGACCTATCAGATCGGGTTAAGGATTTTCGAGAAAAGGGATAAAAATGACTCCGCGTCCTTCTGGAAGGATACTGTAGGACTTTTTTTTTTAATAGAACTTTGAGAGACAAAAAGGACCTAACAGACAAGGAACTGGGGATAATTAAATATTTTTCTGAAAGGATACCGTATCTGTAGGACTTTTTTGGGGGAAGCAAAAACGACCAATCTCCTGTCAAGGATCTGGGGAAATTTCAGTATCCTTCGGAAACGATACTGTGACTGTAGGACTCCTTTCAAGGGCTTTGCAACTCACTGGAAGAAGCTGGGCAATTACTATATTATCTAAGTGAGCTAACAGTAGTAGCAGTAGCAGAATAACTGGACTATCCAGTATAATTAAGCTATAAATACACCCTATTTAAAAAATAATTGTTTAAGATCAACGTATGATTAACCTTCGAGAAATCACGAATACATTAAAACGAAAAAGATGAAAAATAAGATACGAAAGACTCTATAATGTATATATATATATATATATATATATATATATATATATATATATATATATATATATATATATTATATTTATATGACATATCTGAAAACAATTGTTCCAGTTTTCCACTGATAACCGAACACAACTGTCGATGAACTGAAACGTGGATGAAAATACCGTAGATTTATTGCGCTCTCTCTCTCTCTCTCTCTCTCTCTCTCTCTCTCTCTTCTCTCTCTCTCTTCTCTCTCTTCTCTCTTATATATATTTTATTATATATATTATAATATAATATTAATATTTATTATATATATATATATATAATATATTATATATATATAATATATATATAAATATATAATATATATAATACACAATTATGTAAACATTTCCATGCGCTCACTCTGACGAGCATTGTTGCAGTTTTCGTTGTATTCAGGTCGTGTAAATAACATAAAGAGGGATTAACTGTAGATTAACTTTAATATTCGTATATTCACTGAAGCTAAGGCGCCAAGCCCCACTGCATATAGGGTTGGCAAGAATTGAGCAATTTGTCATTTATAATAATAATTAATCAATAATAACTAATAATAATATTAAAATAATAATAATAATAATAATAATAATAACAAATCCTGGAACCCCACACTATAAATACCACCAAGTCGAATTGGAGGACTGTGGTAGGAAAAAAAATAACGTTAATAATAATAATAATAATATAATAATAATAATAATAATAATAATAATAATAATAATAATAATATATGAGCACTTAAGACAATAAATAAATAGACAAAATAATAAAAAATCAAATAAACTAATAAATGCATCTACAAAACTATCAACACTATGACAAGGAAATCCCGTGCCTTAGGACAGTAAATAAATAAAACAACAATATATATATATATATAACTACATCTACAAAACTAGAATTACACACTACAAGGAAATCGCATACGTTTACACAATAAACAAATAACAAATAAATAAAAACAATAAACAAATAACAAATAAATAAATATCTCTACAAAATCGTAAACATCAGAACTTCGACAAGCAAATCATGAGTAAACAAAAACAAAAAAATCTTTAAACGCGTTCCAGGACTTCATTATTAAAAGGACTCGGACTGATTCATTCTGCAAAAAAAAAAAAAAAAATTATTAATAAAAAATAAATGAAAAAAATAAACAAACGGGACAAAACAATGACCTCAGATTTCCAGGAATGCATTCCAGGAAGGAACGAGAGCGAGTCGCATACCACGATTCCTTGTATCGCCTGAAGGAATGAGTCATGGAATTGAATTATTTTATCTTTTATTTATTTATTTATTTTTTTTTTCCGAGAAAGATCCACTTGATCAAGTCCAAAAGAGTCTTAATATTATAGATGGATGGATTATGAAACTTAAGTCAAAGGCCAAGCGCCGGGACCTACGAGGTCATTCAGCGCTGACAGGGAAGTTGAGAATAAACATGTTTGAAGGGTGTAAGCGGTGTTCAGAGAAATGAATGATAGGGTTAGCACTTAAGGATTGCCTACAGTGCACCGCATGAGGTACACTGACGGCACTACCACCCTAAAAGGTGGTCTTCATTTTAAGTCGTGTCCTAGGCCTTACGGGGGGGGGGTGGGGGGGGGGGGGGGGGTTTGTACCCCCTTTTAATTGGTAGGTAGATTCTGAAATTTCTGGGTATGAAGCCCAAGCGCTTGGGGGAATGGTGGGGGGGAGGGGGCCAAGGAAATGTATTTTGGGAGACGTAAGGAACAAGGGAAAGGCCACGCAAACTTGGCAAGCAATAGGCTACGCAACAAAGCAAGCGTACGTGAAAGAAGGGACGAAGGCCCTTTTTGAAGTATGACAAGATAAACATTACAAAAGATGAACACCACTACAGAAATAAGTCAAAGTGTTTTCCTTTTCATATACTGATACACCCCATAACAATACCTCTTCTCACAATTATCGAAGGATACAAATGGTCTGAATGTCACAGGTCAACTCATGGAGGTCATTTTGCAAATGAGCTCTTCAGAGCATTTTGAGTTGGGGAATAATAATAATAATAATAATAATAATAATAATAATAATAATAATAATAATAATAACAATAATAATAATAATGTGAACAGTTATACACAAGAATTATTTCACTGATTTCCTTGAGAACAACAAAATAAATTATCTTCATTATATCCCTCCCTATTTTGGATGTCTGCAAAGTAATGTAATATCTCTACAATTCTATCAATTTCCTTTCCACCCAGAATCTACATAACCCCACAAAGGTAAAATTTTTCTCGACATCCACTTCTATGGAACTTTTCCCTCACCAGTATTTACCTTACACACCTGAGTCATCCGCCCAACTAAAATCACCGCCTTGATCATGACAACGGCATCAACACCTGCCACCTTAGTGTACCTTTCAGGTCTTAAATTATTCAGTTCTGCCTCATCCTTTAAAAACGACGTCCAAAGACCCTTAAGAAAGCTTGCCAACTTGAGTCACCAGAGTAGTCAAAGAGTTCTGAGAAGCAATATTTCAATTTTCTTTTCTTTAAAACATCCATTCCTTTGTTTCAAAAGTTTTCGTCATGCTTTCTCTTCGTCTGTTAAGTTTTTTAAAAATTCTTTTTCGTTTTCAGTGAATAATTCCCTTTCTTTCGCCAGTGCGTCTCTTCCATTTTTCATTCACCAAATCACAAACTACACAATCAATAAGTTCCCGTTACTGTAATTTTAATAATAATATATTCATCCCCACGACAACACCCCCCCCCCCTTTCCACCTCCCTTGCCCTCACAAACTCCTCTCTACAAGCTACTTACAGTTCTTCATATCAAACTTACACATCCAAGCAAGTTATGGCCATAATCCAAACGGTTTCTTTCCAACTAAAGATAATCTTTTTTATATTTTTATTTCTCCATTTTCCCTTCAAACGCGTAATGATCAGATAAACCTCTCCAACCACTCTATAATTCTCGCCTTTACATTTTCAACTTTTATTTTATTCAAGAATCTTTCAGTACATAGTACCAAAGCAATTTCAATTCATACATGATTATATACTGGTATATCTACATACTGTATATAATATAAGTAATGCTTAAGAATATGCATTAGAGTACACATATGCTATTATGCTCGTGTACTTGTATATAATAACCCAATGAATATACATTCATGCATACAAACCAAACTTACTTACATAATTTGGCTTTACATTTTTCCCAAGTAACTTCAGTATTTACTATACAAATGTTGTTCCTGTACCAATAAAAACATTCTGTATAAAACATACCTATCTTTACCAATAAAAACATTCTGAAAAGTAACATTTCTTCTCTATATAAGGATACAGAGGAGGAAAAAAAAAGAAAAAAACAAGGAAAAAACTCCAATGCTCCCTAATAAGAAAGTACAGAATCACTTTTCGGGGAAACTTGCTTATTATACACCAGATGTCACAACACAGCTCTACTGAAGTCACAACCAAACCCACGTTTGCGCCTGCGTGACTACTACTTCTGTCTTTTCTTCGTCTCTAACGAGATTCAAAAGACAAGGAGCTGATTTGCCACTAATGAGAAAAGTGAAAAAAGAAGGGAAAAAAAAACAAGTTTCTCGAATCTAGTCAAGTTTCTGCAGTAAGATAAAAAAAAAAATAAATAAAAAAGTTACTGGAAGCGTGTTTTTCTTCATTTTTTACTACGAAGTGCATTCGATCTCCAGCAAGGGAGGTGAAGTAAGTAGGCGTGTCGGTGGGGGAGGGAGGGAGAGAGGGGCAGTGGGTGAGGGATGTGTTGGGGTGATGGGTAGCGGTGGGGGGATACTGGGGGAGGGGGAGGGCGAGGCACATGGTGTTGCCATCCAGTTGTTACTGGTTACGACAAACTTTGATCCCAAGCCTGCTGCGTGGGCATTATAGGTCTAGCTTGAAGATTTAAAAATTCGTTAATACGACTATCTAAACAATTCATTCGTGCTTTTGACAATTTCACAGCAAACTCAGCTCCGGAATTCGCGTGTAAGACAGAGTAATCGAAGAACGGGCTTGCGCTCGCGCGCGCGTGCGTAGTTGCATTGCACAGGGAACAACAACAGCTGGTGGTGTTCAAGCACTGACACAATGCCAAGTATTCTGAAACTCGAGTTCCACATCGCTAACAAATATATTGAACGAAGCCTACTTCTTCTTCTTCTTCTTTTCTTCTTCTTCTTCTTCTTCTTCCTAAGACTTGTTAAAAAAAATGCTAGACCAATCAAATGGATATAATACCTATAGTCGATTAGGGAAAAAACTAGACTCAGTCACATCGAACGAAATACGTTCACACTCACGACAGGAGCCGGGGGAGGAAAAATAGCGAAAAACAGCTTTAAAACAGTTGTAAAAATAAGCAAAGAAAAAAACAAAGAAAACAAACTGGGATAAAACACACACACACACACACCCGGCTCAGCACTGCAAGTTTTTGAAAGACCAAGAGAACCAGTAAAACGCCTCCAGATTGTCTCTGGTGGGCGCGCTATCTCTTTCCGCCACAAAACATTAATTGGCAAAGTAGTAGAAGCCACTGACATCACCATCATCATCATCATCATCACCACCACCACCACCACCACCATCACCTGGCTGCCGTTGGAGAGAGAACCTGGTGGCGATGATTCGCCTCCTCCTTCCAACTGATGGAGGCGTGGTAGGAGAGGCACGGCGCACAAAGCAAGGTTTAAAGCCACGTGTGCGCAAGTCGTTACTGCTTTTGTTTTTTCTTTTTTTTTTCTTTTTTTCGTCTTCGCCCAGGTGGAATCTGACTTCAGGTTTAAATGACTTCATCGTGCAGCTACGAGGTTCTGTATCTGTTGCTGTATTATGGCGATGGAAAACTGTAGTACTATGGGGTCAGATAAAACAGTTTTAGGAGCAACTGTGAAAGTGTGGTACGTGGGCCTATAGCAATGAAAAGTTAGTCATTTTTTTTACCATGAATGAGAAAATAGTTCTAGACCTATAGCCCCCAGTATTACGAATATCTCTCTCTCTCTCTCTCTCTCTCTCTCTCTCTCTCTCTCTCTCTCTCTCAAGAAAAATTCGTGTGTCCGTATGATAATGTTTCATATGTATGAGAAATTATTTCTAGACCTATAGCTCGTCTACTTAAGAATATTCTGTGTGTGTGTGTGTGTGTGTGTGAACGTAGCGTACCCGAGGCTTTTATCGTTGGAACATGCACAGTTATTTGAGTCTTTTAAAAAAGCACAAAGGAAGCTGCTTCGCTTGAGAAACAACGTCTCTCGTACATATACATTCAAGAGTAATGATAACGTCTGCCCAGAGTCTCATAAAACTTCTCCTTTCCCTTTTATCTTTTCACCAAGGAACAAAAAAATTATATTTTCTGCTGGGAGTTTTAAAAGAGCCTATAGTATACAATTTGTTAAAAAAATTTTGTTTACTATTATTATTATTATTATTCAAAGCAAGCTTGAAAAGATGTTATAGTCTGTTAAGCAAACTTTAATAAATCACTTATATATACATACATATAATATATATATATATATATATATATATATATATATATATATATGCATACAGTCATACAATATAATTCATATCTTTTAGTATTGTAATACAAGAGTATTCTAACCCTTCAAAACTTAATAAGTTCACTGAACTCTGCTTTGTGTAACAATAAATCACTTTAGTTATGGATTATATATTTCTAAAGAAACTTTAATAATAAATGAATAAAAAAATAAACTAAAAAACCAAGCATAGCTCACCAAAATTTTCACGAACAAGTAAACCCTCTATTTGTGCCAAGTCAAGGTCTTGCTGGATAAAACCAAGTGGAATTCTCTCTCTCTCTCTCTCTCTCTCTCTCTCTCTCTCTCTCTCTCTCTCTCTCTCTCTCTCTCTCTGCCAATCTAAACATTGGACAAAACAAGTCACAAATAAGTGTATGATTTGATTGGATGATTTATGTGCCACACGCGTTGATGATAAACAAATATGCTTCCAAAGAGGGAGAGAGAGAGCCAGAAATGATAACTCTCACTCTCTCTCTCTCTCTCTCTCTCTCTCTCTCTCTCTCTCTCTCTCTTTCGAACACTCATTATATATATAATATATATATATATATATATATATATATATATATATATATATGAGAGAGAGAGAGAGAGAGAGAGAGAGAGAGATAATCACAGATTATAGCAACAAACATAATTATGACTTCATGTACGATAATACTAAAGGCAATGAAATTAATAGAACACCTCCTTTTGAGAGAGAGAGAGAGAGAGAGGGCAGCGCAGGCGCACCAAACCGTGATCAATTAATTCACGGGCACACATGAGAGTGACCGCTAATCCGCACACCTTACGTCACGTGTATAGTTTTCGACAGCAGAATTTGGCGTGGTTGCGAATTATCTTCTCAGGTTCTTTGAACTCGTTACAATATACGACGACTTATCTCAGGCTCTTTTAATTCGTTCTGATATACTACGAAAACATACGAGAAGGCGCTGCTTAACCAATGGACTCATGCTTTCGTTTTCCAAGCTGGATTTTAACAGTTGCTGTTCAAGAATGAATGTGTGGCTCCTTATCTGGTGGAATCTGATAGTTTACTTTCAACTGCATTTTACTGTACTCCCCTTGAGCCTTGTTATATAATAATAATAATAATAATAATAATAATAATAATAATAATAATAATAATAATATAATATACACAAACCATTAGACCTAGACCGTCAACTTAACCAAACTAATCCTAACAAATCAACATGGCGTATGCGAACACCCTTCTACTAGATCAAGTATAACCTCTCTCTCTCTCTCTCTCTCTCTCTCTCTCTCTCTCTCTCTCCATACATTAATGCGGGAGAGTATATCCTTACTTCTCCTTGTTATGAGGTCAAGGAAATTACAGCTGACCTTTAGAGCCAGTCGACAACGCCCGCGAATCGATTGAGTGATTTTGTTGTTATTCTCAGTTTTCAGAGAGAGAGAGAGAGATTCATGAAGCTGATAACCCAATTTGACGTGTGCTTTACAAGTAGGCCTATGTCAAATTTCAACGGTGGCTAAATATTTACAAACACAGTCTAGAACGAAACCAGAAGGTAGGAAGTGATCCATCCCATGACCAAGAACACAAAACACAACACACACACTCACACACAGACGAAATTAACTAGCGACTGGGACAACGTTACGAAATCAAACTAGCGCTGGGACTTATCAACCGGGTATGACATAGGCCTAAGGTTGAATTACACTATACCATAGTACTCCCACGCAGCCTGACACACGCAATCACGAATATATAAAATATATATTAATTTACACATACAAGATATATCGAATACCAGAGGCATTGTGCCTCGACAATGCCTGAATAAAGGCGAAAGCGCTTGGTACGGACTTCCTGCCTATCATTTTCCTGTGGTATTAGCTTGTATAATGAAGTCATGTGCATCTACAGCACATTAATACTAACTGCAACGCAACATTACGTAAACACCCTTTCCTGAGTCATGTCGTGGCTATAAACACGTAATCAATTATGCAATTTACGTAACACCACAGTCACCACCAGGATCTATCAATTATATGTATTATTGCACGCCTTCCCTAATATCACCAACACCTGGCGTATCTTCTTCCAGAAAATAACGTTCTGTTGGTTTTTAATTTTTTCTTAATTTCTTGGGAGTTTGCGATGTCACTGTAAGATACGTATGCAAGCGTTTATCTTAAAACTTGGTATTCACATCTCTAAATACATGTGAATATTGTATTCGTAGATGAATGAGTGACTATTTTTCTGTCAGTGTTTAAGAATATTTTTTTCTGTCAACTTTTAAAAGTATGTTTTTATACATGTGACTCCGAATGAGTTTTTCTTATCAAATAGGCCTATGTCACGAAAATCGAATCCTTAATATATATAAAAAAAGAACAAAACAATTTTACGTAAAATGTAGTGTAGCTTATTCTAAACACGTTTAAATATTGGGAGAGATAGAAAAACCTGTTTTGAAGCAATTTAAACCACCAACATCGGTGTTTTCACTAAATAAAGTTGATATACTTCACCGCTGGAGGGAAACAGATGAATGAAATTAAGGAATGCACTTAATAATAATAATAATAAAAAAAAAAACCTTCAATATAGTTACTTGAACTGAAAGGAAAACACAAAAAGGGATGTTTTTATATTACATGTCTCTGGTTCTATCTTTCTAACACCCTAAAGCACTGACGTCTATATCAATGCGTTGCATCTTCCTAATAACAGAATCGTAGTCATTTACTATGTCTCCCATCTTGCAAATGGAGAAGCCATACATCACATGATGTAATGGAAAAGTAAACTTGCCTTCTGCGTCGGTAAACATCGTATAGTCCTCATGGCCAAGTCTAGACGCACGCGCACACACACACCTGATGCAGGACCCACTACAGTACTATCTATCCCAATACCACAATCTTTCACAACTCCTTCAGTTCAGGAAACATTATTCCTTACTGGCTGGAGGAGGGTTTCCATTGCTCAGTCTAACGTTAAATCACAGCCTGTCCTCTAGATTAACAACTGAGACGGAGCCGTTAGCTCCGTCATTTCACCGAAGATGCACACGAGCCCGTTGGTGTGCCGTCTTCAACACAAGAGCAATGTCCTAGTACTATAAAAACGTCCAATTCTTTTCCGCAGTAGTTCTCAGTCTGCTAAAATGTCTAACTTTTCCTAGAGACTGAAAGTTTCATCAGAAAAGGCACGAAACAAAAGGAGTTTACTGACTGCCAGGCTTCTGAGCTGGTGTTCCAACCTTGACTGAACGCATATAGCCTAGGCCTAGTATGGGTATCCTTCTTTCCAATGTCTCAACAAGAAAGATGCGGTTATTATTATTATTATTATTATTATTATTATTATTCAGAGGACGAACCCTACTCACACGTCACAAGCCCACAGGGCCCAAGTCACTGATTCGAGGATGGTCAACACGTGATTGATTGCAGAAAACAGTTGAGCAAGCAATTGCGAAAACCAACACAATTACCCAACTTCTTTTAATGCAATTTAATAAGAGGGCACACGACAACACCGGCTTTTACAAAATTAGTAAAAACGTAGTTCGTCGTTTCAATTCAGAGCATGTTCCTATTTCAACATCTGGATAACTTTATTTTTCAAAGTAACTAATTTTAAAAACTAAATCACATGTAGATTGTGTATGCACTCGAAGTCTTTTCATAGAATGATAGAAATAACATAATAAAAATACGAAAAAATATATTATATATTATCTATGTTAATTTTCCTTCAAAGTATGTATCTGCAAATACATAAAACACACAATGTTTATACTATCACTGTTTATTCTACGTATTAAAAATACATAATAATAAAATGGAAAACTCCTGGGATGTGCGCCACAATACAATCAGTATTTTTGCGACTATATTTTTGTACCGAGATTTTAAGCTTTATATCAAAATCTGCCTGAATATAAATGTCATGTCACTATTGTAACAACATAAGCAATTTATAAATACGAATAAAATATCTTTATTACACAATTTAAAAATAAACCTAACAGCCAAGTAAACCATGATGTTACAAAGAGCTGTGATAGTAAAATAATAATCAATGGGTTCCCATAATACCTAGACGACCTCTGTGGCAACATTCCATACTCCCACCATTCCCATTCCTCCCCTATCCCCCACGGGGGAGGGGAGGGGGGATGGAATGCAGGCATGAAAACCACCAATCGCCTAATGAAAGGCCAATTGCTGGATGGCGCTTTCATGGTAATTGACTTTCATGGATCGTAAGTGATTTTATGAAAGTTTCTTACTCTCTTAATTGGTTATTCTCTCTCTCTCTCTCTCTCTCTCTCTCTCTCTCTCTCTCTCCGGACATAATAGTAGGCCTCTCTCTCTCTCTTACACTACACACAAACACTTTCTCTCTCTCATTTTAAGGACATAATAGTAGGTCTCTCTCTCTCTCTCTCTCTCTCTCTCTCTCTCTCTCTTCTCTCTTATGCATACATTCAAACACTTTCTCTGTCTCTTTCTGAGAGCATAATAGAAGGCCTGCCTCTCTCTCTCTCTCTCTCTCTCTCTCTCTCTCTCTGCTCTCTTATGCATACATTCAAACACTTCTCTGTCCTACTTTCCTGAGAATATGATAGAAGGCCTGCCTCTACCTCTCTCTCTCTCTCTCTCTCTCTCTCTCTCTCCAAGTCTGTTCGTGTGCATGCACGCACACACACGCGCGCGCGCACGAATATCAGAAATCCACGAGAAAAAATTTGAACACGACTTCCCACACCATCAGTTATATATACAATGAACTACGGCCATTGCCCGTCATGTGTGTGTGTGACTCATGACCCAGTTAAAACAACACGCAAAAGAAACAACAATGAAAAATCAACAACAACAACAACAGCACCACCAGCAGGGCTTTATTGATCCGGATCGGAGTGATCCCGTATAACATTAAAGAGGCAGTGACTACGACGGTCGGACGGACGCCCCGATCGATTCGTCCGACTCTTATTCCCGTGACTGACAGATGCAACAACAAACAATTTGAGAGAGAGAGAGAGAGAGAGAGAGAGAGAGAGAGAGAGAGATATTTTAACAAAGCTTTATATTTGTTTTCCATGGATTGAATTTCTACGAATGTCATACAAGTATTTCCCATCGTCTGCTTAGTCAGCATTGACAGTCCCTTATATTTATCTAAATATCTCACTACCTTGATTCTTGATAAATTTTATATAAGTAGATGAGAGAAGCTCCCACCCTCCCTCGTTAATGCATGGGTATGAAATTGTACGTTTATTCCAAACAGTTTTTATTTATTTAATTTTTGCGATTTTCGTTAGAAATTTCACATACTCCTACCTTGGTGAGAGAACTCTCTCTCTCTCTCTCTCTCTCTCTCTCTCTCTCTCTCTCTCTCTCTCTCTCTCTCTCTCTCTCTCTGGTAACGATTTATTATTGTATTTCTGCTTAAATTTCACCTTGTTGCTTCTTTTGTGATTACGCTAACTGTTTAAACCTCTCTCTCTCTCTCTCTCTCTCTCTCTCTCTCTCTCTCTCTCTCTCTACTCTCTCTCTCTCTTAGTAACATAACTTAAAGATACTTTGAATAATGCTTATCATTACTAAGAAAATACTTGTAATAATTGCTAAATGGAAAATGCAATACTGTTTCTTTTGTAATCGTCACGTTGAAACTGTTTCAAGCTCTCTCTCTCTCTCTCTCTCTCTCTCTCTCTCTCTCTCTCTCTCTCTCTCTAAGAGCACGTGCAAGTTCACTGCCATTTCAACAGCTTCAACACGACCGTATTATCTTAAAAAAAGACAACTGATAAGACCCAAAGTGATCTCATTTGTTGCATCACACGCTCAAATATTAAGAGAGAACCTCAGGTGTTTAAAGCCTTTGGCACATCTGCTCCCCTGTCACACATATCTCAGGAGGTCACGTGAATATTTTTAGCATCCCACGCCCGTCCTCTTTTGAGGCTTTGTCACGAGGGGGTGGGGGAGGTTCTTCCTCACTCTGTTGCCTGCTGCCAGGTTTTTGGACCTGATCTGAAGACGAATGGCAGCGCTAGTCTTCACAAAAGGGGTGTTACACCTTTCTCGGAAATTTCTGGTTCAGAGGTAGATAGATCAGTCTTGAGAACGGACTGAGAATGTCTGTATATTTGGTTTGATTTTGCTCAAAACATAGAAACGGCTTATGTTCTGCATTTCCGCGTCAGAGTTAGATGGATCAGTCACGAAAACGCACTGTGAATAATTGCATTCAAAATATAAAACCAACACATCAGAAAGGCTTGCCGTCTGCATTGAAGCGAAAATGAGTCAAATTTTAAATCAAGTATAAAACCACACGTCAAAAATTCTTATCATCTGCCAGATCAAAACGAACGAGCTCACGTCAAGAGTGACACTTCCTTCAAGACGAGCCAGTCATCAGTTTCTTGGTCTCTTTCCTGAACACTTTTATCAAAGGTCCTCGTGGCGTCCACATGGAGACATCATGCACCAAGTGGCCAAAACTCTTACTCCTCCGGAGACGTCAGGTCTCCACCAATCTCCCGGCTGACAAAATGAACACCGCAAGTCTCTACAGACCTATAGGGCCACCCCTCTTCGGTTGTATTTATAAGCTGGTGCAACAGCTGCTGCCTCCCACCAAAGACTAGAGATACAGTGGGGCTGTATCTCAGCATGATGAACAGGTATTACTAATCTCCTAATTGTAAATTGTGTTAATCTTAATATACTACATACAGAAATAGACCTTGCCAACCACTTAGCAACAAGCATGCCCCCGGAAGCTTTCTGCCTTTATATTTAATTCCTGAATGCCATCTGCTGCTGATGAACCACTGGTATCTATCATTGCATCAGTACTTCTAGATGATTAGCCCTTTGCCAATATGTTCCACCAGTAACATAGTAACTATAAAGGAAAGGAGAAGGGGGGGGGGGGGGGGTCATTAATGCGTTATCACCTGAGCCTTGCTGTCACTCACGGTGGGACCTATTTTATTTTTTCCTTCCTCTTGCACAAGACTGCCAGTTATTCCTGGCAACTAATCAACTTGACTCTGAGCCTTCAACGCTACTGTATGTCATCGGGCGGGACCCAAGAACACAACCAGGGTCTCAAAACTCGATTTCAACCTCGCCAATGTCTTCCTTCTATACTGATTTGTGCAAAATAGAACCCGGGTCTCAACACCTGCCTTCACGTCTCAATTGTCCTTTTTCTTATCGATTCATGAAAGTTTGGCTATAAACCCGAGCACAGGGGTACTTTCAACCATTCAGTGGTTTAAGAAAATGAAAAGAGGGACATGGGGTGGTAGGAAAGCAAAATAGAAGAAAGGAAGTGTGAAGAGATACTAAGAAAAACTGTAAGAAAGGTGCAGCTAGGGGCCTTTAATACTGCCTACAGTGCACCGCGTGAGGTGCACCGAGCACACTACCCCTCTAAGCGGTTTCTTCTTCATTTTCCTTGTTTGGGAAAATTGTTTCCTGGGAAGACACAGAAAATTTTACATTTCCCAAAACATTTTGAAATTTTTTTCCCGAAATATTAAAAAAAAAAGTATCCCTAACATTATTTTCCCAAAACATTCTTTTCTTTGACATTTTTCCCCCAAAAACATTGTTTTCCTTAAACATTTATTTTAATCACCGTCTCAGCCATCCCTTGGAAGTAAGTTCTTACATACAAAAGCAATGACGAAAATAATGTTGAACACAAACTTTAAATAGCCACCACGCCCCACAAAGCTTTGACTTCCTGCAAGAGACAAACTACCAAGAGCAATTTCAAAACTTTACCATTCATCAAATAATCATGACTCCATTTATGGCATCACCCCATCACCCAGTTACTGAAATCTGATGTCCTCACTACAGAGATCTTATTTCCTTATTCCCTGCCTCTCTCGATTTTAGAGTATTTCATTTGTAATTAAATATTGCTCTGGCTCTAAAGTTTCTAAATGTTCTAACTTAACATTAATAAAAATATTCGAATATTGACATGAAATTTACTAAGCTAGGTTGGTTCAAGAAGATTTTAAGTTTTAAATATTCACAATATTATTATTATTCTTATTCTTATTCTTATTATTATTATTATTTTCATTTGCAGGAAGATAACCTTTATTAATACAGGTTTTATTGAAAGAAAAAGGTTATTTCAGCCGCATTTATTTTGTATAGTTTCTCTATTCTTCATATTACTGACTTTTCTCCTGTAATTAAGTTGGCTATTATTATTATTATTATTATTATTATTATTATTATTTTATTAAAAGTAATGGCTACTTCAGCAGCATTACACTTGTAGAGATTCTTCTCTATTTTCCGAATAGCGGCTTTTTCCGTGCTACTTAGACAGGCTAGTAGAGCGCCTATAGAGGTCATGATCAAATACAGTTCTAATTGGTGTATATATTTGAATTTTACAAATAAACTATGATACCATAGTTATCAAAGTCATTAACGATATATATATATATATCTCTCTCTCTCTCTCTCTCTCTCTCTCTTGATTTTATTATTATTATTATTATTATATTTTTTTACAGCAGTAGACATTTCACGTATTACAAATTTCACTTGGCTTCTGTGGCAGAATCTTTGGGTAACCACCCGTTCTCCTATCACCCCCCCCCCCCCCCCCCCACCTCCACCACCTCACCCTCACCTCGAAATCACCCCCCCCCCCGCCCCACCCCCCCCCCCACCACACACAACAACAACACCAAAACCACACACACTAACGACACAAACTAAGGAAGGATGGAATGTCCAAAATAAAACGAGAAAACTTGCTTAAGGAGGTTAAAAAATAAAAGACGAAATTAACCAATATAAACGAACATGACGAACGTAATACCAGAGGTTAAACACAGGAATTTTCAGGAATTTTCTAATTTTCCCTTCCACTAACTCGAGAGAGAGAGAGAGAGAGAGAGAGAGAGAGAGAGAGAGAGAGAGAGAGAGAGAGAGAGAGATAATTTTCTCATTTGCCCTTCCATTACCTGAAGCAAAACGCTAACGAGAGAGAGAGAGAGAGAGAGAGAGAGAGATTAGATCTAATGCAGGCAGGACCAGTCCCCGAGGGAAGATCCGAATGATACTGCAGGGTTGCAGTTAGTTGCAGACACATGTTGTTTCCACGCAACCTTGATCTCCAAAGGGCCTTCAACTTTGGCAATCACAACCGACGAAGACCAAGATTGAAACTGAGGACTGTGTTATCACACTTCTTGAGAGAGAGAGAGAGAGAGAGAGAGAGAGAGAGAGAGAGAGAGAGAGAGAGAGAGAGAGAGAGAGAGAGAAGGTGCGTCTTGAAGTCAAGTGACCACGTGCGGGAAACATGTAGAAACGTATTTCGTTTTTTATTTTGTGTGTTTAATAATAACAATAATAATAATGAAGCTGAGCAGTGTATGTATAAAAAAGCATACAACAGCTTCTTGATAATAATAATAATAATAATAGAATAATAATAATAATAATAATAATAATAATATAATATAATAATAATATTTGGAAGAAGACCCTCTTTTAAAACAAATTTCTGTTGAATAAAATGGCAGAATTCAGCGAATTAATCTTATATATTATCTTTTCTATTTTTCTATTACTCGCTTTTCTGGCTCAGCGATATATACTTCGCAATAATTGTCCGAATATTCATCTTAGGGATAAAATACCACTTTAAGCTTATTCATCCAAGTTAATAGAAATATTGGACAATTATTGGCGAAGTATAGCTGAGCCAGAAAAGCGAGTACAAGATAAGAAGAGAAGAGAAAATACGCAGTTATTTAAAGAAAAAGAAAAGATAATATATAAGATTAATTCGCTGAATTCTGCCATTTTATTCAACAGAATAATAATAATAATAAGAAGAAGAAGAAGAAGAACTGTCAATATAATAATAATAATAATAATAATAATAATAATAATAATAATAAAGACTAATGGACAATTATCAACATAAAGGTAGCTCTCTCTCTCTCTCTCTCTCTCTCTCTCTCTCTCTCTCTCTCTCTCGTCGCGTGTATCAAATCACGCACTGCTCTTGATTCCCAATTTAATTACTTGGCTGCAGATGACCACAGAAGAGAGAGAGAGAGAGAGAGAGAGAGAGAGAGAGAGAGAGAGAGAGAGAGCTTCTAGAACCTGTTCACACCTGGCAGTTTCAAACGCCGCGACCAAAAGTGGGCGTTGTACAGTGAATGATCACAGTTGGCCATCGACATCGAAATTCGCCAACGCGCAATTTTTTTTTTTTTCCGGAGAAATTGACAATTTTAAATTTTTTTTAATCTCGGAGAAATCGACAATTTTAAACTATTTTTTTTGGAAAAATTTACAATTTTAAACTTTTTTTTATTCGAAAAAATTTACAATTTTAAACTTTTTTTTTATTTCGGAAAAATTGACAATTGTAAACTTTTTTTCGGAAAAATTGACAATTTTAACCTTTTTTATTTTCGGAAAAATTGACAATTTAAATTTTTTTATTTTCGGAAAAATTTATAACTTTAAACTTTTTTTTATTTTCGGAACAAATGACAATTATAAACTTGTTTAATCTCGGAAAAATTGACAATTTTAAACTTTTTATTTTATTTTCGGAAAAAATGACAATTTTAAACATTGTTAATCTCGGAACAATTGAAAATTTCAACTATTTATTTTATTTTCGGAAAAATTTACAATTTTAAACTTATTTTTATATTCGGAAACAATTTTAAACTTTTTTTTATATTCGGAAACAATTTTAAACTTTTTTTTTTGACAAGACTTACAAACGTGGCGACGGACATGACTATATCCCGTGTAACTGTCGTTTTAGATTAAGCTGACCTTATGCCAGCACGGGCTCTTGCTTCTAGAGCAGCCCGTGAGCGTCATTCACATTTCATTCGCCCAAAAACCGCCCGACACCATTATTACTGCTGCTGCTATGGTAGATTCATATCAACCGTGCATCTGACACCTAGGCCAGTCCCTTACTACGCTCCCGATTGGTTGTTGATAAGCCAATTACAGGGCTGGAAACTCTCAGTCTCTCTCGAGAGTTCACAAAGGCAGGATGTATGCTCCATCTCTCCTGAGGGATACGTCTTTCAAAAGTATCCCTCAAGAGAGATGGAACATACATCCTGCCTATATGTGAACTCTCGAGAGAGAGACTGAGAGTTTCCAACCCTGTGATTGGCTTATCAACAGCCAATCGGGAGCGTCGTAAGGGACTAGCCTAGGAGTCAGATGCACGGGTGATGTGAATCGACTATAGCCGCTTGGCCAACGGGTTTACGTGGAAGCGCGCGTTCATGTATCTATAGAGGTGACGCACCGGATAGCGTCAGCGTTGAAAATATATCTACAACCAAAAACAAAAGAATAGTTTCGATGGCGTGTGAACGCTCCCACAGAAGCCTACATTAACTTTAAACGCCCCAGCTTGGAATCACCTTCCAACTAAGAACATTATGCATCAACACGCAGCCGCATTTTAGGAATGGGAACCGAACTGGAATATACGATTTAGGCCAAAGGCCAAGCGCTGGGACTTATGAGGTCACCCAGCGCTGAAAATAATGTTGAAACAATTGTTAGGAATGGGAATAGAACTGGAATACATGATTTAGGCCAAAGACCAAGCGCTGGGAATTATGAGGTTATCCAGCACTGAAGATAGTGTTGAAACAATTGTCAGAGGGTTGAGGAAAGTAAGATGAAAGAAAGAGAATACGAATGGAAGTACAGTAAAAAAAATAAACATAAAAAAAGAATAAAAGGGGTGGCAGCTATGGAACTAGAATATAAAACCTAGGCCTAAGGCAAAGCGCTGGGACCTATGAGGTCATCCAGAGCTGAAAATAATGTTGACACAAATGTCAGGAGAGGAGAGGGTTACCTTAACTAAGATGGAAAGAATGACAATATGAACGGAGGTTCAGTCAAAGGACGAAAAGGGTTGCAGCTAAGGGCAGTAAGAAGGTTGAGTAATGCCTACAGTGCAAAGTGTGAGGTTCACTGACGGCACTAACCGTCCCTCCCCCCTCCCCCCGCCCTACGGGAATTTCAGAACACACAACCATCACCTCTGCATCGAGACAAATGAAAATGAGATTCGTCACAAGAGGCGACATTTAGTCAATGTCACATTCGGGTTCTGAGTCGAAACGTTGGGACCACCGAACGAATATTATCAGCTGTTTACAGTCTTTTTAAAAGGAGTGATGTCACACGCTGTCACCAAAGGTGCGTGACGCAAGACACGTTTCTACTTAATTCATTCCTGAGAGAGAGAGAGAGAGAGAGAGAGAGAGAGAGAGAGAGAGAGAGAGAGAGAGAGAGAGTTTCTAGGTACTAAGACTTCCGTTCTCACAACCCTGCCAGTCCATCCCTTCATAAATTCAGAGATATCTTCTCCAATATTCTTAAACTTATTACGCTATCTATATCAAAACTTATTACGCTATTTATATCATCTTTCAGATTCTATTTCATTCCAAAAATCTTCACTGTCTATAAATATTCATTTTCTAACCTACCTCCTCTTATACTTTCAAATTCCTTCGCCAGTTTCTACAGAATCTTAATACAGCCCAATGACGTTATATAAGAAAGAAAAAAAAACTCAATATTACATTTGAATCTGTATCCCCTCCTCTTTACCAGAATTCCCGTAACTCTCACCAATTTGTAAAGTCATGGGAAGAGAAAATCCACTAGTCACGCCCCATACAAGAGTTACACTTTCGTGACGCGACGGATCTGATCTTTAACTAACCACAAAAACCATCTCGGGATTTCCACGTCATTTGGGAACAGCTACGAACTAAGTTTCCAGGGAAATTTAACTGTTTCTCTCGTTAGTTTGACAACTGCCGTGGAAACTTAGCAGCTGGTCTCAAATGGGCGTGAAACGAACAAAGTTTGAGACCAGCTACGAACTAAGTTCCCACAACAGTTTTTATACTAATGAGAGAAACAGCTAGTTTGCCGTTTAACAGTTTCTCTCACTAGTTTAACAACTGCTGTGGAAACTTGGCTCGTAGCTGGTTTCAAATGAAGTGAAACGAACTAAGTTTGAAACCAGCTATGCACTAAGTTTGCACAGCAGTATTAAATTAATGAGAGAAACAGTTAAGTTCCTGTGGATTAACACGTCGAGACCAGCAACAAACTAGGATTCCACAGCAGTTGTGAAACTAGTGAGAGGAACGGTTAATTGCTACGGATTATTACGTCATTTGAGACTAGCTACGAGCTAAGTTTCCACAGCAATATTAAATTAATGAGAGAGAAACAGTCAAACTGCTGTGGATTTCCACGTCATTTGAGACCAGTCACGAACTAAGTTTAAAACAGTTGTTAAACTATACTCAGTTTTTCTCTGCGTACCGGGCTTTAAATAGTTACGCTCTGCGTAAGTTTTAGGTAAATAATAGGATATCTGGGTTAATATTTGCATCTGAAAAGTGTTTTAATAGTTTACTGTGTGCGAATTACACCGTTAATATTCGAAATAGGGTATTATCTAAAGCCTGGGACGCAGTGTTACCATGCACAAACACCACAGGCGGATGGACAGATGTAAAAAAACAGAGTATAGTGACAGAAACGATTACTAATTGCTATGGATTATTACGTCATAACTACAATGCAAGCTCCCGCGGCACCTTAAAACTTTTTCTTTCGTCAGTTGAACTACTGCAGAAACTCACAGGGGAAACAAAACCTCAAAAACATACTGGCACGTGTCCTAGCAACAGCTCCGCAGAAGGAAGAACAAACAAGGACGTAACGGGCCTGAAGAGACGGCTATCACGCCCCTCCGTCGAACTGAGAAAAATCTTTATTCCGTGCTAGGACCGATCCTGCAGAGGAAACCCAGTCCCCTGTTTGGTCTTTTATTTATTTATTTATTCTTCTGGCGTTCCGCTAAGTGTCACCCCACCCGCTCCCCTCCCCCCCAACACAAATATGTTCCATACCTCCACCCCTTTCGCTTCTAACTCTGGACATCAGTGACCTAACTTGACCTAACGTGACCTTTTGCAATTGCAAGAGAACTTCATGACTTTTTAAAAAGGTCCGTAGTTTCTCCCTATTTAATTAATTCTTTTTAGAGCAATGCAAAATATCTTTTACATTTTCCTGAATGATTAGACGTGAATGACAATGAATTTGTCACAAGCACACATATCTAAATAACGTGTGTATATTACATATAATATAGTATATACATATACACAATATATATATATATATCATATATATATATATATAGTTTATATAATATATATATATATATATATATTATATATACCTGAAGAGGGAGACAGCAGTCTCTGAAATATAGTACTTTTCTCTCTATATTTTGGTGTTTTCATGGGCTCCTTTTATTAATATATATACATATTCCTATGCATGTGCTATTTGCACGAGAGAGAGAGAGAGAGAGAGAGAGAGAGAGAGAGAGAGAGAGAGAGAGAGAGAGAGAGAGAGAGAGAGGTTTAATAGCTGGAAACACCTACACACACGCACACATACACACAAGTTAAATTCCACGTTAATATTGACGCATCGTGATGCATTTACGAAGTCCGAGACTAATCCACGCTGAACTATCTCAGTTCCAACCTGGTATGAGAGACTTATTATGACTAAACTCAAGTGTCAGTATGAATCTGATTATTTCTTATTCAAAATAAGAAGACAGTTAAAACAGATCTCCCTGTCTCTTTAATCTGAGAGACAGGAGAGGGGCAATAATAATACTGGGTAATAATAATAATAATAATAATAATAATAATAATAATAATAATATAATAATAATAATTCCTTCTGATTGTACCTTGCTCCTTTTTAAAACATTATGCAATACATGCTTGCCAATTACCAAAAAGGTTAAAATGATAATGATAATAATAATAATAATAATAATAATAATAATAATAATAATAATAATAATAATAATATGCTGGAGTACAGAAGAAAAGTCAGTAATAAGAATAGAGAAACTTCAATACAAAATAAATGCGGCTGAAATAGCCATTATTTTTAATAAAATCAATAACAACAACAAATGACCCAAAAACTAAATAATTAATAATAATAATATAACTGCTCACGCTTCCCCAAAGTACAACCTAGCCCACCTGACACCTACTATAATACCTGTCCCTACGGCCATGACACTAATCAATGCAACAGAGCTAACTAGAAATATCGAGTTACTCAGTACTACAACAATAACAGTTGACGGGGTTATGTTTCGTGTACAAAGAGCTATTGGGACGTGCAGAATAACACGTAGCTTTATAGAGATGTGTGTGTATACATATATACATACATATGTGCATATATAAGTATATATGTACTTAAATATTATCCATTTATGCATTAATTACCCGATAACATTATATATATATATATATATATATATATATATATATATATCTATATATCGTTAGCTACACTCAAAACTATATATATCCAACTGAAGCTTACAAAACAAAAAGAAATTACCCCCAACTAATTTCATACTAATTTACCAAAACTATCTTGACACACACACATATACAAACAAACATATATATATATATATATATATATATATATATTATATATATACATATATATATATAATACCCTCTCAAACAAAGCACAACGGAGAAAATCCCAAACAAAGATACAATGTCAAAGTTATACTAATACCAAATATGACTCCCCGGGGTTGCCAGATGCTTCCGGCGGTTCATCTCGCTGTCAGGAAGTGGAATATAACTTCAGAAAAAAAAGAAAGAAAGAAGAGGAACTGTCACCATGGCAACACGAACTGTTTACATCAGCTGCTGCTGCTGCCCGACCCGAGAGCCTGTACCCTAAAGTTTAATAATAGACGCGCATGTCAAAAGCAACAGGAACAACTGCTTGCTACCTACAACTGCTGCTACAACATCTTTTTGCGATACGGAGGAAGTCCCGAGTTCGAGCGGGTTGTGGTTTGTTATAGAACTTTTAACTAGTTAATCTTGTATACATTAGTTGCATAACACCGTGTAATTAATAGATTTGATCTGTTGTTATTTTTTTCCAGTATAATAAGTTTCTAAAGTAACTGGTATCTTATACTGCCAATATTCGACAATTTAATACAAATATGTTCCTAAAGTAATTTACAGCATTGTATGTCAGATATCATATACGACCATTTATTGTGTTTTTCGTAAAGTAAGCCTCTCAAATCATTCACAAACCCTCGAAGTTATTTTCAGAAAAGTCCTTTCAATAGTTACAGAAATCCTGAGTCCAACCAAAAACAGAGAGTTTTGAAGAAGATAAGCTACACTTCTTCTAAAGAACTTGATGATCAAACACGAGTATGAATCATACGCAGAATTTAATGCTTTATGAAGAGAGGGTGAGATTAAAATAATAATGCAATATAATTACGCGAGCTGACTACCGGTGAGCAAGAATGAAAATGATAAAAATTACGGTAATTCTTCCTACAGTTTAGGGGTTCAAATTCACTGCCCTTCCTTGTGTGTGTTCGTTGGAGTTTTCTTTCATATTTCCGATTTCGTCTTTCGACAAATCTGCAAACATACGTTAAAAAAAATAGCAGTTTATCTGTACACAGAAGCAGCGATTGTAAACGAATATAGGCACATTTGCTAAAAAAAAATAAATAAATAAAAAAAGTTTGACTGCTTACAGAAGCGGAGATTGTAGGCGAACATAAGTATAAAAAAAAAAATTATCTGCTCACGGAAGCAGAGATTATGTAAAAAAAAAAAAATTCTCTGCTTACAGAAACGGAGACTGTAAACAAACAAGTATAATTTCTAAAAAAAAAAAATAAATAAATAAATAATTTTAAAAAATAACGCAGTTTATCTGCTCACGGAAGCAGAGATTGTGTATATAAAAAAAGGTAATAAAGCTTGCAACTGTGTTTTTTGAAGTAAGCGCTTATGAACCTAGCACGGGCTCTTGCTCTTCAGCAGCCACTTTTTGATCAATCTGAAAACTTTTAGCAGTTTACCTGCTTACGCAAACAGAGATTCACGATTTTCTCAAAATTCAGTGGAGCCGTATTCCCTAAGTGTAAGATTTTTTTTCTTTTTTTTTTGCGTTCCCCTTTATTTCCTTTGGTATATTTATTTTTTTTTTTTTTTTTTTTTTTTACAATTTGATTTTGTCAGCCCACAGACTCCAAATTTTTTCATTATTTTCCATGGTTCAATAAATATTTGAGTTGACTTTATGTAATGCAAAATTACTCTTTTGATTAATAATAATAATAATAATAATAATAATAATAATAAAAAAAAACTGTTTATATACCGTAATGATTTTTAATGCCTTTTCGTCTGGACGAACAGAAGACAAGAAACTGGAGTTTAGAAAAGAAAAAGAAAGACAGAGCACTGGAGTTTACCCCAAAAAATATAATAATAAAATAAAATAAAAGAGACCTAAAAAACTGAAAACAATTAACGTCCAATCAATTCACAGATCAAAAGAAACTATAATAATAAGATTACCAGATGAATAGCGCCCACCCTCCAAAAAAGTAGTGTATCTAAAAAAAAAATAATACAAATATTCCCTACAGCTGTTGCTGTATTGCTTCTAACACCTACGGCATGAAAAATAAAATGAATGCTCAGATCAAAAGAGGCTCCATTAATAAGATTACCAGATGAACGTCCCTAACCAACTTCCCCCTTAAAAATAAAATATATACAACAAAAATATTCCTTACAGCTGTAGATGCATTGCCTCTTTTAAACCTATAGCGTGAAAAAATAATATATAGCGTCCAATCAACTCTAGTGAAGAAAAAAAAAACTCCAATTATCCGATTACAAGATGAACATCCACCCACATCCCCAACCGGCCCCCCAAACCCCTTAAAAAAAATATCTCTTAATTACCATTTCAAAACATCCACATTAACACCTCAGTTACAGTGTGTAGAAAGGATTACAAAAAAGACTGTAACCTAACGACGAGGGGAGGGGGTCTTACCGATACTCCCACACGCGAGAAATCATTGGCGCTACATAAAGCTGGCGAATACAGGAAGGTACTGCTACTGCAGGGTTTTATGACGTCACTCCTGCAAGCTGAATAAAACTGCGTTTATTTTCATTTTTCTTCGAATAGAATTTTTTTTTATCTGAATAGTATCATTTATTATTCTGTACATTTCTAATAGATTTCTTATTACTCAGTAATCATATCATTACAGAATAATAGATATTCCATTAAAAATGACACAAGTACAGATTAATAAATTACATTATTCAAATATTCATCACTCTGTAATCAATTGATCTCGTCCTGTACTACGCAAGCGCATACAGACTACAGTAGAGGCCTTGTGTCAATACAACAAGACATCATCAGGACACTTCTGTCATCTTATATATTTTTTCGTGCAGTTTCATTTTTTTTTTTATATATAGAAATATTCAGAATTCCGTCAGCATTTGAGGTACAGTTGCAATACACAAATATACATCGATGAAAGCCTTTGTTTTTTAGCAAAATATGTTATATATATACATGTCTGTATAACTGAATCACGAAAATATGGAACGTGGTGAATATATAATATTTATATCTATATATATAATATTTACATATATATATTATTTATAGTATATATACATCTATATATATATATATATATATATCTATGTACACAGAAAATATCAACAGGACACGTCTGTTGTCGTGCCTACATGAGTAGTACCAACCACGACCCGGAGAGCATGACAAATGCAGTGGCATTAGCGTTACTAAATATAGTAGCGGCAAAAACATTTCGAAGAGAACAGAAAAGAAGAAGAAAAGAAAAAAAAAAAAGTGTCTCTTCCGTTACAGACTCGCTTTTGTCAGCGTCGAGACGAAAATAGCCGATGACTGTAACAGCGTTCGACGAAAAATTTGGATGCAATCTGGATGCGCTGTGCTAATGGAGAGAGAGAAGAGAGAAGGAGAGAAGAAGAAGAGAGACGAGACCGAAGTAAGAAGAAGTAGAGAGAGAGAGAGAGAGAGAGAGAGAGAGAGAGAGAGAGAGAGAGAGAGAGAGAGAGCTCTAAAACAATGTTAAATTGGTTATCACGAATGAATAAAAAAAAGTAATACAAATAAACAGACAGAGAAGAGAGAACCACTCAGCCCCTAACCACTGACCTGACCTTGACTCCCACAAGCAATAACTTCACCTCTGCAAAATAACAGGAAAAAGGAGGAGGAGAACGAGGGCAGGATAAAACTTTTGGGAGAGACGCCATGATGCATTTCAGTTGATCAAATCTCGATTGGAAACAGGTTTCTATTTATTTTATTTTCTTATACAACAGAGTAATCAGAGGGCATTACATAAATTCGGTGCGTGGGAAATACAGTGTAAATATATACATACATACACGAAAACTATATATATATTATATTATATATCATATATATATATATATATATATATATATATATATATATATATATATACGTATATATATAGTGCTTGAGAGAAAAAGAGAGAAAGGGTGACACCTTGTTGGCCTGGTTGGCCTTATGCCGGCAGAATCTCTGTACCTATACAAAATCATACAGAAACCATAATCGTATTTGACCAAGAATTGGAGTCGTTCCGACAGTTCAGGGGGCTATGGATAACCCACGGCTCCCGCCCCACCAAATAAATAAAAATAATAATAAAAACAACCTTAGTTTCACTGGATAAGTTTCGAGCATCAACCCCTCAATAGAGCTGATGTGAATCCAAGTTGAAATAAGTGCTTTTCCGACTCGAGTTTTTATTTATTTTTTTATAATTTTACTTTTGTAAATTGCTGAAGTTAATTTTATCATGAATATTCCACGAAAGGAAGGCAAAATACCTCATAGAGCTGATGTGAATCCAAGTGAAATAAGGCTTTTCCGACTGAGTTTTTATTTATTTATTTATTTATTTTTGTTTAATTTTGTAATTGCTGAAGTTAATTTTATCATGAATATTCCACGAAAGGAAGGCAAAATACCTCTCTTTTATTTTTCTTTTAGTGTGCAAATTGCTTGTTTCATATAAGGACTGAAAACACCTTGCTTATTTTTTCATTTGCAAATTGCTCAAATTAATATCATTAAAAATATTTCGTGTAAGGACAAATAAAAAAACATCTAGCCTTTTCATTTGAAAATTGCTTGAGTTAATATTATTAAGAATAAATATTCTATGTTAAGGGCATCTAAAACTTCCCTTTTATAGAAAGACGAGATAAGCCAATCTTGTCTGTACGAAACACTTGCAGTGCCTAGTTTGACAGATTGCCATATCAAATGTCACAGATAAATCAAGAGTCCCAGATAGAGACAGATAAAAAAGATAACGAAGAACTAACAAATTCACGGCTCAAATCCACAGACACTGATCAGACCAGCAATGTCAACAGCACCCCATAAGCCCAGGTGAAACTGAGGACTTGTCCCAAAGAAAGACCAGAAATCAAATGAGAATCTTCCGTGAGGGTACACACAATCGTCTTAATACGAATGCGTGAGACCAGATAGGGGCTTTTCGAAGTTCGAGAGAGAGAGAGAGAGAGAGAGAGAGAGAGAGAGAGAGAGAGAGAGAGAGAGAGAGAGAGAGCGAGGGTAAGTTGGAAGAGAGGATTTTGAGGAAACTGGAGGTCCTAATGCCCGGTTCTGAAAAGTCATTCTGATGTCCAGAGAAGAGATTAAGAGATGGCTTGAATTTGTGGAGTTTGTGACGCTGCAAACTGGCTAACCAGAAGATATATCATCTGGGAATCTAAGACAAAATAAATAAAATTACCACTTAGGTGACAATGTCCAGTTTGTCAACTTGTCATTATTATTTCAGTAGTAATTACTTACGTCGTTGTATGAATCAATTGCAATGTTTGCCAAAATGACCATTAGCATAAATACAAAGATGTTCATTCAAGGTTCAGTAATTAAAAGTATGAATGAGTCAGTGATTTGTGTTGTGTATGTATGTATGTATGTATGTATGTATTTATGTATGTATGTATGTATAGGTATATATATATATAATATATATATATATATATATATATATATATATTATATATATAGCATTAAGGTACAAATGTCCTTTAAAATCCAATTCGCTCTATCTCGAAATTAATACATTTTCATATGCGTTAACCGAAGGGGAATTTTTTTGTTGATAATCATTTCATCCTCCCGTGGATTCGAACCAGCGGACAGACAGAGGAGAAATCAAGACTTCAGTGACATTACCGACTCGGCCAACAAGGTAGAGCGAATTGGATATTAAAAAGGACATTTGTAGCTTAATGCATCTATGTATATTAATCACGGTGATGTGATAAAAAAAAATTCATATACACACATTAATATAATATATATATATATATATATATATATATATATATATATATATATATATATATATTCTTAAAAAATCACTGTAGATGCGCGTGACTTCATAAATAAGCGAATCCCACAGGAAAATGATAGTCAGAAATCCAAGCGCTGTTTCGTCTTTACTCAGACATTGTCAAGGAGTTAATGAAGTACAATTGGAGAGAAAGGTCTCGGTACAAAACCAGGTCACGAATACCAGATGGTTAATTGTCAAAAGGGTAAAAATTAAAAGATAATCCAGGATTATTGGATATCACACGTTTCTATGTTTATTATATATAATAATAATATATATAGATATATATTAAATTATATATATATATATCATATATATATATATATATATATATTATATATATTATATATAAACGTGACCTCCGCTCAGGATCAGTTCCCAACATCTGCCGCCTTTTAAGCATCAGATAAACTTCCCCTCTATTTTGCATTCGCAAAGGACACTTCCTGCCACCCCCAAAAAAGGGGACTACCTAACGCGGTAACACCGATGAAGCCTGATAAGTGATTCTGATCTCGTAATCAATAGAGAGAGAGAGAGAGAGAGAGAGAGAGAGAGAGAGAGAGAGAGAGAGAGAGAGAGAGAGAGGGCATCAGTTGAATATCTGATGAATAGCTTCAACCCAGAGGGATGAGGGATTTGTTATCAAATTACTAAACAATTGCTAACATATTTTGACGGAGATATTATGGTCCCGCAGATCAGTGATTTTTTTTTTTTTTTTTTATAATTTTCTACATTCTAAAGGCTGCTACCAACCACAGTCGACAGATAGCCACGTATGTAGTGATTAATCCATTGTTTAAGTCAATGGAGGCATGCTCTGTAGAGAGAGAGAGAGAGAGAGAGAGAAGAGAGAGGGAGAAGAAGACCGACGAGAGAGAGAGAGAGAGGAGAGAGTGTCCTTGTTAGTATATATAAAAATCAAACTAGTTATTACTAGAAACATGCTATGTGACTCGTGGTATGTATAATAGTTATTATTATTATTATATTATACAGTACCCCTGAAAAATCAATTATCAGAAATATAGAGTAAACCCTATACAAATGGAAATCAGCTGTTGCAGATATCATACTCATTACTACATATTATTATTATCATTATTATATTATTCAGAAGATGAGCCCTATCCATATGGAACAAACCAACAGGGACCACTGACTTGGAAGAGAGAGAGAGAAAAAAAAAAAAAAAAACTAACCAAAAATCACTACATATGCATTTAACTTTTAAGCTACAACTGAATGCTAAGGTGGTATTGATACTGAACAATTAAGGAACTGAATCAATGCCATGAAATAAGGTCTACCTGGAGAACAGGCTGCGAGTAATTAAGGTATACAATGAATGAACAAGTGGGCTATTTCATGAATAAGCTAGAAACACGATAGTAATTAACTTGGCATTATTAAAAATCATTCGAATTATATATAAATTTGTAGGAACAACACCAAAAGTCAGAATGCCCTTGTATAAAACTTATTAATTAAAACAATGTTACCATTTATATTCCAAATATATATTTATTATATAATATATTCATACAACAACAACAAAATACCGCTAGAATGCCTATACGTGAAGAGCAAAATAAACAAATAAAATAATTATGTAAACATCCATTCGTAACGCTCCAAAATTACGTATAACAAACAAAAATAAAGCGCGAATAGCATGTATATAACACAACGTGCAAAAGGCACATTCTATCAATAACCACTTATACGTCTCCCAAACGGCAACTTGCGACCCCATTCCTCATGGCAAGTTGAGTCTCGTCCTACAAGATTCGCCCGAGCAGCCAGCGAGCAAGATTATGAATGGCTGTTGATGAGCCAATGACAGGGCTGGAAACTCTCAGTCTCTCGAGAGAGTTCACATAGGCAGGATGTATGTTCCACCTCTCCTGAGGTATACGTCTTTCAGGAGAGATGGAACATACATCCTGCCTATGTGAACTCTCGAGAGAGACAGAGTTTCCAGCCCTGTCATTGGCTCATCAACAGCCAATCAGAAGCGTCGTAAGGGACTGGCCTAGACATCAAATGCACGGCTGATGAATCTACTATAGTAGTCACTCCCGCCCACCTCTCTCACGGAATATCCAAAACGTGTCCAGAGAAATACAAGAGATATCACGAATAAGAGCCACACCCTGTTTACTTTTGAACAGGTTGTCAGAGAGGCTGGTGGTTCTGCTGTTAATGTTGTTGTCATTGGGCGAGTTTTGTCATGATTGTCATCCATGAACTTGCTTGGGTCGTCTTCATATACCAATGTATATTATACCCTTTTAAAAATACTGTAGTTGAACAAAGGGAATAATCTAACATTAAACATTATATACTACTGCAACTCAAAGTATATAACTGTATGAATTTATGAATACAAAGCGTTTTTGTCTGCTAAGTGAGACTATTAACAAAAGACCATTTCTTAACCGTCCTATTGAGAAATAAAATTAATGAAATTAATCAGCCACTACCGTCTTCCTGCTATTTGTCGTTCATTCAATCCGGTTGTAACCAGTCCAGAAAATTTGACTCATTTTATATAAGTGAGAGTCTGGAATGCAATGTTTGTATTCCCTCTTCCCTTCTTTATTTCACCAGTAATAATAATAATAATAATAAAGTAATAATAATAATAATAATAATAATAATACCCAAATCCAATAAACGCTGGAGGTCATACGAAACAGCCTTGGGGGGGGGGGGGGGGGGGGGGGGGGGCGGGGGGGGGCAATCAATAGTAACATAACACGACAATCTGGTAACGAGATTTTGAAGTGTTTTTGCCCTCGGTTTAGGGGTTGTCAAGATCGATAAGAAAAGTACAACGTAATCTCATACAGGTATACCATGTATGTAGGCCTACGTATTAATGTATGTATGTATATATATATATATATAATATATATATATATATACATACATAAACATACACGTATAGGCCTATACATGCACTTATGTTCAAGCAACTATTACACTAATCAGTGAAATTACCTTTTGACTTATGAATGAGAGAGAGAGAGAGAGAGAGAGAGAGAGAGAGAGAGAGAGAAGGCTATACACACACACAAAGTACATACTCGTAGGCCTACACGACGTGCATTTGTGCCCCAGCAACAATTTGGAGAATCATTGAAGTACTCTTGCCTAACGAATCAGCCTAGATTAGCCTAGCTGAAAGAGGTGTGTGTGTGTTGTGTGTCTCAAGGCTCCGTAGCAGCAGCAGCAGCAGTGGCGTCTGCAAGTCCAAATTGGATTTCCGAGTCGCGCGACGTTCGATTCGTTGCTCATCCAAGAAGAACAAGAAGAAGAATGAGCAGTGGCGTGCAGCTATACTACCGTTACCAAGAGTCGTTTTACGCAAGCTGACGTCGTTAGTTGAACAGATTTAAATACAGCATTTAGGCCGAGTCCAAGCAAGTGCTGGGACCTCTAAGTATGAGGAGGACATTCGGTGCTATAACAGACATTGACAGCAAAAAGGTTCGAAAGGTGTAACAGCAGGACAACCTTTCGCAGTTGCACTATGAATCAACTGTATATAGGAGAGGGTTGAGGAAAGTAAGATGGAAGAGATAGACTATGAACGAAGGTACCGTAAAAGGAATGAAGGCAGTTGCAGCCAAGGAAGGGACGCTGCAAAGAACCATAAGTAATGCCTACGGTGCACCATATGAAGTACACTGATGGCAGTGGACGTCGTTAGTAGGCTATAGGTAGTGGTTTCGTCGACATTATCTCCCGCAAAAGGGATTGGGGGGAAGGGGGCTCGTTCCCATCTGGGTTGATAATTGTGAAAATAATCAAGGGTGCTTTTTTCTATAATATAATATGTGTAGTTTTGATACGTTTCTGAGCAATGAGATAACTGTCGATTAACTTGCTTGTAACAAGTAATATCCTCTTATCTGATATAACTAAGGTAACAATATTAGTTCAGTCTCTGGTCACAATAATAATAATAATAATAATAATAATAATAATAATAATAATACTGGATAAGCATCAAGACCTGAAAATAGAAATAAGAGGGATATGGGATATGCCAGTGGAAATTGTACCCATACCTAATCATAGGAACACTAGGGGGCACGATCCCAAGATCCCTGAAAAGGAATCTGGAGAAACTAGAGGCTGAAGTACCTCCAGGACTCATGCAGAAGAGTGTGATCCTAGAAACGCCGCACAGAGTAAGAAAAGTGATGGACTCCTAAGGAGGCAGGATGCAACCCGGAGCCCCACACTATAAATACCACCCAATCGAATTGGAGGACTGTGATAGCCAAAAAAAATAAATAAATAAATAAAATAAAATATATAAATAATAATAATAATACTAAATTTAAGAAAACACAACTCTTGGTTAATAAAAATCTACAGTCACACTGCAGGTGCCTTGGTTGTAAGTTCTAGTACTATAATAAACACCTACTTACAAAGTGCCCCTTCAGCTTAAGGGAAAGCTTACAAGTTGCGCTTGAAGCTATTAAAGCTGAGGATTATAATAATAACAATAATAATAATGTCTTGTGCACTGTGGCTTTCTGGTGCATACAGTACTAATTAAACATATACGTTGTTTTAAATAATAATGCAAAATAAATGTACATTCATGGGGTCAATATATATATATATATATATATATATATATATATATATATATATATATATATATATATATATATATATATATATATATATAAAGGTTTTTTGCCACGAAGAAAAAAAATGAAAAAGCGAGATAGCCAAGTACTTTCGGTCCTGTTCGGACCCTTTACTGAGGCAAACTCAGTAAAGGGTCCAGACAGGACCGAAAGTACTTGGCTATCTCGCTTTTTCCTTTTTTTCCTTCGTGGCAAAAAAAAAAAAAAAAAAAACCTTTATTCATACATAGCATCCACGTTTTATATACTTCGTGATCAAGTTATTCATTATCATATATATATCTATATATATATATATATATATAATATATATATATATATATACACACACACATATATATATATATATATATATATATATATATATATATATATATATATATAGGCATATAAGCATATACTTTGCTTATCAAATTAAAGGATTTTAGGCCTATACTAAAATAACGATTGCTCTGAAAAAAAATATCAATAATAATTCAGTCCATAACAGAACTCAAGCATCCTTACCAATTCATTCGCCTAACATCAGCGATAATCAGATATGACCAACATAGAAGTTCTTTCAGAATCTCAAGTCACAAGTTTCTTTCCAATGAAGCCATCACGAGGTCTTAGAAGACATTGCACAATCCCTGAACTACAAACTGTGTGTGGCCACCCCCAGGCATTCAAATGTTAGTCCGATGGCAGACTTCCATGGCCACCTGTTTATGCTAGCTGGGCTAAGGAGAGAGAGAGAGAGAGAGAGAGAGAGAGAGAGAGAGAGAGAGAGAGAGAGAGAGAGAGAGAGAGAGACTTGCAACAAAGTTAACTGGGATACTGCAAGGTAGCAAGGTAAAATTAAGGAACAGGAGAAGAGAGAGAGAGAGAGAGAGAGAGAGAGAGAGAGAGAGAGAGATGAGAGAGAGAGAGAGAGAGAGAGATGACTTGCAACAAAGTTAACTGGGTTATTGCAAAGTAGCAAGGTAAAATTAAGAGGGAAGAGAGAGGCTTGCTTTCAATAGTTAATGGGTTATTAGAAACGAAGTAGCAAGGTGAAAATTGAGAGAGAGAGAGAGAGAGAGAGAGAGAGAGAGAGAGAGAGAGAGAGAGAGAGAGAGAGAGAGAATTATTCAGATGATTGATCAAGTAGCAACAGACTGCTGGGAAATGGCCAACTGGCTTTCTTTTAACTACGTGTCACTTAGATTTGTAAATGAAAAAAAAAAAAAAAATAAAAACAGATTAATCGACTTCAAAGGAATTTACTTTACTCTGACAGCCCATATGCCTGATTTTAATGCGTAATACGTAACGTGATATTAAGAACAAGCAAAGAAGGAAGCTTTGTTGAAAAAAAAAGTTAAAAATGATAGCAAAACATCGTTCAGTCCCCAAGTTAAAACTCTATTAAACTGTCCTATCTACCAACTCCAGAACAGAAAAAAAATAACTAAGTTGATAAAGTCACGGAACCTAGCATTCCTAGCAAGCAATCGTTGTCTATACCCCCCACCCTTGCTTTCTACTCCTGCAACGACCCCTTACGAACAACGTCAAGCAACAAGGGGTCTTCTCCTCACATGGAATCACACACGGCGTTTGACTGCAGAGCCCCTGCTGCAAGTAAGTGGTGTGCCAGGCTCTGGTCTGGCTGGGTTGGTCAGTCTACAGGCCAGGGGCTGCTACTGCTGTTGCTGCTGACGACACGTGACCTAACCTGAGCTGACCAATCAGCACGAACACGCAAAATCTAACATTTTTGACGTTTTAGATTTCCTTCCAAGATTTACCCCCTTTTCACTATCTTTTTCTTTTGTTTATGCTGCTGACACGTGACCTATTGTGAACTGACCAATCAACACAGACACGCAAAAATCTAAGAATTCACATTTTCTTCCAAGATTGACGCCATTTTTTTGCAAAATGTTTTTTTGTTTCTGGTGAAGTCGCTTAGACCTTTAGATCTGCCAGCCTTTTGTTTCGTGCTTATTGCAACAACAAAGAAATGACCTGGTTCCAATGTCAAATTCACAAAGCCAAAGCAAGTCACGACCATGAAACACTTTGACCATTAAATCACCTGGTTCTTTGCAGACAATAATTATGATTTAACCTCCTTCAACAACACGCGTCGTCCAGTTTGTCTCTTATCAACAACAAGAATTTTACGTTACGTAACATCACTGATTACCATCCACCTTTCTTCTGAGACAAACAGCATCTACCAAAGGGCACCGTGAAAGGGTCGCAATCTGCGACTCGAGGCCAGATAACAAAAGACGATAGATAACAACGCTAAGAAGAAAATAACTCGTCAGACCTAATCGTCAGACTTGGGGTGTTCGAGATTATAAAAGGCACAGGGAGGAGGAGGATTCAAGAAGAGGAAACTGGTGATAGACACAAAGAAAGAGTGCGAGGGAGGGGAGGGGGAGGGGAAACAGGCTCATTTAACCATTACGTCAATGGGAAACGAGGCTGTGCCCCTCTTTGTCTACTAGTACTGTGTGAGTCATGAATTGACTATTATTAACAAATTCAGGAGTCATATAATTTACCTCAGTGTCATTGGGCGATGTCTCCTCGTGGATCGTGGGTTCCGGGTAAGATAAGGGCATGCCATACTTCTTAACCCTTTTCGACCCTCCGTGCTTGTTCCTGGGGCCCTTCGACGGATGGAGGTCGTGGTGGTCGGTCTGCTGGGTGGTCACGAAAAACCGACCGATGTTGTAGCGACCTCCTGCGCCCGACATGTTTCCTTTCCTGCGGCACAGAGAATCAACAGCGCTCCTCCTCCTTCTTCAGGGGCTAGGGAAATAACCCCTGTTTTCTCTCTCCCTTCTCTGGGCACTCAACAACAACGACCACCTCGGTACTATTTAGCTTTTTCCACCCCCCACAAAGAGGGGCACGTACCACAAACACAAATGGGGCCCTTCAAACACAAAACAATATAAGCCACCTCAATGGCGCTATAAACACACACACACTCTCTCTCTCCCCCGGATCTTGTGCGAGAAGGGACTAGGTCACCATTTTTGCTGCCTCCCTTCCGAGGTCTCTCTCTCTCCGGGTGCTTGGTGTCGGCGACGCAGATGAAAACGTTCGCTGCTGCTGCTACTACTGCCCTTCCTGCTGAGCCTGCTCCTGCTTCGACATGGAGGAGAGAGCGTGAGCGACTGTGTGTGTGTGTTTGATTGAGAGAGAGAGAAACACACACACACACACACGCACAGCTCCTACTAGTACTACCGCCTACTTCTCTCTCTCTCACACTCACACACTCTGTCTGTCCGTCGTCGTCGTCGTCACTCTCACTCTCACACTCTCCCTCTCTCTTCTCCACCACTTTCCTCCTCCTCCTCCTCCTGTCTGCTGTTGGCACTCTTCACAAATAATAAACACGAGAGCGGCGATATGCGTCAACCGACAAACACACCTTCCTCAAAATGGTCTCTGTGTCGACACTTGCCGCGAAGCCCGGTGCTGCTCCGTCCACTAACGGTCATAGATTCATAACATCACATCACACAGACACAACTCCTCGTCTTCTCCTCCTCCTCCTTCAGGTGGCCGATCGAACGAATATAAAGACGGGAGGGAGGAAGGGCGCCCTTTCCTTCACACGAAGAAGAAAAGAAAAAGCAGAAGAAGAAGAAAGTACGACACGCGTTCGGGGCAGAGGGACAAGAAATTCGGGCTACTGGCGACCAGCTGACTGATACAGGCGGAGTGGCGCCCCCCCTAGAAGACCTCCACCACTACGGTACCACCACCACCATTTCGCCACCACCAACACCACCTCCTCCACCAACACATCCGCACAGATGCTAAACTCCATGACTTCAAGCCACAGAAAGAGAGAAAGAGAAAGAGGGAGGAACAGTTTCTAAGCAAGCTCTTTCACAGGCATATTATCATATTAGGAGTTACTGACTTTTTTTTTTTATTCCATCGTCAGCAGCAACCATGAGAGAGAGAAGGCGACGTTCGATCAATGGCCTAGCCCGCTCGTGACGGTTTAAAATGGACGAAAACGGACGAAAGGATAAAAACCAACTAAAGTGTCGAGGGGGAGCGAAGCCCCCAGGTTCTGCTGTAGCCACCCACTGAGCACACTCGGAAACACGCACGAACTTACACACCTACGTACAAATAAAAGACGACCCAACTGAACTGGCGTTCGGGATTTCAGGTGGTACTACTACTTCCCAACCCCCTTCCCCCATCTCTCTCTCTCTCTCTCTCTCTCTCAACAGTCCCAGTCAAATCGGCGGTTTAATTTTTAACTGAGCGACTCGCTGACTGACTGACGGAATAGGACGATTCGCTGAATTGAAACAGATTCCCCTTCGAAATTTCGGTCTAAAGATGGTCGTCAGGGGCGCCAACATGCCTGGGCGAGTGAGGCATTAGCGACTTGGGATAAGTGTGGCCCTTCGGCGGTTGGTACGTCTGTCCGAGAGAGATAGAAAGGGAGAGAGAGGGAGGGGGTTTTACGTTGGGGAAAACGCACGGACAGACGTACAAACTCTTGCAGCTCAGGGTAGGTTATAGGTGGACGTATATACCAACACAAGCCACACCGCACACGGCAGCCGTGCCCGTGAATAGCAGAGAGAGAGAGAGAGGGAGGAGAGGGGACGAGAAAAGATGCCGTACGCACAAACAAGCCAATTTTTTATTTTTCAAACCCCTCAATGCCGCCTGAAATGCATTTCGGAAATGTTTTCGGCTTCTGCTCGCACTGCTCTCTGCTGAAAAGCAGGTGGTAGTGGCGGGGCGAGAATGGCAGTAAGCAAGCAGGCAGGCAAGTGAAAGAGGAGGCGGACCAGGGAGCGTAAGAAGAAGAAGAAGAGAGAATCGATACCTCCGCCATATTGACAGAGAGGGGTGGGTGCCACCAACACTCGCTGCTGCTGCTGTGCTGTTTCGTTAGTGCCTGAACTCGCGGCCGCGTTCAGAGGCACTGCAGCTGACGGAAAAACCCGATTTCCAAACGTTTCCCCAGTTAAATCAACCCCCAAACTGAAACTTCGTACCACGCGCCATTCAGAAACCCGAGAAAGTGGATACTTATATATTATATATTTTTTTTTACCAAGTTTCTTTTACGTAACAGCGACGACCTTGATCTCAGGATGGGTCAAGGGTGAGATTGCCTCAGAATGATCGCGATAAGACGCTTCTTCTTCGTCTTATCGGTCTTCAACTTCACCACAGAGAGAGAGAGAGAGAGATGAAGAAATATGAATTGTAATCGTGGCATCATGATGAAGTGTGTGTACTATATATATATATATATATATATATATATATATATATATATATATATATATATTCTTTCAATCTTTCTTAATGGCTAATCAACACTCAATACACACACACACACACACACACACACACATATATATATATATATATATATATATATATATATATATATATATATATATATGTATACCATATCTATCTTTAATCTTTCTTAATGGTAATCAACAACTCAATATATATATATATATATATATTATATATATATATATATATATATATATATATATCATTTTTTATCTTTCAATCTTTCTTAATGGCTAATCAACACTCAATACATCTAGACGATTTCCAGTTGTTCATTTACAACCACCAATTAAAGTATCAACATACTAATTAAGGAGTTGCCAAAATCGTGCAAGGAAAATTAATGGATAAAATGACAGACTTGATAAATGCAAGGTCGTAGCAAAAAGTTATCAGTAAGATAGGACACAGAGGCAATTCCAAGGCCTGGGAGTGCATGGAAGAAAATTGGTCGCTTAAAACTAAATTCATTTAAAGGTTTTGTGTGTGAGAGAGAGAGAGAGAGAGAGAGACAGCACTGTGCAAGCAACACATTTTAGGCTAAGCAAAGCTTCCAGTATATATTTACTGAAGTTTCTTTTTTTCAGCAGTTATTTTTCAACAATCTCTCTGGTCTCACCGCAATTAGCTGTCCAACTTCTTCATCTAGGACTCTACAGTAACCTTACAATCTTGAATGTAGACCAATAAGTCTTCACCACAATCAGTGACTTGATTTAGACTATAGGGGCCGTTTCCATCAACTAAGAATAGCCTTAGACCAACAGCTTTTTTTTTAAAACGCACGCAAGAATTACATTGGAAATATTGATAACGATGCATCCTTCATATTTGATTTGCACCCAAAATGTACATATTTTCGTTTCCACCGTAACAACTGGGGAAAACCTCTTCGACTGGTTAAACATTCAAAACAAGTTAGGCCACAATGAGAATTCTCCGCAGTTTATGCAAACCTGTCGCGCCAGTGAGCTGAAGAAGAACAAGCGCCCAAATCCAAGAGAATATTCCAATATCTAAGTAAATACTCAACACTCAGTCTACAGAACATCAGTTGCTTGGAGATAAAAATATAACATCTGCAGCATACATAATTGATGAACTGGATGTCAGCATGCAAAAAAAAAAAAAAAAAAGCAGTTTGTCTACAAGTCACTGAACTGTGGGATCCCCATCGGGTATTCACTATTCGAACTGACAGGCAGGGTAAAAAAAAAAGCACGATTTAAAATTCGTCCCATCATTTTCTAAGTTTTCGAATTTCCCAACCGAAGATGATTCAGTCTTTGATGCTCTGTAACATATCAAAACTCCTTCAGCCGTTTATGTCGTTACATTTTCAAACCAAAATGTCGTCAAAAGATGAGCTCATTAGAAGCTCTGAATGATATCCCATTTTCTCAATTCGTCAAACTAGGGACGAAATGTGAATACATAATAGAGAGAAACTGAGTTAAATATAGAGTTTAGACTTGTAGGTATAAGACACTGAACAGAAGGAGTTGGAGTGGTTGCACAGCTATATAGAGAAATCCAGAAAAGAAAGTAGATGAAGTACAAAGCTCTAAAGGGCACTGGGAGGAAACCCAAATGGTGCACTTTGAAGTAACAGTTTAAGGTGCTGAACAGCAAGATGGAAGAAAGCAAGCAGGTATGGAGGTAGAGTAAAAGCATAAAAAGAATTGATACATCTACTGCTCACTGCACAAACTGAATTACTACACTTTCCAATGACTATAAACATGTAAACATCAGCAATTATATATGTGGTAGCAGTATAGTAAATTACCTACTTCATAAATTCCTTGAAGAATTTAATATATTGAGCCTGGTAACACTGCATGTCTCCAGGAAGCAAAGGTCCTTTGTGATCTTAGCGACAGAGAGCGCAAGAGTTAGAAGGGCATAAAAAGACCATAAGTACTGGAATCCCAGACAAAACACCAAACCAAGAAATCAGAACAGAAGATTGGCAGACCTGTGAGACACGAATGCAGAAAGTTTGATTTGCATTGGTTATTAGGAAATGTGTTGCCCTAAGACCAGATTTTTTATATACTACATAACCAAGTGATTCAGTTAAGCTCCTTTAAAACCAATATCCCCCTCCGTTCACATCCACTATAAACTATACACCTGGTAGTTAGCCGACTGAGGAGTCTCGCAACCAAGTGAGCAAAGTCATAGGGGGTATTTACTGAAGAATGGAACTGAATGGCCCTGAGGGCATTCTGATTGGCTAATTAAAGAGGACGTGTTTAATCTTATAAAGAGAAATAAACCTTATGACGGGAGATGCTCTTTTCAGGCAGAAAATTAAGAATTTGAATCCTCAAAAAAGTTTGGAAATTGTAAAAACCTTCAAGAAATTAATAACAAAATTCATTTGAACCACAATTTACAACAAACTTTCTATGTGTGCGTATAAATACGGGGGGGGGGGGGGGCAGAACCTTTATATACACCCTATGAATGTACCCCCGGAGAGGGGTAGTGACGTCAGTGGACCTCATGCGGTGCACTGTAGGCATTACCTAAGGTTCTTTGCAGAGTGCCTTCGGCCCCTAACTGCAACCACTTACGTTCCTTTTACTGTACCTCCTTTCATATTCTTTCGTCATCTTACTTTCCACCCTCTCCTAACACTTGATTCATAGCGCAACTGCTTTGAGGTTTTCCTCCTGTTACACCTTTCAAACCGTTTACTGTCGATTTCCATATCAGCGCTGAATGACCTCATAGGTCCCAGTGCTTGGCCTCTGGCCTATTTTGCTATATTAAAATCAACTCAACGTATGAATGTATGAACATAACTCATTTCTTCAGGTATTTAGTCCTAGGCCTATTATAACAATGAGCCTAAGCACAGTAGGCCCGTGCTTAGGCCACGGAAGTAAGGGAGCACCACTTTTGCTTTCGATGCAGTAATCGCCAATAGGCAAATGGTGTGGATATCACTGGCGCCACAAGAAAGTTGTCCTCACAATAAATGTCTAGGAACGTATGCACATACAATATTAACATCGTTAACAATTGCTATTTGTTTGTGTTCTGTTTTTAAAAGTTTTTTTTTTTTAGATAAATGTTTTATAAATATGCCTTTTTTTCTCTTTCCTCAGTTAGCATTAATTGGCTATTTTAGTATAAAATGAAAATAAAAAATGCAATTTAATTTAACAGCTATTGAATCTGAAATAAAGCAGTATAATATCGAGTTGAAAATTAAACAGTTATTGATAACCAACTTAGCCTGACATTAATTTAAACCATCGGTAATTTCTCCATAAGAACCAATCAATTATAAAAAAAATGTAAATCCTCATACGACCTTTTTTTTTTTTTGTAACAATTCATGTGAAGCTTGAGTCCGACTGAAAGTCCAGTGAAGTCTGTAGTATTCTGAAGTTACTGTGACAACTCAGATTACAAGACCGTTTTCTGTGATGATGCAATTGCAAGATATCATGGGCAGACTTCTCTACATTTTTTGGGGGGCCGCGCAATGGTGAGTTCATGATGCATCTCTCTCTCTCTCTCTCTCTCTCTCTCTCTCTCTCTCTCTCTCCATATACGTTTATAAAGAGGAAATCCAAGCTAAATTATGTTTTTTTCAGTGGAATTCCATTAAAAGTTTTAAATAAGCAATTATTGGGATGTTTTCGGCTTTTTATATATATATATATATATATATATATATATATATATATATATATATATATAATCACAAGAACCCCAATAATCAAAAAATTACAACTCTTAAAATGTAACCCCACAGGTAAAAACTTAAGCAAGGATTTAGTAAGCATGATAGGTTGCTTCGGTAATAATAAAATGTTTTAAAACCAGTTTAAACAAAAGCTGTGCAAGTGAACTACAATCTTGAAGAGCTAGAAAACTTGTACAGTCATGAACTATAACTTTCCGATGTCAATAACAAAGAAAACTAAACTAACTTTAAAAAAAATGAATGAACACATGAATGACGGGGTATATGAGGTGTCCGTTTTCTTTCTCTCCCTCAGTCTCGTCAAAGGGTTGACTCATATGACAGTGTCTTTTACTCTCAATTTTACACAATTTTACGACAATCTTGGCTGGTTAAAAGAGAATATACGTATATCTTGAAATAATTCATAATATGCGAGAAACACTGAAAATGTTTAAAAGATTCTTCCAACATAACCAGTTAGGCATATCAAACAGTCAGTTGTCAGCGTGGAATATCAAAACCAGTACCTGGTCAGGTAGGAATAATAATCAGTAGCTTAATGGCTTAAGTGTTTTCATGGGAACATTTTAAACCTGGTCTTGAGATTCAATTAATATTAAGTCAACAATATACAAAATTCTGACTTTGTGGATAATTTAATGGCTGTCTACTCAGTTTACACTTTTTATTTTCTTTAACTTATTTTAGGACTTAACTACTTACATATGGTTAGCATTACCTTTATTTGGCATTGTTAAAATAAATGGCTGACGTCATAAGCATCATTATTTGATTTTGTTCCACAAAGTTTACATTTATTTACAAGGTGGATTTTTTTTTTTATTTTTACTGAATCTCCGAATGACAGACTAAGTCTATGTACTATACTTGCCGTCGAGTTACGTTGGCCTTATGCCAGCACGGGATGATGCTCATATATATATTACTGAGAATACGAGTCTTGATATCAGTGGCTTACGTCAAACTGGCATACCCGAAAAGCTCAGAGCTGTTCTGAGGACATAAAGCTCTTTTTTTTTTTCTAAATATAAAGAAGCCCACATTATACTCTCTCTCTCTCTCTCTCTCTCTCTCTCTCTCTCTCTCTCTCTCTCTCTCTCTCTCTCTAAGGTGCAGGGTTCAAACTCCGGACGAAAACTAATAGATATGGATAAGTTCTAATAAGACCCATAGTACCTGGTAGACAGGTGACTACAATAGGTCTGCAAGTGTGCGCGTGTGTGTGTTGACAAAGAACAAGAAAAACAATCAATGAAGCAAGGCCAAACACATTAATTACAAAAAAAGTAACCAGAAGACACAAAATCAGAACACACTGTTTGCCAGCTTTCAGGCAAACGTGAAGACCCCTGGGATTCTGCAATTTCCTGCTGGCAAACGTGAAGACCCCTGGGATTCTGCAATTCCCTGCAAGAAAGGGACTTCTTTGTTTACAGAGTAGCCATCCTCGACAGTTCACTGGCAGGGTCCACAAGGACGTGAATACAAAAGGGTCCTACTGAGGAGCAAACGCACCGCGTATGCTGAGGATTCACGCGTTGTAGTACCATAAACTGTGGCGTTTAAAAATAAACAGAATGAAAGGACCACTTGAAAAGTCATACTGGTAATAATGGAGGTATACTGGTAACAATGTGTCTCCAGTATTCTTATCCTTTTTTAAAACGCATGTTTCTTCTGCAGTTAAAAATGAATGATTACAATGAAAGGCAGAATAGTTTTGACAAGGGGGCTTACGCAAGCGTGGTTGTTGGACCGTACAGTCCTGTTAGATCAGAATGCGAAAAAGATGACCAAATTTAGCATTTTCTTCTGAAATATGTGCCTCCGTGTTTTTTGTTTTTTTTTTCTCGTTGTCTCAAAACTTGTGGGTTGGTCACATCAATCACAGGATAAAAAAAAAAAGAAAGGGGTTCAACTGACTAAATTTATCTGGCGTCACAACTTAAAGGGTCACTGACAACGGAAAAGGCAAGGGGAAAAGTTGCTGGCACAAAGAAAATACAGGATTGGACCATTTTCACCCTTAGACTGCTGGGTTTCAACAGAGGTCTGTAAGTTAAGCAATACAAAGTCTGATACGGTCAGGTGTAGCCATAAATGAGTACAGAGGTGGGAAAAAGGCAGGATACAACATTTTTTTTCATGTGTGTACTGTATGGTATGGGGTAAAATTACGACGGTCTTTGTAAGTTCTTTCAAGGAAGTTAGGAAAACTACGAGTAGAAGTTAGGCCAATGTGTGTGTGTGTGTGTGTGTGTGTGTGTGTGTGTGTGTGTGTGTGTGTGTGAAATTACGAAGGCTATGAGCACAGACTAGATCAGCCTGTGTGTGTGAAATTACGAAGGCTAAGTAGAAATTAGACCAATGTGTGTGTGTGTTGTGTGTGTGTGAAGTTTGGAAGGCTAAGTAGAAATTACACCAACGTGTGTGTGTGTGTATGTGTGTGTGTGTGTAGTCAGGAAAACTAAGTAAAAATTAGACCGTGTGAATGTGTGTGTGTATGTGTGTGTAGTCAGGAAGCCTAAGTAGAAATTAGACCATGTGTGTGTGTGTGTGTCTACTAAGGAAGACTAAGTAGAAATTAGACCACAGTCTGTGAGTGTGTGTGTTGTCAGGAAAACTAAGTAGAAATTAGACCAATGTGTGTGTGCGCACGAGCAGGCGTAATTTCACAAGCATACGCGCACACAACAACCACCTAAAGCCAAACCATACCCGGTACAATGCTTAAGAAAACAACCAAAGCCGAACCCACTCCAGATTTTGTGCTGTGAACTGCATTTGGTAACAGTAACGGCACTGCTGCCACTGCTCTGCTATGAATGCCCGATGAACGATGATGAATGATGAATAATTCAGCACAGCAACTCTTCAGTCAGATATTAGGCCTACATGCTGATCACGAACGGTGTCATGATGATATCTCTATCATTATGATTATGATGATGGTGCGATTACGTGGGCAGCATGAATAAAGGGTCGTTAGTTAACCTACGGGTGCGGGGGTGTGGGGGGGTTATTTGGAAGTCAAGTCAGTCTTGGTGATTAGTATGGTGCAGTCAATAACATTATGTTATATATATATATATATATATATATATATATATATATATATATATATATATATTGCGTCAGATGTGGATTTCACGAAACATAAAAACAATCACTTAATAAAGAAAGAATTAAGACAAATCCAAAATATGAAAATAGATCAACGATTCTCATCAACTTGCACATGCAAGCATAGTTATTTTTTTGCATGGACAACTGGATGAAGGATTAAAACTATTACTACCTAATTTTACCCTGAAGGGCCCTTTGATTGTACAGCAAATCAACCTTTAATTGTACTTTATACCAAGTGTCTGTATCAGTCCCAAGTATCTTCTGGGTAATGGTTAGCCTTTGGTAAATGCTACAATTTGAGTTTCTCTTTTAACAATTCAGTCGTACGAACTCCTTCAGCACACAGTAAGTGGTGACCTCAGTTTTCAGTGCTCTAAAGGACACTGTGTGTCTGGATACTTCAAAAGAATCCTTGTAGTAGCCCCAGTTTTCTATGCTCAATAAGGTCCTGGATGTCCCACTATTCAAACAGGATCTTTGAAGGTGACCTTAGAGTTCTAAGCTCTATAGAACACAGGGTGTTCCACCATAAAAACAGGGTCTTTATTGCTCTCTGTAAATGTTTGAATCTTCAGCTGTGTTTAATAAAAACTAGTCACATGAAACAATGTTCCTTCAAATCCAGGGAAGTATTTTGCATCTGATTCAGTACTAATTCAGAGATCTTTAAAATGAGTCTGTTTACTTCTTCAGAGCACTTCTCATTAAGTCTGAACAGTGTTTCTGATTCCTCACTTTAAATCATAAGGGAAAAGGGATCACGTCCATGTAAGTCACCTAATGCTTCCTAGGGAAACAGTATTTCTAATATGGGAGAGGGCCTTCCAGTATATATCTAAAACTGTATGCCTCTAGGCTTTCATAACACATTATGTGGATGTCTCCTTACAAAAGAAACAAGAAAAACTTCGGTCCTACAAAAAGGAACCTTAATATATCATAATTTAACTATTTTAACCTTAGCTATGTTGCTGCCATTAAAGGATCTTCATAAAGAGTCAAGCAAAAAGATGACAGACAATTATCTGTTAGTTTAGTGTGTAAATATATAAATTATTTTTTGCTTGATTAAATATCCATCAACTCGTGTACCTAAGACAATTGTAAAGTAATCCATAAAACAGACACACTTTGCAACCAAGCCCAGAATAAACTTAAAATGCAAACTATGAGTGTTTAGAATCACCTTAAGAATAACAGGGAGAACTCCCTAGCATCTTTCACAAATGATACCTTCCACTTACCTTGACGGCTCTAAGTAGTTCAACCCTACAATAAATAATATATGAATAACTACATCACACGTTTCCAAAAGATAAAAACTGAGGAGGACATACTCACCATACCATCTCTTTTCACCCAGATGAGTGAGTGACCTGTGCGACTGCCACTGGCTCCTTCTGTAGTCCTGAGCTCAGCCAGACGATTGTCAATGAAGTCAGTGGTCCTCCTGGCTGGAAGAGGTGCCTCTGCTTCAGCGACTCTCCTGATGGTAAACTGGTGCCTTGGTCTGTTTGTCGTAGGCAACGACAGACGTCCAGGCCGGTTGCGGGTGAAGGGCTCCGGGGCAGACCAGACTTCGCCCATCCCAGAGTCTCTGGAACTGCCACTGCTGCAGGAGTCTCTCTTGCTGGTGCTGGAGGAGCATCCGCCGATGCTCCCACTCGCGCTGTTCGTCAGGGTGCCATTGACATTCCTGCTCCCCACATTACCACTGGAAGTGGGGGGAATGTTACTACCGCCAATGTTGCTGCCACAGCTGCTGCTGCTGAGGCTGCTGCTCCTTTCAGCCTTTGTTCCATCTTCCTGGAGCGATGAGGCGGACGGGGTGTTTTTGGCTGGGGCTTCTGTTGAGGGGTTCTTCTCAGTCTCTTTCCCAACTTCAGCGCTGGTCTTGTCTTCCTCTTTCTTCTTGGAAGCCGAGTCATCCACTTTGGAGGTGGCCTCTTCTTCCTCCTCATCATCTTCTCCCTCCTCCACAATTGTGTCATCCATGACATCCAACTCATAGAGAGGATCGTCCTCGCCGTCCTCATCGTCGTCCCCGTCATCGTCATCGTCATCATCATGATCGTCATCATCATCCGTCTGAGGTCGGGTCTCGAACAACTTAATGCCAGACTCCTCAACAAAAGCCTCGTCTTGGTCAGGTTCTTTAGGCTTGGCCTGCGCTTGCTGTCGAGTGAGTGGGCCCATGGCTAGAGTTGGTCCCAGAGGGCCCATGCGGTTCCGACGAAGAAAGCTCGTGGCAAGGGGGGCCCCTCCCTGAACGGGTCCCCGATCAACAGGGCTCCAACGCCCGTAAGACGAGGTGTACTGCAGAGAGTGAGGGCCGTTACCCAGAGAATTAGGGCCCTTCACTCCAGGGAGGGCGTGATTCCCTAGGGATCCTAGGGCTCCTTCACCACCAGTTCCTCCTCCTCCTCCACCTCCACCAGCGCCACTACCTGGAGGGGGAGGAGGTCGAGCAAGGCCACCACCAGGAGGGGGCAGAGGTCGAATAAGGCCACCACCAGGAGGGGGCGGAGGTCGAGTGAGGCTACCACCTGGAGGGGGAGGAGGCTGAATAAGGTCCCCACCTGGTGGGGGAGGAGGTCGAGTGAGGCCAGCCTCTTTGTTGTTGGCCTCCATTCTGATATGGCAAAGGAAGTGAAAGATTTGTACAAAAGATCACAAGCGCATGAATTGAACCCCACTTTTGAACTCTGTATTCCTGAATTAGGTTACCATTTGGCAAAACTGGGAATGATTGCTTGACGACTTAATTGGAATGTTATTGTTTGTTTTTGTTTATTTACACTATGTTACCATTTTCCACTACGGTTGAGTGCTAAGAATATGTTTTATGCATATTTTACATATATAACTAAAAGTTCTATTTACGCACTATAAAAACACCTGCGAAGGGTTTGATTCAAGAAATAAAATATGACGCACAGATGGAAAAATAATGGTTACAGAAACATTATTAAAAAGAACTTAAGGCTCAGCCTTTGTAGAACTAAAAAATGCACAAACATTCTTGCTCTGGTCCTGACCAACTCATGTGTTTAACTTCATATATGTATGTATGTAGACACACAAGTTTCTACTCTTCATCTTTGGAGAAAAAAAACCTTTGACATAAATTACAGTAAGACATAAAATGAAAACTTAGATAAATAAATAAATAATACAGCCCGTAGTAAAGTTTTAAAAAATTCTAAATAAATAAAAAAAAATACACTCACGATCAGGAAAAACAGCTGGATATAAAAAAAATGCAGATAAATAAATAAATAATACAGCCCGGCGTAAAACAAAACAAAAACTTGATAAATAAATTTAAAAAATAGAACTCACAATCAGGAAATACAGCTGGACATAAAACAAAAAAAAATTAATAAATAAAAAATAAGACTCGCAACTAGGCAAATGAACTTCCCTAATGAACTTTTTAAACGACCCAGATTTCAGCGCAGAATCTGAAGATAAACTTCTCTTAAAGAAATAAGTCCAAAGTCCATATTTCAACGCTAATATGGGCTATATATATATATATATATATATATATATATATATATATATATATATATATATTTTTATATATGTGTGTGTGTGTGTGTGTGTGTACATATTTATGTGTATGTGTGTGTTTGTTACAGGGCTAGTACTAAACTCGGTGAAAAAGGGATTCGTCTACACTGTTTCGCCGTGTTTAGTACTAGCCCCTGGGGGATCGAAATTGTCCCTAAGTGCAACTGATCCCCCAGGGGCAGTAGCCTACTGTCTATACAAAATAAAGGTTGAAACAGATGTTTTACCGAACACATAAATAAAAATAGCAGCTAAACCACAGTAGAATAGTGAGAATTCAAATAGACTTTAAATGCCTAGTAACGTCATTCTCTCTCTCTCTCTCTCTCTCTCTCTCTCTCTCTCTCTCTCAGCGTTGCACATGTGAACCTAAACTTCTTCGCAGAGTAAAATTAATAAATTCAAGAGAGGTTCGTTTTATTACTTTCAATTCCATCTATGTCACCGTACATGTTAAAAGGTGGATATCTCTCTCTCGTCTCTCTCTCTCTCTCTCTCAGACATTGCATACATAAATACCTACATATATTATATATATATATATATATATATATATATATATACATATAGTATATACATACACACTAAACATACATATACATTATTTATTTCAACAGACACAATGGCCTTTTTAACTTCAGTATTCCCTCACACATTCGCAGATGCGCTTTCCACTGTATAGGCGTGAAGGATTCATAATGGGAATTTGATCCTACGCAGATATATAGATATATATATATATATAATCTATATATATAATATATATATATATATATATATATATATATCTCCACCTTTCACATAATTGTTTTTGTCTTTTTTCTCTAAGCATTTCCTTTACATCACTAGCCCAGACCGGAAACACGCTAAAAACATACAAACGGGCAGCTCCGCTGTAGATGAACGCTCTATTAAATCAGGATTAATCCTGTATTAAATAATGGTACTTCCACGCTGCACCCCCAAAAATATGTATATTCAAATTTTCATTTATCATTACCTTTGCACGTTTGTTTGTCTGTAAGTCAATAGGCGCGTGCGTGTGTGTAGGGAGATATAACATTACATGTTATGTTATATTGTCATATGTCTAGGATACATCTCCGAAATAATTTATTTATCTATTTATCTAATAAATGTTGAAACACAATTATGTGTCTATGTATGTCATGTCTGTATATCGATACATAACGTGGTGTATAGCATATATACATATATATATATATATATATATATATATATATATATATAATATATATGTGTGTGTGTGTGTGTGTGTGTGTGTGCGTGTGTGTGTGTGTGTGTATGTGGGTATGTATGTATATAATAATAGTATAATATCCTAGTATTGTTACTATAGATATATGTATATATATGTATATGTATTATATATATATATATATATATATATATATATATTATTATTAAGAGAGGGTATATTATGTCATGTATATGCATATGTATATAATATGTTACATCTATACTACATACATATACATATACATCGAAACAGAGTACTACCCAGTTGAAGAGGCGCCTACACACACTTGCTTGCAACCACCCGAGAACAAGCACACTGTACAGAACGGCAATTCAAGCCAGTGCAGTCACCGCGCATGCGTGCGTGACCTCTCTACGAGGGAAGAGAAAATTTGACGGGGAGGTTACGAGGGATAAGCTGATGTTCGCGACCTTGCCTCATCATCAGATGACATCTCTCTCTCTCTCTCTCTCTCTCTCTCTCTCTCTCTCTCTCTCTCTCTAAGCTTCGTCGTCATTGCAACAAGAACACGGCAGTTGTAAGGCACCTGTGATTAATTTCAAATTTGGGATGAGGTAAGAGTAAGAGAGAGAGAGAGAGAGAGAGAGAGAGAGAGAGAGAGAGAGTGTGTGTGTGTGTTTTTCAGAGGGCATACCATATAATTTCACTTGAGAGAGAGAGAGAGAGAGAGAGAGAGAGAGAGAGAGAATCATGTTCTCTACCTCAGACACACGCCACACAAACACCAACAAACAAAAACTATAAAACTACACCGGAAATAAACAAACTATAATAATCTGAACCCACCTCTGAGACAACACCACTACAAAAAACAAGTTACTTTCTTTATGCAATTTTTTTTATTAACTTTATTGTCTCTTTTATTTATTTCACCCTATATCAATTGGTCTGGACCAGTCTCTCATTGCTTGAGCTGGTAGAAAGACCTGGCAGAAAGACCTGGTAGAAAGACTTAGGAGAAAGACCTCAGTGAAAGACTTAGGAGAAAGACATGGCAGAAAGACCTTATGACGGACTAGTGCTATATAATGCAGTTGATAATGCCTCCGTCCAATTTTCTCTTTCTATCCTTGAAATGCAAGACAGGATTGCTGTCAAATTCATCCTACGAGTCATATATATATATATATATATATATATATATATATATATATATATATATAGTATATATATATAATATATATAATATAATATATATATAATATATATATATATATATTTGTATTTACATCTATATAGTGTACATATATAAATATTGTAAGGCATACATATACTATATCTATATATCTATATAGTGTACTTATACAAATATTATAAGACATATAGTGCACTTATATAAAAATTGCAAGACACATAGAATATATATATATATATATATATATATATATATATATATATATATATAATACATACATACTTATATACACAGACAAATACCTACACAACCCATCAACAGCATTAACGACAACTTACGCAACAGAGAGAGAGATAGAGAGAAAGACGAGATAGAGAGAGAGAGAGAGAGAGAGGAGAGAGTACATCTTTGTGACATGGCAACTGTGTGAGTCACCCAGAATTCCTACGTAAGGGGCGAAAACGGATTGGCCGCTACGCTCTTATGAAATCCAAATAAAGAAGGAAACATTATTATTATTATTATTATTATTATATAAAGAAATGCGATTATTATTAGTAGTAGTATCTAAGAGCGAATAAGTCCGGAAAGCACGTAGTATTCCGAATGAAAATGTGGATTAAACTTCTTGAAAATTAAATAATTTTGAAAATTATATAAGTCAAGTATTCATATTTAGTTTTAAAAAAATGACGGTACTATAAGAGAGAATCGGGGACGACAGTCTACGAGTATCCATTGCCACTTTTTAATTTGATGTAGGAGAAAGGCATTTCCGTATAAATGTATAAAAAAAAGTAACTGGATGGAAATTATTTTATAATAATATAAGATTATTTTCTAAAACAACGAATTTATACTTTTTGACCACTTCAGTCTTCCTGTCTGCTTGTTAGTTAGGAGTATTGCAGAAAAGTTTACAATCGACCTTTGGTGGGACCAAAGAGGTCTTGCGACTGGCGACAAACGATTCAATTCTGGGAGCGATTCGAATCCAGATCTGGACTGGGTGGTTGGCGGCGGCGGCGGCGGCGGGGGCGGGGGTGGGGCGGCCTTTAACCTTGGAGGAGGTTTGCGGCCTCTAAAAAATTCTCGTTAAAAAAGTATACATATTCATACCACCGAGCAGAACAAAACCATTAGCTTTCTACCTCAACTCTACTAAAACAGAAAACACGGATATGGTAAAACAAAGATTCTTCACAAGAAAACAAGGAAAATGACAGGTAAAACAAACAGACACAAAAACCAAGACGCGAACTTTTCAATCAAACACCCACAAACGCAAGTTTTAACATCTACATTCCACCAGTTCAAGTGCAAGCCGGTGAGTCATTTTCTCCATTTCATAGTCAATAAAAAAAATGTACAAAAAAAAAAAAAAAAAAAATACTACTCAACTAGCATCATCATCTCTGGTTCCCTAACAAACTGAACAGGGCATTGACCCAGAAAACATTGGCTGAATAGTACGAGACAGTATCATAGTTTTTTTTTACATGTGGACTGTGCCTAATACTTGAGTTTTGTGAGATTATGTACGTATATATATATATATATATATATATATAGTATATATATATATATATATATATATATATATATTATATTATATATATAAATAAGCGAATACCACAGGAAAATGATAGGCAGAAATCCAAGCGCTTTCGTCTTTGCGAAAAGCGCTAGATTTCTGCCTATCATTTTCCTGTGGTATTCGCTTATTTAATGAAGCCACGTGCATCTACTGTGATTTTTTTAAGCATCTATATATATATATATATATATATATATATATATATATATATATATATATATATATATATAAATGCTTTAATTCCCCATGACGCAAAGCAAGGGATACTATTTTCGTCTGTAATGCAAAGCTAACCGTGTATTGAAGCTGGGAGGATATGCCACCTAGATACTCTCTTTAACTGATTAGCTTATCAGGAGAGAGAGAGAGAGAGAGAGAGAGAGAGAGAGAGAGAGAGAGAGAGAGAGAGAGGTTGATCACCGGACACATATCACATAATCTTTGTGTTATCACTGATTTATGATGACATCGTTATATAAGAGAGGGTCTTGCTGCATCTAGTAGATGCAAAGGGTCTGCTGCACTAGGTTTGTAAGTATTTACACACACATATATACACATACACACACATACTATATATATGTGAGTGTGTATGTTTCCACATGCGAGTAATATCCGATGGTATTTGTAAACACAATCAGCGATTGTTACACAAAGAACTTCAAAATGACAAACGCTGACATGAGTGAAAAATAATAACCTCTTGATGTAATTCCACAGTGAAATTATAACATAAACGAAATTATAACATAAATACAAGAGAAACTCACATTTCCAAATACAAAAGCTTATGGGAGGAGCAACTCTGTGTCCTTAACCAGCCCAGACTTGAAAAATGAAAGGCGAGAGAGGTAACGAAAAAATGTAGAATGACGTAATCCTTGAGTAAGAGACATCTCGACCTCTTTAAAAAAAAAGAAGGAAACACCGAAGATAGCTCAGGGAAAACCGGAGCGCAAAGGATTCAAATATTCAAACATCATCTTCATCTCATAATGACCCAGGGAAAAAGAATGAGGATTTTAGCGTTGGACCGGATGCTACGTCATCTTACGGTGGTCTAAATCTTTATTATTTTGAGAAAAGACACAGCAAAATTTTTGTCCATTTTAAGAGATTCAAACAAAATGAGATTATGTAATATCTCATGCCCAGAATGCCCAAGTATTTACCAATGCCCCTTGAATAAGCGTTGGACCAGATGCTAAGTCATCCTACGGTAGCCAAAATTATAATTATTGTTATAAAAATTAAACTTCAAAACATTTATTCTTCTGAAGACATAAAAAAATGAGATTTTGTAATAACTCATGCTCAGAATGGTCTAGCGTCTACCAATGCTCCATGAATTAGCAATGGACCAAATAATAAGTCAACTTACGGTGGTCTAAATCATGATTATTATTCAGAGGAAAAGAAACTACAATTTTTTTTTATCCTTTTTGAAGAGATTGAAACAAACAAAAAAGGGAGAAGATCGTGCATTACCGTATGCTCATAATGGACGAGTGTTTACCAATGTTCCTTGCCAATGCTCCGTGAATAAGAGAGCATGAGCTTTGTGCAAGAGATTAGCCAATCGACTGGTAGGATTATGTCACTGGCTACGCCCGTCACTGCCAATCAACGGGGGGGGGGGGGGGGCGGGGGGGGGGGCAACATATGCTAAAAAGTTGTGGGTTGGGGGAGAAGGGTGGGGAGAGGTTCCTATGGAATGCTGTCCTTAAAACTCTTTCGTTTCTGCTCAAAAATAATGATAAAATATAAGTGTAAGAAAGACCAAAAAGGCCAATATCTAAATACCCTAACCCGAGTCTTCTGAAATGTAGGAAATTGGAGGCTTGAACTTTCATAATAGAATTGAGTCAGAACTAGTCTTGCAACATCATGCGATCTCTTTCTGTCTCTTTCTCTTTATCTTTCTTTCTCGTCCGCTTATCTCGAGTTATCTGCTTTTGGCTCTTCTGTCATTGCCTGAGGAGAGAGAGAGAGTTGGACAGGTGTTTTGGTGTACTTATAATGACAGAACAAATAAGAGTCTTTAAACGCGTAGAGAGAGAGAGAGAGAGAGAGAGAGAGAGAGAGAGAGAGAGAGAGAGAGAGAGACGAAGCCCTTGAAAGCTTAAAAGATATCACCTCACAAAAATATATCTAAAAGGATTTCAATGTTAATACTGTGTACGGAATGTTCTGAATGGATTCACACAATTGCCCAAATGTCAAAACGACCCATTAACTTTGTTTAGCCAGGGGCTTAGACACAATTGAAGTCCGAAGTCGTCGATTTATAAAAAAAAAAAAAAAAAAAAAAAAAAAAAAAAAAAAAAAAAAAAAAACACGACCAATAACAACAAGTCCTTTTATATAATAACACCAAATGAGTCCAGTTATACACT
>NC_061103.1:42655339-42702839 GCF_015104395.2 Macrobrachium nipponense
TAAATCCCCCCAAGATTAATGCAGGATGAGTGAATGAGTCCACGAGTTCACTTCAATTCCTAGAGAGGTACTTGTGAGCGTGGAAAAATCTTATCCGTCTCGTCTGGGGAATATTCCGGGAATTGCTTTCAGTCTGAATTCCCTTCAGGCCAAATAGGAGGAAAAGGCAGTAAGTGGACGAGATAAACACGCGTCCTGTCCTCCTCGTCCTTGGCAAGGAAGGAGAGGTGAGGGAATTGGAGGCAACTGAGGGAAAATGCGTGAGACCACAAGATGGCAACCCAGCGCTTATACATAAATTAAATTTCCCAGACTTCATATTTTTACTAAATGACTACTTAATATGCTTGCCTATGAAGTGATGAGGAGAGTATGATGTGGTGGGGAGAGTCTATGAAGTGATGGGGAGAGTATGGAGTGATGGGGAGAGTATGGAGTGATGGGGAGAGTATGGAGTGATGGGGAGAGTTAGCAAGAAGATATGGAGATATTGACAATACACATGTCTGATTTGGTCAGGTCGGCTACGTGACGTCGTTCTGATAAGCTGGATGTGGGTTCGAACCCTGCTACAAGCATCAGAATGACTTCATATTTCTCGCATCTGGATCTAAGGCTTTGTAGTAAGAAGCGTATCCAAAAAGTGTAAAAAATTCGAGAAGTTGAGAGGGAAGTGTTGGTGGCTATGACAATTAAATACGTTTCAGGTGAAAAGTGCCCAAAAATTGTGTATTGAGTCATATTATTTTATCATCAAAGTTCATTATAAAATTCTACACAATACTTGACCCTTTCAAACGTATAAATGCAAGCAGTCGTCAAGATAGATACAAACGTGTACATTTAACGAAAATTTAAACTATCTCTAAAATTACAACCGTTACAACAAAAGTGTCAACGCTGCTAAATTCAATGTACAACCACTCGTCAAGCTACATCCACTTACAATAAAACGAAAGCCGAAAATATAACAAAAAGTACAACCTTCCCCACGAAAACTATCAACACCTCTAAATCCAAAAACTTTCTTTTCAGGAAAGTCACCAGAGAAATTCATGACAGAGAATCTTACGCAATTTAGCATGAGAATGGAAACATTCTCAGAGGCACAGACACTGACTGGGTCATTCAACCCTCGAGGGCACTGACCTGAAGGTGCCAAAAAGCAACCGTTGCAATGTCATCGTTACTTGAAATCAGCTCTTGTAATCTCTGGCTCACTGCACTGGTGAACTTTGAGCAATATTGATGACTAGGAAGTGAGTGCAAACGTATCTATTTTCGATCATTTTCCATCTGGAATGAATGACTGATCTTAATCTAATTTTTTATACATACACACAGATAATATATGTATATATATATATATATATATATATATATATATATATATATGTGTGTGTGTGTGTGTGTGTGTGTGTGTGTGTGTGTGTGTGTGTGTGTGTATATTTCTTGTTGCTTATTTGCATCCCTAATTAATTATTAATGTATGTGGCGTATGCTGAAATAAAGATATATTATTATATATTATATTATTATTATTATTTCACCTTTCTTCGTGAATTTTGCCTTTATTTATATATTCATCACGTTCCATATTTTTGTGATTTAGTTATACATTATTAGGACGGACCTAGAACATGTCAACGCCTCAGGGACAGACTTCGTCACCAACCAACGACCAATTAAAACCATGCTTACCGACCTACCCACCGATTGTGCACGCCCTGCCTGCTATAAATACCTGTAAAACAGTATCTAATCAACTTTCTTGTATACTCTCTTAGATGACTGTCTGTGCGCTGTCGACAAGTCAGAGGAAATAAACCTAAGACAACGAAATCTTTATATGTCCTTAGGAAACCTGATACACCAGCTACATGCTGATGAGAAAAGGGCAATAAGAAGAATTGAGATGACTATATATATATATATTATATATATATATATATATATATATATATATATATATATATTACTATTATTCACCATAACAATACATCTTGTAAGTCAAGAGTTAGGCATATATTTTTTTTGTGGTAATTCACAATTTGCAACTATATTCATATAGTTAGTTGCAGCCCATCTCTCATTTCCATGTACGCGTATCTTTTCGCAATCAGCTATTACCGGTCCCTACAATAATGACAATTCGATGGAGAAGTAAGGCTTATGGATGATGTAAACATTCAACTTTCTTATCGCATATAATACCATATATCATGTTCAGCACTGGAACAATACCCATACGCAGATTGCTTATCATCTTACAACATGCCCCTACATAAAACCGTAACATTTGAGAATTTATTTACTTACGCAAAAATAAATAAATAAATAAATAAATAAAATATATCATTTTTACATTCAGCGAGAAAGAAAATCTCTACAATTTTCAGAATGCTGCTCGCTGTGGAAATTAATGCAAAGAGAGAGAGAGAGAATCGGATATTAACATGTAACGCTCTTTAATTCTGATAAATTACCACAGAGAGAGAGAGAGAGAGAGAGAGAGAGAGAGAGAGAGAGAGAGAGTCGGATATTAACGTGTGATGGTCCTCAAATCTGATAAATGCTTCCTGCCACAACGAAGTTCTCACAAAACCCACACACATACACACAAACACTTCCCTTCAACCTCTTGTAAAATTCATCTTGCAACAAACCACTAATATGAGAGAGAGAGAGAGAGAGAGAGAGAGAGAGAGAGAGAGAGAGAGAGAGAGAGAGAGTTGAAAAGCCAGGATTCAATTGACTTATTTGGGCTGAATGTCATCACATAATACGCCAGTCGAGAGAGAGAGAGAGAGAGAGAGAGAGAAGGAGGTTCTTAAGATATCCCTAACACTCTTACCTAAATCTAATACTGCGTCCCCTCACAAGCCATCTCTCTCTCTCTCTCTCGTCAAGGTTAAGAAGCACTTGCAGTACAGAGTTCTACACACATATAAAACCTTCATTTACTTAGCTTCAATAGCAATGAGAGAGAGAGAGAGAGAGAGAGAGAGAGAGAGAGAGAGAGAGAGGAGAGAGAGAGAGAGAGATCCGAAGTCATGACAATTCAGACAATTGAGTAAAAAAAAAAAAAATCCCATGTACTCTGAGAGTAACAAGAGAGCCAGCGGTCATTGCTCTATTGCAAGAATGTCTAAGATCATTATATACATACATACATACATACATACATACATACATATATATATATATATATATATATATATATATATATATATATATATATAAACGGCAGTTTATCTGCTGTCATTCGTCGAATCTGAGGCAAGTATCTCTGCATCTATCAGTCTTTCTATCTATATCCATATCTATCCATCTATTCTCCAGAGGGTCACGATCTTGTCAGTTGTAAGTTCCCTCTGTGAGCATTGACCTTTCTATTGCACAGTACATCAAAGCACGCTCAAAATGGTATGCTAAATACGTCATTCATATTCCTTTCTTTTTTTTATAAACTTGACACAATGTGCATACCATACATATACGTATGTATATACGTATTTTCTTTACAAACCAAGAAACCTTCACGCTACTACTGGTTATAATAAGTAAGACTGATTTGGACTTCTTTTTCTGGCCGCATCTACATTTTCTTTTCAAATATGAAGAGTCAGTTCTGACAGCAATACCGACTCAGATATGGAGCTTTGAAAGCTAAGTTCTGTGGGTCTCCAGCCTCCATCATCAGTGCTATTGAGATCACGTTTCTCCCTCAACTGCATAAGTAGTTGTTTGATTTTGTTATTATTAACCTAATTCCTAGATAACCGTTGCTTTCGTTATCAGCCTCAAACTTTGTCATAAGCTTTATCTTATCGAAATGCCCGCTAAAATTATTATGTACTGAAGGCTTTGTGTACAGGGAACAAAGTTTGAATAATAATAATAATAATAATAATAATAATAATAATAATAATAATAATAATAATAATAATAACAATAAATTTTCAAAGGACACAATAAAAACGAAACAGATCTGATTAACATTTCAAGCGCATTTCTCACGAAAAAGTTAACTCATATCTCATGAATGGGTTTGTCTAAAATAATAATACCAGATCCTGCACATATGTATATACTAAATCGTTTAGACAACGCGCCTCCCATTGACCAAAACAAAAAAGAAAAAGAAAAAGGATAGTCATGATGTATTCTAAGATATGTCTTTAAAATCTATCGGTTATCAATATACTGATCTGACATTTGTCCAACCTCAAAACTGCAGCATTTATTGCAATGGAATAAATTAGTGTGATATCGGTCCAGCTTCAAAATAAATTATTTATTGCAATGGAATAAACTCACTCTATTTAATATGTGTCCATGGAAACAGTTAAATAACATGTCCTGATATAACATTTCAATAATCCTTATTGACAAGAGATATCATTTCATTAAATGAATTGTATCAAGTAGCTATTTGAATGTAAGTCAAAAGTAAATACTACAAGAGCAATTTTTATTTATATTTCTTGAGTACTACACCTTATCAGTTCTTTAATTCGAACTTGCCAAATAATTTTGCAATGAGAGAGAGAGAGAGAGAGAGAGAGAGAGAGAGAGAGAGAGAGAGAGAGAGAGAGTCGTCCTAGCCGAATAATTTACGATTGAATACTTTTCGATTGTGTTGTTCACTATCTTGAAAGTGAGAGAAAGATATTGTGATATGACAGCGATATCCAGTTCTTGAGTATTGCAGAGAGAGAGAGAGAGAGATTAAAATACTATGAAGTGACAGCGATACCAAACTTCGTGTGAACCGACGATTGCATCTAAACAACACACACACACACACACACAGAGAGAGAGAGAGAGAGAGAGAGAGAGAGAGAGAGAGAGAGAGAGAGACTCTGTATCCAAGCGGGACTTTTATCTGTTTACGACAAACGATATCGGCGGGAGTTTAAGACACAACAGCTGTGTCAGACTGACTGCACATACGTACGTGATTACTCACGTACGCGAGTACGTAAACACGTAGTACATACATACACACGTACACACAAACTGTTACGTAACGTCCAAATCCATTCTGCAATCTGGCAGGAGGAATGTACTGCACATTATTACTATTATTATTATTATTATTATTAATTATTATTATATCCAAATAAATTCTAAGACAGGTACTGTAAGAGATGGTTGAGCATTCATATTCATGTATTAGACAGGACTAGATGGGCTTTACCCGAGCTGGACGACGGCGAGTAAAATATAAGAACAAAAAGTCTATTTCCCGAAGATTAAAAGTTACGAAAAATCCCCCCCCCCCCCCCCCCCCCCCCCACACACACACACACACACAGAGAGAGAGAGAGAGAGAGGAGAGGAGGAGAGAGAGAGAGAAGACGACGACCAGCAACAGGGGCATAATGAAAACATGCTTGGGAATGAGATCCCACGGTGGATATATTTGCCCCTTGTTTAATTCGCAGCATCCGATCAGGGTATCTGTGTTTAATAATGTGATTACCAGAGCCAGACACACACACGTGGGGGTGTATATATATATATAATATAATATATATATATAAGTATATATATATATATATATATATATATTCATACATTATATATAATAATATACACACACCAGATACGTCTCATCCATTTTCCTAATTCTTTTGAATTCGCTCGATATTAAAGAGAAATCAGAATAATTAACGATTTCTCCCAACCTGGAATTCTACACCACACTGGCTAGACCAGTCGAGTTAGTGTTGCCATTATAAAATGAATAAATAAATAAATAAAATAAAAATAAATAATAGAAAATGTCCTTATTTTCCCACATTCCGTCGACTTTTGAAATGATTAAACTTTCATGTAACCACAAAAAGATATCACTGCCTTTGTAATGAGAGAGAGAGAGAGAGAGAGAGAGAGAGAGAGAGAGAGAGAGAGAGAGAGAGAGAGCCGCATCAGCAGCTTAACGATAAACTAAGATTGTTGTTCAAAACTAGATCTAATTCGCTGGTGATAAAAAAAAATGAGATACACTTGCTTAGTTAAATTTATCACACGTATGGAAATACACAAGAAACCTACATACACATAATACATAATATTCCAACAGGTAAATATTCTAGAGGTGTCTGGTTGTAATACGATAACTGTTTTGTATTTTTTCGTTGACTGTAACAGTTCCGATTTTAAAAAAAAAATAGTCTTATGAATTACGTTTGTTTATTTAGATTTCCTCGATTTTTACGTTTCTAGTAAATAAATAAAATCTATCGGTTACTATTCCTAGATACGTATGTAATTTTGATAGCCACAATTTGTTTGTATGGTGTTTTCACGTTGCATGGAAACAGTGGTTACTCAGCAACGGGACCAACGGCTTTACGGACTTCCGAACCACGTCGAGAGTGAACTTCTATCATCAGAAATACACATCCCTCGCTCCTCAGTGGAATGCCCGAGAATCGAACTAGCGGCCATCGAGGTGGCAGGTCAAGACCATACCGATGACGCCACTCAGGCGCTCCTTCTTAACTTCTCGAATTCTGCACAGTATTTGGATACGCTTTGTCACCACAGAAGCCTGAGATCCAAATGCGAGAATATGATGACTTTCTGATCTCTTTCTGATACTCCGGATGCAGGTTCGAATCCAGATACGGAATATCTTCATGATCTCGTACTTGGATTTCAGAACTTTGTAGTGCCAAGCTTATCCAAAAAGTGTGGTGGAGAATTGAAGAATTCGAGAAGTTACGAAAGGGCACGGTGACCATTACAATTACATACGTATCTGGATATATATATATATATATATATATATATATATATATATATATATATATATATATATTACTCTCCCGATAATATCTGACAGGAGGAGAAACAAAAACAAAAAACAAAAAATCACGAAATCATCACTGATCCAATTTCCTTCAAATTCTCACACTGTTGCCAGACCTATACCCTAGTCTGATTCCAAACCACAAATAGAAACCAGTCAGAAATAATTATCTTTATATTGCCACCTGCAAACATCTATAAATCACGGACTCTTAAACACAAAGTAAAAGATAAGACAAAAAAAATGTTCAAAGTCAGTTATCAAGTGCCACACCAAAATCTCTGCTCTCAAAAAAAAAAAAAAAAATAAATAATAATAATAAATATATAAATAAAAACTCTTATGATAGATAGCGCCAACAAACATGGCACCCCTTAAGTATTCTTCAGATAAGAATGATCACGAATATAAATATTTATTCCCCCTAATCAGAAATACAGATGGCATACATTTCAGAGGTTGTGTAGCCTATCACGGTACATTCCATACACATGGAGGACTGTAAATGCCTAATTTAAACGTCGTTTCTTCTAACGACAGCCTAATTGCAAGTCTAGATAACATCTGCTAAATAATATGACTTAACGGACGTCAGCATATATATATATATATATATATATATATATATATATATATATATATATATATATATATATATATAATACATACATAATCCAGAACAAAGTTCTATAATAATTGTGTCTAAACGTTGTCCTGGAAACTACTTAAATAAGGGAATATATTCATGAAATGACTGTTTGCCAAAACATACGATTCGGTCATTGTGAAAACACACACACACACATTATCGAACCTACACCAGTGGCCGAAAAATTAGCCCGTCTGAAATCCGCTTCAGGAATAACTAATGTCTTTTCTGGGACCCACGACTGAAATGTCATGAGGTTCAGGTTGCTAGATACGTCAATATTCATCTCTAGGTGGCTTCAATAACTCTCATCTCTCTCTCTCTGTCTCTCTCTGTAGTAATTCAAATCCCAAATAATTTCCATACACTCTTACGCATGAGAGAAAGAGCAGTGGTGACAACCCAACCACTAAGCAATGCCACATATATAATAATATAAAAATAAAATAAAAATAAAAATAAAAATAAATAAAAAGTGAATGCCTGGGAGACTAAGGTCAGCCAATTATAGACTGTTCTCTCAAGCTTAAAGCCACTGAATGTTACTTATATGAAGAGAATTGACCATTCTCTCAAGCTTAGAGGGAGATGATAAGATCACTCTCTCTCCTAAACTCCATTAAAACAACACAGTTTTCCAGGAAACAGAGGGACGTGATGGCTTGTACAAACATACCTTCAGCTAATGAACACAGTCTTACAGTATATCCCATTACAGTTATACGGTTACTCAGAGAGAGAGAGAGAGAGCAGAGAGAGAGAGAGAGAGAGAGAGAGAGAGAGAGAGAGAGAGAGAGATGAGAGAGAGGGGGTATTTATTTCGAAGCACGGACAAGTTTTCATCCGGTATACTACAATATCCATAAAATTATCTTCACGCAGTGGAAATAAAACTACAATAAAATACGGCAAAAAAACAATAACAACGGTATAATACAGACGAAATAAACTAATAATGATTAATCCAGGAAGATAAATATAAAATATAAACTGAAAATAAATCAGGAAAAAACTCAGACAAATAACGGTAAATAAAACAGTAAATAAAACGAAAATAAACTATGGCCTCAAAATAATTAAAAAAAAAAATAAATCCAAAATAAAGACGAAAAAAATGTGAAGTGAAAGAAGGAAATATTTGGATCGCAATTATTGTTGTAATTGCAAAAACGGTCTTCCCGGAATACGACTAACAGGCTATTAAGACTCAGAAAGATTCTGATGAATACAAGGGACAAACAACTCATACAGATTACGCAATAATACATAGACATATGTATACTCATACATACATATCACCAATAGGTATCCTAGCATGAAGTTGCTAGTGTATGGTACGTATAACGTACGTATGTATGTGTATGGTGGATATATATATATATATATATATATAGATATATATATAGATATATATAGCTAGATAATATATATATATATATATATATATATAGAGAGAGAGAGAGAGAGAGCCCTACACATACAAACTCGAACACATATATATATATTTGGTAGACCGTCAGAAATGTTAAGGATAACCGCCCCCCCCCCACCCCCCCCCCCAAAAAAAAAAAAAAAACAAAAAAAAAAAAAAATCAAGTCATTCCAGACGCGGTTTTTCTACGACAGGTCGCGCAGTTAGTCATTCTTATTTCGAACCGCACAAAAACGAATCGATAAATCAATAGGAAAGCCACAGAGGCGTTTGTGGGGCTCAATAATAAATTGTATTGAGTAATGCTCCTGTTTTTAAACAAAGGAACACCGCTTGCACGTACTCAGCGAATGCAGTGCGCATGTTAGAGCTTTTCACAGTTAAATCAGAGCTGAATATTGTCAAAATAAAGCAAAAGAATAGCAAGCGATTTGTGAATACAATATTATTATTATTGGCAAAAAACCTTATTTATACATAGCATCACGTTTTATATACTTCGTGATCAAGTTATTCATATATATGCATACACATTTTTATGTATACATATATTATATGTATGTATATAGATAATACATATATAATACATATACAAATATATACACATATATATAGATGTAATATATATACCTATATATATATATATATATATATTATGTATAGAGAGAGAGAGAGAGAGAGAGAAAGACGAGAGAGAGAGAGAGAGAGAGAGAGAGAGAGAGAGAGATACCTGTAGAGTAAACAAGTGTAGAATGAAACAGAAGTACAGATGAATAAACATCGAACTGCATAACCTCCCCTATACAGTCAGAGAGAGAGAGAGAGAGAGAGAGAGAGAGAGAGAGAGAGAGAGAGAGAGAGAGAGAGAGAACACACAAGTATCTAAACCAACAATCGATGTCGGTACAGTTCATTCAGCAACGTCTTCTCCGATTTCGACCCCAACAAAGAGAAACGTTGAGGGTCGATTCTAGGAAGGAGAGAGAGAGAGAGAGAGAGAGAGAGAGATTTACTCGTGGCACTGAAAGTTTTCACGGCACACAGATTCACTGTCCACTCAACAATTCTAGTAGATGTACATAAACACACTGTGATAGAGAAGAAGAAGAACGAAGAAGAAGAAGGAGAGAGAGGAGAGAGAGAGAGAGGAGAGAGAGAGAGAGAGAGAGACCTTACCTTACAGACCTTACAGTTCGTTCGGGTGCCCCAGGTCCCTCAGTGTGAGGCGCCTCTAATGTCTACCAGAGAGTTGCTAGTACATCTTCCGTATATTTTGCATCCTCCAATCTTGGTGGTCTGGGTGGATGCAGTTTAGGATATTTGTCGAGCTTATTCTTAAACACATCTACGCTCACTCCTGATATATTCCCTCAGATGAGCTGGCAACGACATTGAATAGACGCTGCATTATCGATGCTGGTGCGTAGTGGATAATGTCCTGTGTGCTTTCTTTGTTATTTTTCCTGGTATAGTTTGGGCACTATTAATCTACCTCTGCTTGCTCTTTCTGATATTTTAGTTCCATGATATTTTCTGTTATTCCTTCTATCTGTTTCCATGCCTGAATTATCATGTAGCGTTCTCTTCTCCTTTCTATACTATATAATTTTAAGGATTGGTAGTCTTTCCCAGTAGGTCTAGGTCCTTAACTTCTTCTATTCTAGCTGTAAAGGACCTTTGTACACTCTCTATTTGTGCAATATCCTTTTGATATGTGGGGTACCATATCATATTGCAATATTCAAGTGGACTAACGAACATATGTTTTATAAAGCATAATCATGTGTTCAGCTTTTCTTGTTTTGTTAAGTGTCCGTAACAACATTCCCATTTTTGCTTTACATTTTGCCAACAGAATTGCTATTTGATCATTGCATAACATGTTCCTAGTTCATCATCACACCGAGGTCTTTAACTGCTTCCTTATTTGTGATTGTCTCATTATTAGGTCCCCTATATGCATATAGCTTTCCTTCTCTGTCTCCATAATTTATTGATTCAAATTTATCAGAGTTAAAATACCATCCTATTTACCTCTGCCCAATCATATACTTTGTTAAGGTCTCTTTGTAGAGCGTTCTATCTTCATCACAAGTAATTTCTCTACTTATTCTTGTGTCATCAGCGAAACTACTCACTAACCGAATCCTTAACATTACTGTCTATGTCTTCAATCATAATAAACAAAACAATATTGCAGCTAGCACCGTACCTTGTGGTACACCGGACCGGTATTACCTTGGTTTCATCCGATTTCTCATCGTTTGCAATAACTATCTGTTTTCTGTTGTGTAAAAATTCTTTTAACCACCTCTTCCTACTTTATCTACGATTATTGTGTTTTCTAATTTTCTTTGCAATATATATGGTCTACTTTGTCAAACGGCTTTTGCAAAGTCTAGATAAACCACATCTGTTTCATTTCCGCTTTTCATATTTTTTAATATGTTCTCACGGTGACTAACGTTTTGTTGTTTGTTACTTTTTCCGGGTACGAAACCGTGTTGTCCTATATTAAAACAAATTATTTTTGTTAAATGTTTCATAATATTTTTCTTCATTACCCTTTCATACACTTTCATATATGTGATGTTAGACTCACAGGCCTATAATTACTTGCCTCTAGTCTTGATCCACTTTTGGAAAGTAGGGGTGATATATGCTAATTTGTGCTCATCATAAATCTGCCTGTATCTACACTTTGTCTTAATAATATTGCAAGTGGCTTTGCGATAGAATGAACTACTTTCTTTAACAAAATAGCAGGGACTCCATCCGGGCCCTGCAGCAGCTCCATTTTTAATTTCATTAATTGCCTGCCACAATATCAGCTTCATTAATTTCTATGTCAGCTAAATATTCACTATTTTCTTCCCTTACTTCTATATCATTATCTTCATTATCTATTCTAGGGTGTGAATCTCTTCTTATATTTCGTTCTGCCAGTCAGTATTGTTGCAAATTTCCTTTTTTTCATCGTAATCTCCCTTCAATTCTCAGAGGGCCTATTTCTATCTTCTTTTTATTCATCTCTTTTCGCATATGAGTATAATAGTTTGGGGTTTTGCTTGATATTTTAATAAGGGTTTTTTCTTCCAAGTCCCGTTTTTCAATTTTCTTTTGATTGTATAATCTTTGTTTTGTTCTGCATTTTCTATCTTACTTTTTTAGTTCTATAACTTTCCATGCATTTTTCTTTTGCAAGACCTTTTTTCCACTTTTCTGATTTTCTGGAACAAGATCCTTCTGTCTCTTGGTATGCATGAATGATGTTTGTTACTTTTCTTCTTCGGTATATATTTTTCCACTATTTTCTCCAATATATATAATATATCTCCGTATTTACCCAATTATGTCATCACTTACGAAAATGGTTATCCCAATCTTTGTTTAATTCTTCATTAATTTCTGACCATTTTATATTTTTACTGTAGAAGTTGTATTTTCCATATCCTTCCCACTTTTTCATTTCTTGCTTATCTCTATTTTCACTTGCTTTGGAATGAACTGTTAATTCTATGACATTATGGTCTGAAATACTCGCATTATAAACTATTATTTTTCTTTAACATAATTCATCTCGTTCACAAATACTAGGTCTAAAGTATTTTTCCTTTCTTGTTGGCAGGTGATTTATTTGTTGAATGTTGTAGTTCTAGTAGGCATATCAATAGCTTTTCAAATTGCCTCTTATCTTCTGCACTACTATTACTCTCTTTTTATATGTATAAGTACAACCACAATCTCCTATTCGTTCTTTCCATTCTACGAAAGGAAAGTTGAAGTCACCAAGATAGGAGAATAGTCCAGTCCTTGTGATTTCTACATATATCATCCAATTTTTCAATTATTAAGTCAAAAACTCTTTTAGTATTAGGAGGTCTATATATTACTATGTTCATCAATTTTTCAGATTCAAATTCTACCGCTATTAGTTCACATCTGAGTTACTATATTTCTCAATTATATTTTTCCTTGTTTTTTGTCTTTCCCATATATTGCGGTTCCCCTTGATTCCTATTTTTCTATCTGATTCTATAAGTTTGGAACCCTTTTATTTGATCATCATTCCCAGTCTCTTGGGAATACCAGGTTTCACTTATATTCATTATATCTATTTTTCTTTTCATTTTGGGTTAGTTCTTCTAAGTACTCTATTTTTTTTTTCTTTTTGAGTTACTCATAAACTAAACCCTGCGCATTCATCACTATGATGGTTTGCGTGTTTTGTTTTCTCCTTCATTTAATACTGGTAGTAATAAGGATTTTCATGTCTCTTTCCTGTTCTGGTATGTTGTTCTTTTTTTTCATTTCCAGAAATTCTGACATTAAAAAATCCAACTTTTCCATAATATTTGATCTTCCTTCATCATAATTATTCATTTTGTGGTCTGAATCTGCAATTTTTCTCCGTTTTCCTGCAATATCCTCTTGCATAATAAATACAGTTATTATCTCTTGAGTAGAATTTCGGAGCTGATGCTTTGAAATTTTTGCTTGACACCTCTGCATATCTCATTGGGTGGTTTGCTTTTCTCTTTACCTGATATCTTGATTTCTCTCTTTATTGTTTCTTTCTTATTTGGATTTTATTAACTTGGTTGGTTATTTATTTGATTATGATTCATGGCTACAGGGTGCATATATTTGCATTTTTGTCGAACTTACATCCTTTTCCATTCTTTTAGGTTTTTACATATTTTTGGATGCAGATCTCTGCAATCATCCCCATATCCATCTAAGTATGCACATTTACCATATATTTCATAGTTTTGACATATCTTAGGATGTTTGTAGTAACATCTTTGCTCCAAATCTGCAATTCCTCTTTCAAAAGGTTGCAGAGTTTTATTTTGTCTTTCTTGTCTATTTTTTTCCTCTTTCCCGTCATTGTGTAGATCTGGGTAGAGCCTTTTTCTTCGGGATTTGCTTTTCTGTTGTCATATCGTATTTTTATTTCTTCGTAGGTATGCTGCTTTATTGCCTCATATGTAGTATCAATGAGTATCTCTGCATCCATACTTTTATCTTGTTCTTTGTTTTTCCTTATTTTTTTCTGTCATTTCATTTTTGTTTACTTCTCTTCCGTTTTCCTCTTCTTCTTTTTCTTCTTCTTCTTCCTCTCCTTCCTTCTTCTTCATCCTCAAACTATTTGTACATCAATCTGATTTAATAACATTGTCTATCCATGATAGACATGTTGAACAAAAAATTCTTGTATCTTTTCTCAACTCTTGTATTACCTCAGCACACTGTGGATGGGTCGGAATGTTGCGTGCAGCACATTTCTGATTAGGTTTTTGTGGATTGACTATGCTATACCCAAACCTTACACAGTTTGCATGCTTTTGGCATTCATTTTCCTAATGCATCAATTAGGATATTCACAAGATTCACCTTATTCATTTTCTTTGTCGGAAATATGTGGTTTATGTATATTTTCTTTATGAGTCTCTTGACCACTTGGATTTTATTGGAACTTCTTCAATTATTTTTTTCAAGATGTTTTCATTAGATTGTTCCAGTTTGAAGGATTATATCCTTCTAATATATCTATGAATGCTTTTGTATCTTTTTGGTTAGGACTGTTGCTGATTTCATAGATGAGAAAATGCCAGTTCCCTTGCCTGCTACCTCATCGTATTGCGAATCTGCTAAAACACGCCAAATTACGCCACCTCTTCCCGCAGTTGGAACCCTACTGCCATCTTTGTTCTGATATAGTATTACACTTGATAAACTAACTTAGAAGACGCTTTATCTACTATTTTCACACTAATCTTATCACCGATAGTTCACGAACACTTCTAGATATTTCTCAAATTCTAGTCGTATGTTAAAACTTGTGATATCTGTTGATTAATCTGACTTCACGCGGGTACGTCTCACCAAGCAAGAGAGAGAGAGAGAGAGAGAGATGAGAGAGAGAGAGAGAGAGAGAGAGACGAGACTTCAGTCACACATCAAGTAAGTCCACACATCAAGATGTAGACAGAGAGATATTAAAAATTAATAAATATTTAAAAACTGAATACTCTCCCATACACAAAGAGAGAGAGAGAGAGAGAGAGAGAGAGAGAGAGAGAGAGAGAGAGAGACTAAAAAACCTTCATTTAAGGACTAGGGGCGACCAGTAGAATGACGCTGTGAAATACAAAAACAGGTACCTGTTGCCTAAAAAACGAGAGAGAGAGAGAGAGAGAGAGAGAGAGAGAGAGAGAGAGAGAGAGAGAGATCTTACAGATCTTACAGATCTTACAGTTCGTTCGGGTTGCCCCAGGTCCCTCAGTGTGAGGCGCCTCTAATGTCTACCAGAGAGTTGCTAGTACATCTTCCGGTATATTTTGCATCTTCAATCTTGGATGGTCTGGTGGGATGCAGTTTAGATATTTGTCGAGCTTATTCGTAAACACATCTACGCTCACTCCTGATATATTCCTCAGATGAGCTGGCAACGCATTGAATAGACGCTGCATTATCGATGCTGGTGCGTAGTGGATTAATGTCCTGTGTGCTTTCCTTCTTTTTCCTGGTATAGTTTTGGGCACTATTAATCTACCTCTGCTTGCTCTTTCTGATATTTTTAGTTCCATGATATTTCTGTTATTCCTTCTATCTGTTTCCATGCCTGAATTTATCATGTAGCTTCTTCTCTCCTTTCTAGAACTATATAATTTTAAGGATTGTAGTCTTTCCCCAGTAGTCTAGGTCCTTAACTTCTTCTATTCTAGCTGTAAAGGACCTTTGTACACTCTCTATTTGTGCAATATCCTTTTGTAGTAGGTGGGTACCATATCATATTGCAATATTCAAGGGTGGTACGAAAACATATGTTTTATAAAGCATAATCATGTGTTCAGCTTTTCTTGTTTTGAAGTGCCGTAACAACATTCCCATTTTTGTTGGCTTTACATTTTGCCAACAGAATGCTATTTGATCATTGCATAACATGTTGCCTATTCATCATCACACAAGGTCTTTAACTGCTTCCTTATTTGTGATTGTCTCATTATTAGGTCCCCTATATGCATATAGCTTTCTTCTCTGTCTCCATAATTTATTGATCAAATTTATCAGAGTTAAATACCATCCTATTTACCTCTGCCCAATCATATAACTTTGTTAAGGTCTCTTTGTAGAGCGTTCCTATCTTCATCACAAGTAATTTCTCTACTTATTCTTGTGTCATCAGCGAAAAACTACTCACTACCGAATCCTTAACATTACTGTCTATGTCTTCAATCATAATAACAAACAATATTGGCAGCTAGCACCGTACCTTGTGGCACACCGGATATTACCTTGGTTTCATCCGATTTCTCATCGTTTGCAATAACTATCTGTTTTCTGTTGTGTAAAAATTCTTTTAACCATCTTCCTACTTTATCTACGATATTGTGTTTTCTAATTTTTTTTGCTAATATATTATGGTCTACTTGTCAAAAGCTTTTGCAAAGTCTAGATAAACCACATCTGTTCATTTCCGCTTTTCATATTTTTTCCTATGTTCTCACGGTGGACTAACAGTTGGGTTTTGTGTACTTTTTCCGGGTTACGAAACCGTGTTGTCCTATATTAACAAATTATTTTTTATTAAATGTTTCATAATATTTTTCTTCATTACCCTTTCATACACTTTCATAATATGTGATGTTAGACTCACAGGCCTATAATTACTTGCCTCTAGTCTGATCCACTTTTGAAAGTAGGGGTGATATATGCTAATTTGTGCTCATCATAAATCTTGCCTGTATCTACACTTTGTCTTAATAATATTGCAAGTGGCTTTGCGATAGAATGAACTACTTTCTTTAACAAAATAGCAGGGACTCCATCCGGCCCTGCAGCAGCTCCATTTTAATTTCATTAATTGCCTGCACAATATCAGCTTCATTAACTTTCTATGTCAGCTAAATATTCACTATTTTCTTCCTTACTTCTATATCATTATCTTCTTCATTATCTATTCTAGTGAACATTCTCTCTTATATCGTTCTGCCAGTATGTTGCAAATTTCCTTTTTTCATTCGTTAATCTCCCTTCAATTCTCAGAGGGCCTATTTCTATTCTTCTTTTTATTCATCTTCTTCGCATATGAGTATAATAGTTTGGGGTTTTGCTTGATATTTAATAGGGTTTTTTTCTTCCAAGTTCCCGTTTTTCATTTTCTTTTGATTGTATAATCTTTTGTTCTGCATTTTCTATCTTACTTTTTAGTTCTATAACTTTCCATGCATTTTTTTTCGTTTTGGCAAGACCTTTTTTCCACTTTCTGATTTTCTGGAAATAAACAAGATCCTTCTGTCTCTTGGTATGCATGAATGATGTTACTTTTCTTCTTCGGTATATATTTTTCCACTATTTTCTCCAATATTTTATATAATATCTCCGTATTTACCCTTATGTCATCACTTACGAAAAAATGTTATCCAATCTTTGTTTAATTCTTCATTTAATTTCTGACCATTTTATATTTTTACTGTAGAAGTTGTATTTTCCATATCCTTCCCCACTTTTTCATTCTTGCTTATCTCTATTTTCACTTGCTTTGGAATGAACTGTTAATTCTATGACATTATGGTCTGAAATACTCGCATTATAAAACTATTATTTCTTTAACATAATTCATCTCGTTCACAAATACTAGGTCTAAAGTATTTTCCTTTCTTGTTGGCAGGTGATTTATTTGTTGAATGTTGTATTCTAGTAGCATATCTAATAGCTTTTCAAATTGCCTCTTATCTTCTGCAACTACTATTACTCTCTTTTTTATATGTGTATAGTACAACCACAATCTCCTATTCGTTCTTTCCATTCTACGAAAGGAAAGTGAAGTCACCAGATAGCGAATAGTCCAGTCCTTGTGATTTCATATAATTATCATCCAATTTTTCAATTATTAAGTCAAAACTTCTTTAGTATTAGGAGGTCTATATATTACTATGTTCATCAATTTTTCAGATTCAAATTCTACCGATATTAGTTTCACATTCTGAGTTACTATATTTCTCATATATTTTTCCTTGTTTTTTGTCTTTCCCATATATTGCGGTTCCCCTTGATTCCTATTTTTTCTATCTGATCTATAAGTTTGGAACCCTTTTATTTGATCATCATTCCCAGTCTCTTGGGAATACCAGGTTTCACTTATATTCATTATATCTATTTTCTTTTCATTTTGGGTTAGTTCTTCTAAGTACTCTATTTTTCTTTTTGAGTTACTCGTAACTAAACCCTGCGCATTCATCACTATGATGGTTTGCGTGTTTTCTCCTTCATTTAATAATGGTAGTAATAAGGATTTTCCCATGTCTCTTTCCTGTTCTGGTATGTTGTTCTTTTTTTTCATTTCCAGAAATTCTGACATTAAAAAATCCAACTTTTCCATAATATTTGATCTTCCTTCATCATAATTATTCATTTTGTGTCTGAATCTGCAATTTTCTCCGTTTCTGCAATATCCTCTTGGCATAATAAATACAGTTATTATCTCTTGAGTAGAATTCGGAGCTGATGCTTTGAAATTTTTTGCTGACACCTCGCATATCTCATTGGTGGTTGCTTTCTCTTTTACCTGATATTCTTGATTTCTCTCTTTATTTTGTTTGTTTCTTTCTTATTTTGGATTTTATTACTTGGTTGGTTATTTATTTGATTATGATTCATGCTACAGGGTGCATATATTTGCATTTTTTGTCGAACTACATCCTTTTCCTTCTTTTAGGTATTTATATTTGGATGCAGATCTCTGCAATCATCCCCATATCCATCTAAGTATGCACATTTACCATATATTTCATAGTTTTGACATATCTAGGATGTTTGTAGTAACATCTTTCTCCAAAATCTGCAATTCCCTCTTTTCAAAAGGTTGGCAGATTTTGTCTTCTTGTCTATTTTTTTCCTCTTTCCCGTCAATTGTGTTAGATCTGGGTAGAGCCTCTTCGGGATTTGCTTTTCTGTTGTCATATCGTAATTTATTTCTTCGTAGGTATGCTGCTTTATTGCCTCATATGTAGTATCAATGAGTTATCTCTGCATCCATACTTTTATCTTGTTCTTTTGTTTTCCTTATTTTTTTCTGTTCATTTCATTTTTGTTTACTTCTACTTCCGGTTTTCTTTTCTCTTCTTCTTTTTCTTCTTCTTCTTCTCTTCTCTTCTTCTTCATCCTCAACTATTTGTACATCAATCTTGATTTAATAACATTGTCTATCCATGATAGACATGTTGCAACAAAAAATTCTTGTATCTTTTCTCAAATCTTGTATTACCTCAGCACACTGTGGATGGGTCGAATGTTGCATGCAGCACATTTCTGATTAGGTTTTGTGGATTGCCTACTGCTATACCAAACCTTACAGTTTGCATGCTTTTGGCATTCTTTTTCCTAATGCATCAATTAGGATATTCACAAGATTCACCTTATTCATTTTCCTTTGTCGGAATATGTTGGTTATGTATATTTTCTTTATGAGTCTCTTGACCACTTGGATTTATTTTGGAACTTCTTCAATTATTTTCAAGATGTTTTCATTAGATTTGTTCCAGTTTGAAGGATTATATCCTTCTAATATATCTATGAATGCTTTTGTATCTTTTTGGTTAGGACTGTTGCTGATTTCATAGATGAGAAATGCCAGTTCCCTTCCTGCTACCTCATCGTATTGCGAATCTGCTAAACACGCCAAATTACGCCACCTCTTCCCGCAGTTGGAACTTACTGCCATCTTGTTCTGATTTATAGTATTACACTTGATAAACTAACTTAGAAGACGCTTTATCTTACTATTTTCACACTAATCTTATCACCGATAGTTCACGAAACACTTCTAGATATTTCTCAAATTCTAGTCGTATGTTAAACTTGTGATATCTGTTGATTAATGCTGACTTCACGCGGGTACGTCTCACCAAGCAAGAGAGAGAGAGAGAGAGAGAGAGAGAGAGAGACTTCAGTCACACATCAAGTAAGTCACACATCAAGATGTAGACAGATAGATATAAAAATTAATAAATATTTAAACGAATACTCTCCCATACACAAAGAGAGAGAGAGAGAGAGAGAGAGAGAGAGAGAGAGAGAGAGAGAGAGAGAGAGAGAGAGAGACTAAAAACCTTCATTTAAGGACTAGGGGCGACCAGGTAGAATGACGCTGTGAAATACAAAACCAGGTACCTGTTGCCTAAAAAACGAGAGAGAGAGAGAGAGAGAGAGAGAGGAGAGAGAGATCTACAGATCTTACAGATCTTACAGTTCCGTTGGGGTTGCCCCAGGTCCCTCAGTGTGAGGCGCCTCTAATGTTCTACCAGAGAGTTGCTAGTACATCTTCCGGTATATTTGCATCTTCCAATCTTGGATGGTCTGGGATGCAGTTTAGATATTTGTCGAGCTTATTCTTAAACACATCTACGCTCACTCCTGATATATTCCTCAGATGAGCTGGCAACGCATTGAATAGACGCTGCATTATCGATGCTGGTGCGTAGTGGGATTAATGTTCTGTGTGCTTTCCTTATTTTTCCTGTGGATAGTTTTGGGCACTATTAATCTACCTCTGCTTGCTCTTTTCTGATATTTTTAGTTCCATGATATTTTCTGTTATTCCTTCTATCTGTTTCCATGCCTGAATTATCATGTAGCGTTCTCTTCTCCTTTCTAGACTATATAATTTTAAGGATTGTAGTCTTTCCCAGTAGTCTAGGTCCTTAACTTCTTCTATTCTAGCTGTAAAGGACCTTTGTACACTCTCTATTTGTGCAATATCCTTTTGATAGTGTGGGTACCATATCATATTGCAATATTCAAGTGGACTACGAACATATGTTTTATAAAGCATAATCATGTGTTCAGCTTTTCTTGTTTTGAAGTGCCGTAACAACATTCCCATTTTTGCTTTACATTTTTGCCAACAGAATGCTATTTGATCATTGCATAACATGTTCCTATTCATCATCACACCAGGTCTTTAACTGCTTCCTATTTGTGATTGTCTCATTATTAGGTCCCCTATATGCATATAGCTTTCCTTCTCTGTCTCCATAATTTATTGATTCAAAACTTTATCAGAGTTAAATACCATCCTATTTACCTCTGCCCAATCATATACTTTGTTAAGGTCTCTTTGTAGAGCGTTCCTATCTTCATCAACAAGTAATTTCTCTACTTATTCTTGTGTCATCAGCGAAACTACTCACTACCGAATCCTTAACATTACTGTCTATGTCTTCAATCATAATAACAAACAATATTGCAGCTAGCACCGTACCTTGTGGCCACACCGGATATTACCTTGGTTTCATCGATTTCTCATCGTTTGCAATAACTATCTGTTTTCTGTTGTGTAAAAATTCTTTTACATCTTCCTCTACTATCTACGATATTGTGTTTTTTCTAATTTTTTTTTGCTAATATATTATGGTCTACTTTGTCAAAAGCTTTTGCAAAGTCTAGATAAACCACATCTGTTTCATTTCCGCTTTTCATATTTTTTAATATGTTCTCACGGTGGACTAACAGTTGGGTTTGTGTACTTTTTCCGGGTACGAAACCGTGTTGTTCCTATATTAAACAAATTATTTTTTATTAAATGTTTCATAATATTTTTCTTCATTACCCTTTCATACACTTTCATAATATGTGATGTTAGACTCACAGGCCTATAATTACTTTGCCTCTAGTCTTGATCCACTTTTGAAAGTAGGGGTGATATATGCTAATTTGTGCTCATCATAAATCTTGCCTGTATCTACACTTTGTCTTAATATATTGCAAGTGGCTTTGCGATAGAATGAACTACTTTCTTTAACAAAATAGCAGGGACTCCATCCGGCCCTGCAGCAGCTCCATTTTAATTTCATTAATTGCCTGCACAATATCAGCTTCATTAATTTCTATGTCAGCTAAATATTCACTATTTTCTTCCTTACTTCTATATCATTATCTTCTTATTATCTATTCTAGGGGTGAATTCTCTTATATCGTTCTGCCAGTATGTTGCAAATTTCCTTTTTTCATTCGTTAATCTCCCTTCAATTCTCAGAGGGCCTATTTCTATTCTTCTTTTATTCATCTTCTTCGCATATGAGTATAATAGTTTGGGGTTTTGCTTGATATTTTAATAGGGTTTTTTCTTCCAAGTCCCGTTTTTCATTTTCTTTTGATTGTATAATCTTTTTGTTTCTGCATTTTCTATCTTACTTTTTAGTTCTATAACTTTCCATGCATTTTTTCTTTTGCAAGACCTTTTTTCCACTTTCTGATTTTCTGGAACAAGATCCTTCTGTCTCTTGGTATGCATGAATGAGTTTACTTTTTCTTCTTCGGTATATATTTTTCCACTATTTTCTCCAATATTTTATATATCTCCGTATTTACCCTATGTCATCACTTACGAAAATGTTATCCCAATCTTTGTTTAATTCTTCATAATTTCTGACCATTTTATATTTTACTGTAGAAGTTGTATTTTCCATATCCTTCCCACTTTTTCATTTCTTGCTTATCTCTATTTTCACTGCTTTGGAATGAACTGTTAATTCTATGACATTATGGTCTGAAATACTCGCATTATAAACTATTATTTCTTTAACATAATTCATCTCGTTCACAAATACTAGGTCTAAAGTATTTTCCTTTCTTGTTGGCAGGTGATTATTTGTTGAATGTTGTATTCTAGTAGCATATCTAATAGCTTTTCAAATTGCCTCTTATCTTCTGCACTACTCCATTACTCTCTTTTAATATGTATAAGTACAACCACAATCTCCTATTCGTTCTTTCCATTCTACGAAAGGAAAGTTGAAGTCACCAGATAGGAGAATAGTCCAGTCCTTGTGATTTCTTTTATATATATCATCCAATTTTTCAATTATTAAGTCAAAACTCTTTAGTATTAGGAGTCTATATATTACTATGTTCATCAATTTTTCAGATTCAAATTCTACCGATATTAGTTCACATTCTGAGTTACTATATTTCTCATATATTTTTCCTTGTTTTTTTGTCTTTCCCATATATTGCGGTTCCCCCTTGATTCCTATTTTTTCTTTCATCTGATCTATAAGTTTGGAACCCAAACCCTTTTATTTGATCATCATTCCCCAGTCTCTTGGGAAGGGAATACCAGGTTTCACTTATATTCATTATATCTATTTTCTTTCATTTGGGTTAGTTCTTCTAAGTACTCTATTTTTCTTTTGAGTTACTCGTGTAACTAAACCCTGCGCATTCATCACTATGATGGTTTGGCGTGTTTTCTCCTCATTTAATAATGTTAGTAATAAAGGATTTTCCATGTCTCTTTCCTGTTCTGGTATGTTGTTCTTTTTTTCTTCTTTCCAGAAATTCTGACATTAAAAAAAATCCAACTTTTCCATAAATATTTGATCTTCCTTCATCATAATTATTCATTTTGTGTCTGAATCTGCAATTTCTCCGTTTCTGCAATACCTCTGTTGCATAATAAATACAGTTATTATCTCTTGAGTAGAATTTCGGAGCTGATGCTTTTTGTTGAAATTTTTTGCTGACACCTCTGCATATCTCATTGGTGGTTTGCTTTTCTCTTTTTTACCTGATATTCTTGATTTCTCTCTTTATTTGTTTCTTTCTTATTTTGGATTTATTACTTGGTTGGTTATTTATTTGATTATGATTCATTGGCTACAGGGTGCATATATTTGCATTTTTTGTCGAACTTACATCCTTTTCCTTCTTTTAGGTTTTTACATATTTTTTGGATGCAGATCTCTGCAATCATCCCCATATCCATCTAAGTATGCACATTTACCATATATTTCATAGTTTGACATATCTTAGGATGTTTGTAGTAACATCTCTCTCAATCTGCAATTCCCTCTTTTCAAAAGGTTGCAGATTTTGTCTTTCTTGTCTATTTTTTTCCTCCTCTTCGTCATTGGTGTAGATCTGGGTAGAGCCTCTTCGGGATTTGCTTTTCTGTTGTCATATCGTAAATTTATTTCTTCGTAGGTATGCTGCTTTATTGCCTCATATGTAGTATCAATGAGTATCTCTGCATCCATACTTTTATCTTGTTCTTTGTTTTCCTTATTTTTTTCTGTCATTTCATTTTTGTTTACTTCTCTTCCGTTTTTCCTCTTCTTCTTTGTTTCTTCTTCTTCTTCTTCCTCTTCTTCTTCATCCTCAACTATTTGTACATTCAATCTGATTTAATAACATTGTCTATCCATGATAGACATGTTGAACAAAAAATTCTTTGTATCTTTTCAAATCTTGTATACCTCAGCACACTGTGGATGGGTCGGAATGTTGCATGCAGCACATTTTCGATTAGGTTTTGTGGATTGGACTATGCTATACCAAACCTTACACAGTTTGCATGCTTTTGGCATTCTTTTCCTAATGCATCAATTAGGATATTCACAAGGATTCACCTTATTCATTTCTTTGTCGGAATATGAGAGAGAGAGAGAGAGAGACTGCCTTCGTCACCGGATACTTTTCCAAGGTACGTTTGGGCTACCTACACGTGGTCCAGAGGTTAACGCTTCCTATGAACTCTGTCCTCGTTTTCTGTTCGTGCTGAGTTTAGTAACAAATTTTTCTGCTATTTCTTAATAGTTTTATTTATTAAATTTCTAACAAATAAGGGTTACTTTTTCTTGCCTTTTGTTTAGTTTGTAACACAAATTAAAGGTTAATTTCTTCACATTTTTTTCTCTGTCGAGTCATTTGGACCACATGGTTTATACTAGATGGAGTTAGGGACTATACCAATTTTGCTTTAAACCAGTTTTGGTCTATCTAAATTTTGTTCTTTATTAACTCTAAACAAAACTCTATTTGTTTTAAATACATTTTGTATGGGTCAGAAAGTATGCAATATTTGATCTTGAACCAACCTCTAAAAAAAAATAATTTTTATTTCCTATTGAGTGCCACAATAATTTACATGGATCAGAATAACTTTACTTTTCTCCTTATTAGTATTATTATTGAGTTTTAGACACACAACACCACCACCAACGTGTCCTCAGTCCTTAAAATTCGTGATGCGTACCAAGAGGTATGTCCCAAGGTTAAGAACATACCAGTTTATTTTCTAATATATTCCAAGCTAAAATCACTACTCTTTGTATTTGCTTTGTGCACTCTCTCTCTCTCTCTCTCTCTTTTTATATATAGTATACATACATATATATATATATATAGTATACATACTATATATATATATATATATATATATATAGAATAACTTGATCACGAAGTATATAAAACGTGATGCTATGTATAAATATAGGTTTTTTGCCACGAAGGAAAAAAATGAAAAAGCGAGATAGCCAGGTACTTTCGGCCGAAAGTACTTGCTATCTCGCTTTTTCATTTTTTTCCCTTCGTGGCAAAAAACCTTTATATATATATGATATATTATATATATATATATATATATATATTATATATAGATATTATATATGATAGTCATCCTTATATATAAATATATCATAGTCATCATTTGAATGATAATAATAATAATAATAATAATAATAATAATAATAACAATAATAATAATAATAATAATAACAGCGTCATACACCACTCGAAAAAGTCCGAAGGCAGCTCACTCATTCTTCGACCGCCGAAAAAACCTTCACAAATGTCAGTTGGATCCATGTCCAGTTTTTCTGTGGAATCACTTCTATTTATAGACGTCCGCATGGCAAGGTGCAGACCCACAGGTGTGTGAGTGTGTGTGTTTGTGGGTTTGTGTGTGTGTTTGTTGGGAAGAATGAGTTTCAATATGCTTACAATATTCGGGGTCGTTAACCAGATGTTGATGAAACTGGGTGAGTCATGAATTTAACCTTTTGCGAGCGTGTGTGTGTTTGTGTGCGTGCCAACTCGTATTCATTCTCTCTCTCTCTCTCACACTCACACACACACACACTCAGATATTATATACATAATGTATGTATGTATGTATATATGTATGTATATATATATATATATATATATATATATATATATATATATATATATATATATATATATATGAGAGTTTTATGAGAGAGAGAGAGAGAGTTACAAGGATTAGGATGTCTCAGAGACTTGTTAGTCCATCCTAAGAGGAGACATCGTGTGCTCACTTATCTGTAGGAGCAGGTTTTACTGTGCATTCATAGTTAGAGAGATATTACGCAACAAAAACAAGCAATCCTTTACAAGTTATGTAAAGAACTCCATCCGCATACTGTCAAGAATATAATTACTGACGCAATATCCCACTTTCGAATTAAAATCAAGGCATCAGAACAGGGAAAGAACTGCTCCCTCTTATTTGGGTACCATCCTGCTCGACTGGCAGGATTTCCAAGAACTCGTTTCTAATCCCGAGAAGCATGGCAGGAAATCGCCGCTGGATCATAATGCAAGTTGGATTTGACAGCATCTATAATTACGGTCCTCGAGTTGTGGTGGGAATGATGATTACTATATATAGTAGATTCACATCAATCGCGCATCTGATGTCTAGGCCAGCAGTCCCTTACGACACTCCTGATTTGCTGTTGGTAAGCCAATCACAGGGTTGGAGACTCTCGGTCTCTCTCTCGAGAGTTCACATAGGCAGCATGTATGTTCCACCTCTCTTCAGGGATACGTCTTTCAAAAGTATCCCTCAGGAGAGGTGGAACATACATCCTACCGATGTGAACTCTCTCGAGAGACTGAGAGTTTCCAACTCTGAGATTGGCTTATCAACAGCGAATCAAGAGCGTCGTTAGGGACTGGCCTAGACATCAGATGCACGGTTGATGTGAATCTACTATAGTGTTTAGTTTTTAAAGGACGTGATGGTAAGTTTGGTAACGTGTCTTCCTTGAGTATGTAGATGTACAATATCCTGTAGTGTTCGTACTTTCGATGGGTGATATCTAGTGTCAGTGTTGCGTGTCTAGGAAGGTCATACAGGTGTTCTGTCAGAATGACTGGGAGATCAAACCATTAACTTCCACATTAATAGTATATTTTACTTTGGCAGTTCTCTCTGTACCTATACAGAATTAATTTTACGATTCTGTCCATCTGATTTGACCAAGTCAGGCAATCGGAAAAGATGACAAACAGTTCTTTGACCTCGGACTTCACAATAAGGGCGTTTCCATCTGGGGCAAGAGCGAATGAAACTTTGCTTATTTGCTACCAAACTGCACGTATTCAGATCCTCCCTAGATGGAGGTCGCCTTATTTCTCTGTGCCCTGATCATAGACTAAAACACCTGGCTCATTCTGAAAACCGCTCGCAGTTGTTTCGTGAATCTGATATCGAACGGAGAGAAATAAAAGAGAGAGAGAAAAAAAAAAGAGCTTGGCGGGTAGCTGTCAATACCACTTACCGCCACGATAAAGAAAACGGGACGCGAAACTGCACCTTTCGGAACACCCGATAGGGCGCGGGCTGGTTTTGTATAGCGCTGTGGTAGCTGCTGACACTTTCGAGGCGTTCAAGTTGAGAAAGAGAGAAAAAAAATGTGCGTAACTAGATTCCTCTGAGTTCAACTGTCTGCTTTACTTTGTGGTTACTGCTTCTTATAGACAGATTGAGTTTCTGTAAGGGTTTAGTGTCGATTTTACTGAAAGGGTAATATATATATAATATATATATATATATATATATATATATATATATATAGCTATATATATGTATATATAATATACAAAACACACATACACACAGACATTATATATATATATATATATATATATATATATATATATATATATATATATATATGCTTATTATACATATATACACACACATTTGTTGTGTGTGTGAATGAACAACTTCTACACAAGACTGACGAAGGGATTAAAAACATGTGATTCATTTCACTGACTATTCAGTCAAGATGCCCTAATTACAGCCAAGGTTAACCCGCACGATAAGGTCTGAAGTGTTTACAAATTACAGGGGACCACCCCCTAAAGACACCCGCCTCCCCCCCGCCTCGCCCTTCCCCCCACACCCCCGTTTCACCTTGCTGTAATCAACCCTCTCGCCTGTAATCAACACACAGAAAACTACAATATTACTAAATGTTATCAACATAACAATCCACTTGTCACGTCCGGTGAATGATATCACCCTTATGATCAAGATTACATTACATTCGTGATAAAGATTACATTACAATCTTGGATTCTGTGTATTTACTTAATTGAACTGAATATAGAATTTAGGGAGACGCGAACCCGCGACATCTGAGTGGAACACCACGACACTAACCACTATATCAGCTGACCAGCTGAGTAGAAAAAGCGAGATTACCAAGGTGTCAATCATCTCCGTCACTATGACACAACGATTTTCGCGAGGCAAAGCATAAAACGCTTTTATTATGTTAGATGACATGCATTCTTACAAAGCTATTTATTTTTCTATTAATTTAGAATCCTAATTATAAACGCTTTTCGACAATGATGTGCATTTTTTTCTAATAAAGCTACATTTTTAATAATTATAAATAGTAGCTATATGTTCTTTTCGACAATAAATTATATAAATTTTTTTCTTTGAAAGCTATATTTTTTATGTATTTCGACAATAAATGACATGATTTTTATAAAGACGTATTTTTCCTTTATAAATTTAAAATTGTAACCATAAACGTTTTTCCACAATGAATGACATACTTTTCATGAAGATATATTTATTCATAAATTAAAAATTGTAACCATAAACGCTATTTCGCAATAAATGACATGCATTCTCGTAAAGTTATATTTTCAAAATTAATTTCAAATTGTAATCACAGTGAAAACATTTCGAAATGATATCCAGAATAAAATTTGAAACTGTACAACCAAACGTCATTCAGTATTACCATTGATGATGTGAGAAGCAACGCCAATTTTGAAAGTGTACAGCCAAAAGTCACTCAATAATTTTTTTTTTTTATTAATTTCAAATTGTAACACAAAAACATATTTCGAGAATGTACAGCTTAAAATCACACTATATTTTCATTTATTAATTTCAAATTGTAACAAAAATTTCAATATGAGAAGCAACACAAATTTTGAAACTGTACGGCCAAAAGTCATTCAATATTTTGAACGTTATTCCACGTCATCATTCATACGTATAAAAAAAATAAACGCAAACAAAGGGAACGTGGAATACGACGCAGCTTCCACGGGAAATCTACTACATCGGCGTAGGCCCGTCGCTACAGAGCAGGCAGGCGTGCACGCCTACGACGCAATTGAGTGAAAGAGACAGACCCCTTTCTCCATTTTGTAATGGGGAACACGACAGCTATGACCTCACAGGGGAAAGTAACGATTAATTTCACTCGTGGATCCCTTTCTCAGTTTTATGACGGAGAACTCATATAAGTGCTGGAATATTATCTTAATTAATATATTAATTTCGCTCCTGGAATCCATAACATAAGTCTGTTTTCAAGGTCTAATAAAATGGTGCAGGGTTATTTCACAGGAATTGAATTGATTTATATAAAATAGTTTTGTTTGAGAAGACACAGACAAGCGTCCATTGGAGTGTTTAGATCCTTCGTTAATTCTGTGTTGATGTATATGTATATATAACACATGTTACATATATATATATATAATATATATATATATACATATATATATATATATATGTATATATATTTATTTAGGTTAACCCTAAAGGCCGATTTCATTCTAAAGACGTATCTTATCCATTAAAACAATCAATTTTTAATTATACAGACTCCCTTTTTTTACTACCGATGGAATATCAGGTATGGTCTTTACCTCAACACCAACGTCATTAAGAGAGACATCATCGTAGGCCAAAGCCACTTTCTTGAGGCAACAACGAGTACCACATGAAAATTATCGCCAGGCTAATGAGTATCTTGGCGGTCACTCCGTTAATGCAACTGGGGTGGGCTTCACCTCCCCCCCCCCTCCCCCTCCCCCCCCAAACAACCCCCGGGAAAAACCTCCATCCCTGAGCTGTTTTAGGCCTATATCTCACTGAGCTACTTTTACAAACAAGGTCGCAGTTTCTTCGAAGTTCAACTACTAGACTTTGATCCCAATATTGATTACTTATAAAGGAACCTCTGGTTTAAAATGTAGTTCGAAATACTTACAAGTATTATAGGCCTAAACTTTACTGAGCTACTTTTACAAATAATAGACGTTGATCCCAATATTGATTCCTTTTACAGGAACCTCTCCCAGATTTCTTTCTTAAGTTTAAATGTTGTAGACGTTGATTCCCGCCAATAATTGATTACTTGTACCAGGTTAACCGTCCCAGATTCTTCTAGGATTAAATGTTAGACGTTGATCCCAATATTGATTACTTATAAAGGAACGTTTGGTTAAGATGTAGTTCGAAATACTTACAAGTATTAAAGGCCTAAACTTTACTAACCTACTAACCAAACCAGTTTCTTCTCTTTGTTAAATATTGAACGTCCATCTCAATATTGGTTACCTATATAAAAAAAAAACCGGTTTTTTTTAGAATCAAGTTCGAAATATAAGTCTTAGGCCTAAACTCTACTGACCTACTTTTACAAGCGCAATCCAGTTTCTTCTATTTGTTAAATACTGACCTTCCATCTCAATATTGATAACCTTTGTAAAAAAAAAAAAAAAAAAAAGTTTTTGTTTTTTTAGATTCAAGTTCGAAATATAAGTCTTAGGCCTAAACTCTACTGACCTACTTTTACAAGCCCAATCCAGTTTCTTCTCGTTGTTAAATAATGAACGTCCAATCCCAGTATTGATTAATTGTAAAAAAAAAAAAAAACTTTAGTTAAAACGTTGTTCATTTAAGGTTAAACCTGAGACGAGGGACTTCCAGTGGTTTTTGTTTTTTTTTTTTTTTCGTTTCTAGGAAACTCCCCTACCACTACAAGGATCAACTATACTATGCAATAGGCGTATACCTACTAAGCGAACACTAACCAACGAGGGATTTAGTCAGAAATACACCGAGAAGAATATTCGATCAAAATTTAACATTGGTAGAAAACAAGGTATATAAATCATTTAAAAGACTTCCATGATTTAGTTGCAGACTCGGTTGATAAGAAGAGGAATTGAACAGAAATTGTAAAAAATAATAACAGGAATTAATAACTGTACCTATTACCCATGTATCATACGGACACAATGCTCCTTCTGCAATCTCACTAAACATAATAATAATAATAATTAATAATAATAATAATAATAATAAATAATAATAATAATAATTATAAATAATTAATAATAAGCAATTAAGATAATTATTAATAATAAATAACAAAATAAAATTATTAACAACAACGAACAACAACAACCAATAATTAATAATCAATTAATAATAATAATAATAATAATACTTAAAATAATAATAATTAAAATAAATAATAATAATAATAATTAATTAATAAATAATAATAACCAGGATCGCAGCAAAAAACATTAACCCTGGCCCGCCAATAAAAAAATACCCACTCATAAAAAAAGATAAACAAACCCCATTTAAAAAAAGAGGTACAATAAAATCCTCATAAAAGTCTAAGCAATAAATAAAGATAAGAGCATTAAGCTATTCTTCACGAGAGAGAATATCTCTCTTTCTCTCTCTCAAGGTTGAAAAGACACCGAGCTATAAATTATGCATGAGAGAGATTCATAAGATTTATCTCTCACCTTTAAGGGTGAATGGGTATTAATTTTTTTTTTATCTTTTTATTTCAGTGACGTTGCTAATTGATTGACCTTGGCGTAGATATGGCGTCAAGAGATGGGAATGAATAACAATGGGCGATTTTAAAAAATAAGCTCATCCTTAACGAATTACGTTCATTTGTCGTGATGACGCCAGGAAGAGAACAAAAAATGATTTACTTTCATAAGGATAAAACATAGGGATGGTGTGTAAATATTTTTATTTGTTTTTGCTAATAAGAATATTTGTTTTATGTTTAATGATATACCTAAACTGTTGATGAAAAAACACAAGAACCTAAACTTTTAATGAAAAAACACAAGAAAATTTTTTTTGTTTAATAACAGTAATAATTTTAAGTCAATAAAAATAACACATAAGGAATAATGTGCATTTTATTCTGGCTTTTGTTTGTTTAATGTATTAAAATGTTAATTGGAAAAACTAAAACATGGAAATTTAAATTGGCGTTTTCGTTTTTTGTCGCTTTTGAGTTTAAGAAACGAATAACAGTTTTAATTGTTAATAAAAAATTAAACATAAGGAGTAGTGTTTATTTTGCTTTGTCCTTGATCAATAATCATACTATAATGGGCGTAATGGTTCTGTCTGTCCTGTTCATTTCCAATCACGGCCAAACGGGGCTGGTCCGAAGTGGGCATGAAACTTTGGCAGGGTTTTATGGTGGGTGGGACCCTAAGACGGTTTGTAATGGGGTTTCAGGTTTCCTCCAACCTTACCCCCCTCCTTTTGTTAGGGGGTGGGGAGGGATTTGAGAAGGGATAACCCTGAAACGGAGCTGTTTCTGGCTGTGAAACGTGGCCTGGTTATTTCCGTTAGACTTAGTTACTTTTACGAATTTTCATACATTTAATTTTCTGTTTTACAACTTCCCCGGGAGGAATGTCGCGTAATATTTCAGCTCAGACACAGATAGAAGATGAAAATTATCATCAATATCCGCAGGATTTTTTGAATAACTTAAATCCATCGGGAACTTGGCCAGTGCACGTAAAAAAATGCCCAAGTAATATGTTTGCCCTTACGGAATTTCGATCCTGCCAATGGACATTAGCAACGGAACGAGGTACACCGTTATGGCGAGCTTAAAAACTCCCAGCGTCACACCGGGCAAAACCATTCTGTTCATCCCCCGGAATTTTCTTCTTGATGCCTTCGGCCAACCAGTTTCCGTTCCAGTTACCGGGCGGCAGCGTTTCCCATCAACCTGGCCTTTCCTCATTTCACTGCAAACAAGCTCGGCATAGGGCCCAGACTTTGGATCGTTGTTGGTGTGTTTTCTGACCGGTCACCCATTGTTCACGCATGGCCAACTGTATTGTTGGCCGCTGAGCAGAGGCAACTGACTCTGCCAAACTTTGGAAATTAAGTTGTGGACAAAACTGATAATTATTTGTGCATACAAAGAGGTTCTGTTAGTAGGTATGGCTTATAAAAATCGCCCTATTTTAATATTGTCTGAACAAATAGTACATATAAATTTTTTCATCTTCCTGCACCCGCTATTTACCAACCCATCGTAGATGGGTCAATTTGCTAATAATAATAATAATAATAATAATAATAATGAATAATTAATAATAATAAATAATAATAATAACAACAGTTCATAAAAAACCACTTTTATTTCTCACGCTTTATTTTTTTTATTGAACTGTTGTTATTATTATTATTATTATTATTATTATTATTTTTTTTTTTTTTTTTTTTTTTTTTTTTTTTTTTTTGTTTTTTTTGTTGCTCTATCACAGGTTCCTGCCTCAATTCGACTGGGTGGTATTTTATTAGTGTTGGGGGTTTCCGGGCGGTTGCATCCTGGCCTCCTTAGGAGTCCATGTCACTCTTTCTTACTTATGCTGTGCCGTTTCTCTAGGATCACACACTTCTGCATGAGTCCTGGAGTCTACGTTCAGTCCTCGTAGTTTTTTCTAGATTCCTTTTTATCAGGGATTCTTGGGATTTCGTGGCCTAGTGCCTCCTATGATGATGGGGTACGAATTTCCACTGGCATATTCCCATATCCTTTCTTATTTTCTTATTTTCAGATTTCTTTGATACTTATCCACACCCTTTTTTGTCCCTCTCTTTCTCTTCAAAGCCTTCTGGTGTCCCATGGGATATTGCGACAATTCAAATGAGTGAATACTTTTTCTTCTTGGAGCCTTGTCAATCAACGTCACGTTCTTGGTCTGTTTGCAATCGTATCACCCTATTCCGTTCTGATACCGCATAGTCCCAGAGGATTCTTTGGCCTTGATTCGTTTTCTATTCACTCCTTCAGGTTTGGAGTGCTTCGTACCACTTATTACTGCAAGGTATCTGATGTTTTCTTTGCACAGGCTCCAGGGTGGAGGGCTTTTTGCTACTGAATCATGCCCTCTTTTGTGTACTGGTTCTGGTGCAAAGTGCCGGGCATTCACTTGCTATTGTGGGTTTATTGGTTTTTCACGTTTTGTTCGGTATTGCACTTCCTTACCAATATGGGAGAAGATGTTATTTCCGTCTATTCGTAACTTTGAAACATTTATCTTTGGTTCTTAGGGGCCTGATCTTGTGCCGCTGTTATCATTCCCTTTCAGATTTCCTTCTTGAGCTCTCCCCGCCCTCTGTAGCCATTTGCCAATTGTCATCCGCTGGCTTAGTTCTTTAGTCTGTCTCATGTATAGTCCGTGCATTGGTTTTGTTTTGGCTGCCAGGTGCCTCTGTTCTGTTCTGGTCTTTCTCCTGTTATCTCTGTATATTTTCTGGGTCTTCGTTCTGCTTTTATTAGTTCCTTCCCATTGCACTCTTTAGCCACTTCGTGCTTGCACTGGTGGTTTTCAGATAGTTTGCCCCCAGTTGCTCTTGTTTTTCGCATGTTGACGCAGGCTCCTCTATACTTTACGTAGTCCTTCTCCCTCCTTCCTTTTCGTGTTACTGCTACTCGTCGTGCTCCGTAGTTTGCTCTTGGGTGTAGTGCTTTGTGTATTGTTCATATGTTTCCCTATTGGTTTTTCTGAATCTATGGCTGCGGTAGTTCTGCCTTCGTCCATTCCACTATTCCTGCGCTGTATCTGATTAGCTGGCACTGCCCATGGTTTGGTTTTATGGCTTTGTATTCATATTTCCGGCGGTGTAGTTTTTGACTTTGTTGAGTATCGCCGTTGAGTCTCTTGCATATTATTTCTTTCCTGATTCGTGTCCTTTTCCCCCTCATCTCTTGGTGCTTTATATCTCCTCCTTATCCCATTTATTCCCAGGTATTTTGTATCCTGTCTTTCATCTTATGTGTTTTGATGTTGCTTCCCATCTGGCGTAAGCTTTTATCCCTTCAGTTCTCGTCTTATTATTATTATTATTATTATTTATTATTATTTAGTTATTATTAATTATTAAATAATAATAATAATAACAATAATAATAATAGTTCATAAAAAAATAAAACGTAAGAAATAGTGTTTTTTTGGAACTGTTATTATTATTATTATTATTATTATTTATTATGATTATTATTAATCAAATTGTAATTAATTAATAATTAATTAATAATAATAATAATAATAATAATAAATAATCATAACAATAACAGTTCATAAAAAATAAAACGTGAGAAATAGTGTTTTTGTTTGTTTGTTTGTCATTTTACTTAATAATATAAATTCATAAAAAATAACACAAGTGTTTCATTTTATTGTCCTTGTCTTTATTAATAGGAATAGTTGATAAAAACACACGGAACACCTTTCGTTTGTTCTCTCCTTATAATAATGATAATATTAGTTCATAAAGAATAAAACATGAAAAAATATATAATAATAATAATAATAATAATAATAATAATAATAATAAAATAATAATAATAACTCCATTTCCTCTCTCACACTGCCTCTTATATATCGTCAAAAAATTCCGAAGGTTTTCTCCAACTCTTCCTACCAGGCGTGTCACATCCCTCAATACCTACGTATACATAACGAGAACAGTCAAGCTCAGCCGCTTCTACCCGGCGGGTCACGCACGCCTCCAGGCGTCTTCGAGACAACCCAAATCTCCATGAAGTTAACTGATGGTTAGGTTGTTAAGGGACGAAGGACACGTCTTTGTATTTGCTTATTTCCTTAATTGGGTAGTTTAGTGAAAAAAAAAAACTCACAGGAGAGAAGACCTGTTATATATTTATATATATATATATATTTATATATATAATTATTATATATAATATAATATATATAAATCGCACAATCGGCATGGGAACAGAAATGCTAATTTCTGCCCCACACCGGGGCTCCGAACCCCGGAATTCTTTTTGGGACTTTTGGAGGCTCGGTTGGTAGCGCCTTTGCCTTTCAATTGGAAAGGACGGGGTTTCCCTTCGATCCGATCCCATTGTTGGCCAGAAATTTATTATAATATATATTATATAAAATGAATTATTACGTTTGGGTTATTCGAATAGTGTTGGTCTCAGCCAGCACTGGACCAAAACTTTATTCCAAAAGAACTGCTTGTAATGTTTTTATATAACAGTTGAAAAAATAAAATATAATATATATATATTATATATATAAATAAATATATACCTATATAATATTAATAATATATATAAATTAAATTAAACATATATATATTAATATATTAATATATATATATATAATATATAATAAATTAAATTCAGCACATCGCACGTGGAACAGAAATGCTAAATTTCTGCCCCACACCGGGGCTCGAACCCAGGAATTCTTTTGGGACTTGTGAGGCTCGGTTGGTAGCGCCTTTGCCTTTCAATGAAAGGACGTTGTTCGATCCGGATCCGATGTGAGCCAGAAATATATATATATATATATATATACTATATATATATATATATATATACATATATATAAATGAATTATACGTCGTGAAGGTATTCGACTAGTGTTGGTCGCAGCCAGCACTGGACCAGCAACTTTATTCCAAAAGAACTGCTTGTAATATTTATATACAGTTGAAATAAAATAAATATATTATATATATATAATATTATAATATATATATAATATATATATAACATATTACATATACGATATATAAAAATATATATATATTTTACTATATATATAGTATATATATAAAATATATATATATACATATATATATATATATATATATATATATTATATATAGTAGGTTATATATATAGTATATATATATATATATATATATATATATATATAGAGTAGTAGTAGATGACGAGAGAGAGAGGAGAGACCGAGATGAGAGAGAGAGAGAGAGAACTTTCCTTTTTCAGTGAAATTTAAAAATATAGACGAACTTCAAATATAAGTATCTATGTAACTATTCTTATGATCTAATTTTAATATATATATATAAAACCCCAAGAAAAAAAAAAAATACCTACTCTTATCTTAAGAGGCTTCTGGGTCACACACACACACCAAACTCACACACATCTGAACTCTAGTTAATGTGATCATTAAGTTTATTGCCAGAAGAATTCGACATAGCTGTTACTACCCTCACTGGCTGTCACTATCTTTCTCACCATAACCATCGAGATCATCAAACGAGTGTATGTCGTATATTATAAAGTCCAATAAATTATTATTTGAATAAGATAGTGGAAAAAAAGATTAAAATTACAATTCCAATAGGTTTTCTAGTGGAAAAAAAGAATAAAATTAAAATGCCAATATGTTTTCTATATAGGAGTTAATACAATAATCTCTCTCTCTCTCTCTCTCTCTCTCTCTCTCTCCCCTTTCTCTCATCTACTTATATATATATATATATTATATATATATAAATATATATATATATATATATATATTTATATATATATATACAGACATCATATAATAAAATATATAAATAATTAAATACCACACTAAATACGAACACATCTTTACAAAAAGGTCAGATAAGAGTTCTCCACCTTGTGGGGAGACTCGAATTAATCTCTAGCTGGACTTAAGAGTACATCTTCTGTCCAAGTTCAGACCAGCATCCTTAGACGCCCTGTGCCAGAGAGTGGTAGCAATAACACCTTATATGCTATGCCACCTCAAGCTATCGTAAGAAATGTACAATTGCTTGAGTTTTTTTGGGACCTGAAGGACTCCTCCATCTTGAGAAGAGAATTTGCTATCTCTGTGTTTTCTTGGATTCAAAGAACTCCATCTTGGCGTAGTGAAGCACCCATCCCTGGATTTATGGATTTAAGAGTGGGATTTCACATACAAATCAGGTAAAAAACATATACCGAAATATGAAGGAAATTGCATACAAATCAGGTAAAATATATATACTGAAATATGAAAAACAAATTGCAATTTCTAAGTGTTCTGGGATCTTGGCATAGTACTGAAACATTAATCCCTGGATTTAGGGATTTAGATACAGATAATACAAACAAGTGGAAATACACTGACATGTATTCAAAATATAAAAAGATGCAATCTCAGATAAAAGGATTCCATCTTGGTGTATTGAAACATTAATCTCTGGGATTATGCATTCAGAGACCGGTATTTACAAATGGAAATAAACTGACGTATAAGTAGGAAAATCACATTGGAATAATATAGATTAAATCTCAATAATGGACTTTAATCCTTGGAGTCATGGATTCAGATAGAGGTATTACAAGTAGAAATCAATAGAATATCTTTAAAATGGGAAAATCCTGCTGAATTGTATCTAAAATAGCAAAACCCCACTGAATTATTTTTAAAATGGGAAAATCCCACGGAATTAATATGAGAGAGGGATTTAATCTTGAAAGATATTAATAATTGGATTTGCGCACTTAGAGACAGGCATTACAAGTAGAAGTCAACTGACATCATTAATGAAAAAATCCCACCTGAGAGAGAGAGAGAGAGAGAGAGAGAGAGAGAGAGAGAGAGAGAGAGAGAGAGAGAGAACGTTTATCTTGTTAAGCAAGGGAAATACCCCTTGAGAAAAGAAAGAGATGCTAAATCATCGAGAAAAAAATGAGAGAGAGAGAGAGAGAGAAGAGAGAGAGAGAGAGAGATTCCCCCCATCAGGTAACGGAAATACCTTACCAAGAGGAAAAAGCAGGGAGATGCTGCATCATAAGAGAGAGAGAGAGAGAGAGAGAGAGAGAGAGAGAGAGAGAGAGAGAGAGAGAGAGAGAGAGATTCCCCCCATCAGGTAACGGAAATACCTTACCAAGAGGAAAAAGCAGGGAGATGCTGCATCATAAGAGAGAGAGAAGAGAGAGAGAGAGAGAGAGAGAGAGAGAGAGAGAGAGAGAGAGAGACTGGTTTCAAGCCCTAAAAGAGGATTTAAAGGATTTAAACCGAAGTTCACCGGAGCTTAAAAAAAAAAAAAAAAAAAAAAAAAAAAAAAAAAAAAAATTGGGGCAACTGACATTTAAATTGCAGCGTAACTTAAACAAAAACAATTCAAATCGACCGAAAGCGACCCTTGTCAGCATAACAGCTGATGGAACAGTAGTCAACGAGAGCTTATACAGACTCGACACCGCGCAATTTCGTCTTTCATATTTCCAGGCCGCAAAAAGTTGCTCGTCGACTTCCCCTGTGGAACGCCACCTGGATAACCACCTGGTTAGGAAACTAAAAAAACAACAATAAAAAAAGAAACCTTTTAAGGCAGTTTGCCTGCAGGATTATAGAAGGAAAGGTGCAACAGGAGATTGCAAAGTTTTTGTTATCGTTCAACGCAATGAAGCAACAAGTGGAATACGAACATTATCCATTTATTGATATAATATTTCTTTACTATCATTCAATACAAAGAAGCAATAGACAGAATATGAACTTATCTGTTTTCTAATAGATTTTTTCTTTATCATCACTAAATAAAATAATGCAACACAAAATATAATTTTATCCATTCACTAATACAATTTTTTGTGTGAAGAGAAAGGCCACTACAAGAAACGCGTTTAACAAAACTTAATCTGCTCGTTTTTGGGCAGCAAAACAAGGGCCAATTAAGTTCCTCCAAAAGGGAAGAAGGTGCCAAAACCCGATTTTAAAAAGCGTTAAGGCACCTGGTTTACTCTCGAGTTGCAGACTCTTACGCGATATTTCCGAGATCGCGCCGCCTGACATGTATGGCAAAGAATTTTTGGGGAGAGAGAGAGAGAGAGAGAGAGAGAGAGAGAGAGAGAGAGAGAGAGAGAGAGAGAGAGAGGATGTTAGCAGATCAAATGCAGGTAGGACAAGTCTAATAAGAACTAATATATAATCTCCCTAAAATTTTGGAGAGAGAGAGAGAGAGAGAGAGAGAGAGAGAGAGAGAGAGAGAGAGAGAGAGAGAGAGAGAATTGTCAGGTATGCCTTACCACACATAACACCGACGGATGTTTAGTGGACCATCGGCGTCTCAAGAAAGGATTCCAGGTCACAATTTCGACAGACTGACATCCGGATCGGAAGTTTAAGCAAAGCAAACAAGACCAACAAAAAGGAATAAACGACAACGAAAGGAAACGCGACATGCGCCCTGAATTAACTCTTTGTTTTCATTTTTATTTCTCTTTCTTTCTTTCTTTGACATGATTAATTTTAATCGTGTCGTCTTTTGTTTCATTGTTTTCTCCACTTTCTTTCATGGGTGGGCTTCTTCCTCAGAGATCTGAATAATTACAATGATGAATGATTACCATGACAATGAAAATCATTATAATGATAGAGCTGATTGTGATGAGTAACTTTAGCATGGATTTTTCACCTGTTTCATAGATGACAGGAATGTATACACAGCTAAATATATATACCTGGCTGGTCTGTATGTATGTATTTGTATATGTAGTATGCATATATGTATGCAATATATATATATATATATATATATATATTATATATATTAAGAGAGAGAGAGAGAGAGAGAGAGAGAGAGAGAGAGAGAGAGAGAGAGAGAGAGAGAGAGAGACCCCATTTCCAATCTCCGATATGATGTCAGCGCTGACCGCAAATGAAAGAAAGTCAATTCTATCAAATAAATTTAAATGAAAATAAAAAAAAATCAATACCCAGAGGAAATAATAATAAAAAAAAACTACCGATTGGAACAGGCGTCCATAAAGTAGACCTCTCCGTTTTCCAAAGTCATGCCCAATTACTGGACCTCAGAGAGAGAGAGAGAGAGAGAGAGAGAGAGAGAGAGAGAGAGAGAGAGAGAGAGAGAGAGAAGATACATATATAACAGACTCACACGGATTCAGAGAGAGAGAGAGAGAGAGAGAGAGAGAGAGAGAGAGAGAGAGAATCTAGTAGACGCAGCAATCAACGGAGGGCAAAGTCAGCGAGCCAAAGCTGTACAACTTCACAGGACTGGAACAAACCAGTTCGGATTGTTCAGGGCGATTCGTAAATTGCTTCGTCCAGCAGAATTCCACTGCGCAGTCGCACGACGAACAAAGAACCTGAACAGAACTTGCAGGATTTCGTTAAAAGAAAAAAATACATATATAATGGGCACTAATGAAATTTCGTTATAAAAAATAAAAATAGTGTAATATGCACGATTCTATGGAGGGAATATAACGTCAACAATATATATAAAAAATTACGTATTATGCAAAAGCGGAGATTAATTCTTGTGTAATTGTTGTGAGTACATTCACACATACTTGTGTACGACTAGTAATCTTTGGAACAAACAATTTGTTCATTCGAAAATCTTACCTTCCTTAAGAGGAACTATTTCCTACAAAAGAAATAAATAATAATGAAGTCTATCCTAGTATGTCCTTCGTAAAATTGAAAATAAATTAAGACGTCTAAAAAAAAACACACACAAAAGAACAATAAAAAAAATAAATAACAGGAGACAACCTGAAGTGCGGTAAATATCTTTCGAGAGAAGAAAAATAAATAATTAAGTCTTTTAATAATAATAATAATAATAATAATAATAATAATAATAATAATAATCACTTCGAAGCGAATCAGAGAATACAACCTTCTCTCCTTCCAACTCCCAAGGAGGAAAAATCTGACGCAAGCAGCTTAATAATGATTCGTCATCACATCCCTCTAAAGATGTGTTCTCTCTCTCTCTCTCTCTCTCTCTCTGCGTGCAGGCGTGTGAAAGTGGGTTTTGAGAATGGTCGTCGACGACGAGGTCGACCAAAATGTCAGCTTATGATAATAGTAATTATTTAATAATGATAATGTGGGATTATTATTATTATTATCATTATAAAATGGGCGCATATTCATATGGACTAAGCATTAACCTATTATTATTATTATTATTATTATTATTATTATTATTATTATTATTATCTTTGTTGTAATATTATCATTATAGTATAAAATGAGTGCATATTCATATGGGGGAAGCCTTGACTAATTACTATTATTATTACACTAAGTATGATTACCGTTGTTGTATTATTATTATCATATTGGCATATGTAAAGCCAATGACCATACTGGAAAAAAAACTCAACATATACCATAATTCCTACATACAAAAACACAGCCATCAGAGACGCCTAAACCGAAGCTTTCCAATTATCACAATAATGGCCGTGTTGAAAGGAACAAGCAAGAAGTTTTTTCTCTCTCTCTCTCTGGCAGCTTCTCCTGCCGACGATGTCAAGAGTTCATCCTAGAGACCAATGCAGATGATGCCCAAGTCAAAGAAAACAGGAGAAAAAAACACGACACAAGAAGAAGAAGAAGAAAACAAGTGCAGCGACCCTCTCCAACACAAGGCAGCGCCTCAAAGTTGACCTCGGGGGAAATGAAACTTTAAAACCAGTCTTTGGTGTTAGTGTACAGCACCTATATATTGTATTATGGTGTGGTAAGTCGTGTAGAAAACGGGGGGCTGACAGGCGAAAAGAAAACGTGCGTTTTGATGTATAAACTGCCAGTTTTTTTTCCTATAGTTTGTGTTGTGTTGTGTGTGTGTGTGTGTGTGGAGAGGGACTCAATATACACACCTTAGATGACATTCGATCAAATAACCGAAGGTTTAAGGAAATGCAAGGAACAAATGGGATTCGATCCTACGGGGGAGGCAGCGCTAACATCTCTCGTGAAAATTTATCAAACTTTTTTTGGAGGGGGTGGTGGGTGGTTTGGGGGGGTTTGGGGGGTGGGGAAGGGAGGGGGGCAAGCAAACTAGGAAAGCCAACTCGAAATACAAATCTGGATCACTTTGAAACAAGTGACTGAAAGGTTCCGGACATACGAGGAACTAAAGGGACTCGATCCCACCGGGAGGCAGACCACACGTCCATTGAAAAGTATGACTTGACACAAAGCTGTCATGTCTAAGTAGAAGCGTCCCGAGACCCTACCAAGCCAACAGGAAACCGTTTCCTGGAACATTCAATCTCTTATTCAGAACAACCCACGCCTTCCTGAACTGACCTTTGAAAAAGCACCTTTTCCAACAGCTTCCCAAAGGACTGGTTTTATTCTGCTTCATGCTGAACATACTGGTTAGAATGAGTAAAATAGACGTAGTACTTGTGACAGCCACAGTGACACATTCTAATATCTCCAGTTTTCTTCACTTTTCGAGCAGGCTTCCCACAAGCCTTGAATCCCAAAGGGGGAATAAATGAAGAAATACCTCCCATTCATCCTGGGATTCGAACCCAAGCACCGGAGAAACAGCGAGATCGCTCGCAATTAGTTTAGTTGCCCATTTTCAACCCAGGCACTGCAGAACGGAGTGAGGTTGCTTAAATTTGTTTCTGTTTTAGAATTGTTTACAAGGCGTAACCAAGCTGTTCACTCAAGACATTCCGATTTAAAATGGGCCAATTGATTGACTGATTGATTTACGGGTACTATATCTGGCGTCACTAAAAAAAAAGGGGCTGCTAAAATGATCGGGTAATCCGTGATTTGGAATTCCTAGTTGACGGCCATTACTCACATATTCTTTAACCTCGTTTATACTGACCGGGCATTGATTTGTACTCTGGTAAACGATGGTTCTCAGACACGCACACGGAGAAACACCGACACACAAACACACACACACATAAAAGGGAGGTACAGAGACAAATGTCATATCAATAGCCACAAACATACAAAGACCTGGGTGTTTGCGCTACCATGAGTCAGCTGTTTTGCTTTTCCTAGTATACATATACATACATAAATAAAGGTATAAGCCAGGAAAGAAAAATAAACAACGTTTTCCCTTCGTGGCTTATACCTCTATTTACGGATTTATCCTGTTCCAAACTTTCGTGATTCAGTTATACATACATACATATGCATACACATCTACATGTATATTTACTATGTGTCTGCATATTTGAATGTATGTATATTTGTGTACGTATATACATACATACATACACATATACATTTGACACATTTGGATTGAACATAGGTCTCTTAAAAGAGAAGAGGAGAAAGGGCGCTACCCAAAGTGACCCAAGACAAGGTAGAGCGTGCCCTGCCCTGGCCTTTTTCCCTTGAGACCTGGGTTCGATCCCGATGTGAGTTAGAAATTGATGTCTGTGAAAGGAGTGTTCATGTGCTGATTTGTTCCAATATATACATATATATATATATATATATATATATATATATATATATATATATATATATATATATATATAAAACGTGACATTCACGCGTGAAACTTTTTTTTCGAATCTTTACTCTCTTCGTAAAACCCACCACCACAAAGGTTACGTCGCCAAAAAAAAAAATAAAATTAATAAATAAAAAAAGACCAGGATCTCACATCCAATGGCCTCGGTCGAGAACCAAATTATCTCTCTCTCTATATATATATATCTATCTATCTCTCTCTCTCTCTCTCCAGCGATGATTCCTTCGTCAGTTTAGACCTCTCTCCCTCTCTCTGTCTCTCTTCGCCCCGGGGTAACTCCTGTCAATCTCTCCTCCGGTGATTTCTCTCTCTCTCTCTCTCTCTCTCTCTCGTTCAATCGTCAGCCTCTCCGATGATTTCTTGGTCAAGTTTTCACCTCTCTCTCTCTCTCTCTCGGTTTACCCCTGTCAATCTCTACCCACCCCCCCCTCTCTCTCTCCCTACCTCTTCTGGTCTCTCTCTCTCTCCCCCATCAAATCTCTCATCCGATGATTCCTTCGTCAGATCACCTCTCTCTCTCTCTCTCTCTCTCTCAAAGTTTACCCAAACCGTCGGTCATAATAATTTGAAAAGTTTTGAACCAACAGAGCGCGTATCTGGTTCTCATCGGTTCGAGGCGGCATACGCAATGCGGCACCTATCCCCCTATCCCCCTCCCCACTAACTCCCCCCTCCTCCATCACCTCGCGGAATGTCGCGCGACCTCGAAAAAGCCTCTCCGTCGGAGGAGGAGGAATTATTATAATTTTCCAAGTTTCGCTGCGACGTTTCTTCCGAAACATTTGCGCGCATGCGCCGGCCTATACTGCGTGGACGGAGGCACGTGGCGTCATTCAGTGGAGGTGCGTGCGCAGGCGTGTATGGGTGTGCACACGTACTTGCGCATTCATACCTATATAGGTCATGTATGTATTATGCATTTAGGGACATACATGGGTTTGCGCACACAATAGTGAGTGAATGTGAGCGCGTATTTGAATACAGCATGCATATATGAATGCAGTGTGTGTGTACGTAAGCTAATTTACACACATATATACATACATATCATACTACACACACAGACACACACGCGCGCACACACACACACACACACACACATATATATATATATATATATATATATATATATATATATTTACTGTACATATTATATATATATAGATACATATATTCATATACATACTTAAATTACATACATACATAGGCACATACGTGTTATACATATATATATATATATATATGATGTATAATATATATATATCTATATATAATATATATATATTACATACATACACATTGGTTACAGGACTGCAAACCGATTTATGTATAAAGGACTAACACCTTCAGAAACTCTTGTGAAGGAGCTTTCCCTTAGCTCACTTCCTATTCAGGTTTCAAGGCCTTCAGAATGAAACACGTGCTCATTAGTATGTATAAAAAGCAGGAAGTGAAAAATTCTCTCTCTCTCTCTCTCACAAGGGTTCTCGTTTTTGCACGACAAATTTTATCATTAAAGCGCTCGTATATCCTAAGAAGCCTTCCCGTGACACTTACAGATAAAATACTTTTAATGTTTCAATATTAGTAGGTGGGTAGGTCCCCTTCTATATATAAAGTATTTTCCACCATCTCATCTCTCTCTCTCTCTCTCTCTCTCTCTCTCTCTCTCTCTCTCCTCTCTCTCTCTCACTAGGGTGGGAAACAGGTTGGGGTACAACCACAAGGTAAACCTAAGAATATTAATTTTTACCCCATTCGAAACTGGAAGAAAAGACAAGACCTACCTGTATTTAACAACTAAATTAATAATTTTTTGTGTTGCAACAACTGCAAAAAAAAATAATTAAATAAATAAAACATTATTTCCAGCATCGAAAAGCGTAACATCTGCAACAACAACAATTAATGACATTTCCGAAATCAAATAAAAGTGCTCCTTGGGTTACGTTAAACATCATTAGTAACTACATCGAATGCTAAATAAAATTGTCCATGTGGCATTAAGAGCCACAACAGTAAATGTGGCAAGGCATTAGCAAGGGGACAAGCAGCATGACGTGGACCTTTGGTCTCTGTCCTGCCCGACACAACGGAGACCAATCTACCCCCTATAACTTTGGGGTCTATTCCCCTAGAAGACAACTACAACAACGAAGTAGTCTGTAGGCTTACTCCCCGAGCAAGCGGTAAGAAATATAATAACTAAAACGTCATTTCTTTTTTGTTTTTAAACAACAACAAAGTAGTCTGTAGGCTTACTTTCCGAGTAAGCGATAAAAAATATAACAAATAAAGTGTCCTTGCTTTTTTCTCTAAAAAAAACAACAAAGTAGTCTGTAAGCTTCCTCCCCGAGTAAGCGATAACAAATATAACAAATAAAGTGTCCTTGCTTTTTTATTTAAAAAAAAAATAGTCTGTAGGCTTACTCCCCGAGTAGGCGATAAGAAATGTAACAAGTAAAGCGTTCTTTCATTTTTAAAAGTGACGTTACGGTCCAAGAGGTCCTTCTTACTGGTGCCTAATAATCCTTCCCTTTCAGTGACATAACTACACTGAAGATTCCCCCCCCCCCCCCCCCCTCCCCATGATAGTGGTGCCAACGAGAGACCCACTGGGTGCACTTGCACTCAGGAGTGCCATGGGAGATACTCGAGGGGTTGAGTGAATACAAAAAAAATGAGAGCAACTGTAATAGAAGTAACCACTGTTAATAATGCTGGTAATAAGTGAGAATATGAGAGAGCAGAATACTGAATTTAAAAAAAAGTAACAATTGGGAGAAAGAGATTGATATAGCAGTGACAAACTGTAGCAAAAGTATTACATTCATTAATGCTGTTAATAAGTGAGAATATGAGAGAATACCAGAGAACATAATTCTGAAATACGGACGAAAATAAAAATAAAAACAAAAAACGACAATTTATGAAAGGACTGAAATCAGAAGTTACGAACAGCAACTGAGGAATAAAATCAATTACGCACTGCTGGTAATGAATGAGTTGTCATAAGACACCAAAAATCTTGAAATAAAGAAACCAAGACACAAATCAAGAGGACTGAAATCAAAAGTGACGAACAGCAACTGGGCACCGCTCTCTATAGAGCTAACATCCGTTATATATATATATATATATATATATATATATATATATATAATATATATATATATAATTATATATATATATAATATAATATTTATCACGTAGAGCCGACGGGACTGGTAATCTAGCAGCCTTATCTAGCTGAAGATGGGTGGATTTCAGACAATGAAGTGTCAAGTGGGAAGGGGGAATCTG
>NC_061103.1:42707839-42725339 GCF_015104395.2 Macrobrachium nipponense
TCCCGACTATCACACTTGTCCCCTTAAAATGGTACAGATATGTAGATGACATCTTAGTAGTCTTTATCAATGTAAATGTCTAAATTGAATAATTTAGTGCCATCCATAAAATTCACTGTTGAAATTGAAAATAACAATGTCATCCCTTTCCTAGATGTATTAATACATAGAGAATCTTTCCAATGCCAATTCAGTATTTATAGAAAACCCACAAATAATTTAGCATATGTACATTTTTATTCTGGCCACCATCTTGATATTAAAATTTCAATTTTTTCTTCAATGTTCCTACGTGCTTTGCGTATCACGAGTCGAGTCCACAATATCTTGACCAAGAAATAGAATACATAAAAAAGATAGGAAACGCTCTCTGCTACCCACCTCATTTAATTGATTTATGTTATCAAAAAGCTCACAAGAAGTTCTATAGTGTTGCTATTAATGAAAAAGATATGCCTAAAAATGTACTTAGCTTACCTTACTTTCGTGGATTTGAAACCATAAAATCAATATTTAAATCGTTTAATGTTAATGTAGTGTTCTCTTATAACAATACCATTAAAGATATGCTAATTAAGAATAGTCCCGTAACAAATAACAACAACATTTACAAAATTCCTTGTAAGGATTGCCCATCGTTTTACGTTGGTCAGTCAAGTAAAAATTTATGTGTACGTATTAAGCAGTATATGTATTCAGTTAGAACAGCCCAGACTTCAAATGCACTGTTTATCCATCTGAGTTAAAAATCTCATTGTATTAATTGGGGTGATACCTCTGTAATTGCTAGATCTAATGATTATGTTTCAAGAAATTTACTGGAATCAGCATTTATACAAATCACTAATAAAAACAACCTAAATCTTAATCCGGGAATGTACCATTTGGACCCGTATATTTGCAAAATGTTTATGAAAGACCTTAAAATAAATGAACTACTAATAAATTAGTCCCACATGTATATAGTTATTATCTCGCTCTCTCTCTCTCTCTTGCTTGATATTCTCTCTCCCTCTCTCTCTTGCTCGATATATTTATATTTTTTTTCGTCTTTTCATTAATAATTTTTTTGGGGGAACATTTTTGTAAATTTCACGATAATAAGTTGTATATGCCTTAATTTTTTTTCAAAATGTATTGTTTTCTGGATGAATCGTCCGCTGATCGCGTTTGTATCTCCCAAGGTGTGGCTGCCCTCAGGCGTTTCCTCGCTTCTGTAGAGTGAAATCGACCTTATTGCTAATCTTGTAGTGTCAGTTTGGATATTAAGCCTACCTTGACTATGTTTTTCCTCTGTAAAATCAGTTGTGCCTGAGTAAAGGGTCGAACTAGATCGAAAGTGCTTGGCTATCTTGCTTTTTCATTTTTTTCCTTCGTGGCAAAAACCTTTATATATATATATATATATATATATATATATATATATATATATATATATAAACACACACACACACACACATATATATATATATGAGAGAGAGAGAGAGAGAGAGAGAGAGAGAGTTGCATAAGACACTGTCCTAAATATCAAGACGAGTAATATATAGAAGTTAGACTGAGAGAGAGAGAGAGAGAGAGAGAGAGAGAGAGAGAGAGAGAGAGAGAGAGAGAGAGTTGCATAAAACACTATCCTAAATATCAAGACTAGTAATATATAGAAGTTAGAATGAGAGAGAGAGAGAGAGAGAGAGAGAGAGAGATTGCATCATAAGACACTATCCTAAATATCAAGACGAGTAATATATAGAAGTTAGAGAGAGAGAGAGAGAGAGAGAGAGAGAGAGAGAGAGAGAGAGAGAGAGTGCATAAGACACTATCCTAAATATCAAGACGAGTAATATGTAGAAGTTAGACTTAGAGAGAGAGAGAGAGAGAGAGAGAGAGAGAGAGAGAGAGAGAGAGCGACCACCTATTAAGCCACCCCAGCGCTTCGAGAAGTCTCCTCCCCCCATTCAGTTAAGTTAAAATTTCTCTGGCCGCGCGAAGGGAATGTGGAATGAGATTTGATCTGGTGTTCAAGACTCGCGTCGCAATAACTATGGTCACCGTGGCTGAAGAGAAACCATTTTATGTAAGGTTTGACGAGACGGTTCTTGGCCGCGAATCTCACCTAATAAAACAGGAATGCATTCGTGCTAAGTACTCGTGCTAAAAATATATATGTTCACATTACTGACGAAAATAAAATACAATAAAATCTTAATTCTAAATATAAATTGTTTAAAAATTACTCCTTTAAACAATAAGAAGAAGGGGGAGAGGGAGAAAAGAACAATTACGGGTAGACATAAAATACAATAAAATCTTAATTCTAAATATATAAAATGTTTAAAAATTATTCCTTTAAACAATAAAAAAAAGGGGTGGGGGGGGGGGGGAGAAGATCATGAACTCAAACTTGGATCACATTCTCAAATATACATGAAAATTATAAATAAATAACAATTCAATAAATATATATAGCTGCGTAGTAAAGTGAACGCCGACATAACACCGAAAAGAGTGATGACCCAAATCCTCAACTTTATGAAAAGAGTAATCACAGTGGGTACAGGGAAGAAAAAGAAGAAGAAGAAGAGAAGAAGAATTTAGAGAAAGGGGGTATGACGTTACCCTAATACGTCTTTCCTACTTGTTTCTTCATATTTCGTTCGTTTAGTCGGTGGGTTTTTAATATGTTACCTCCCTTTTATTTTCATTTCTCTTGGTTTTATTTAATCTCTTTTTCGTTTATATGTTTTCAGAGCTTATCTGGTGACCAATGAAGTAATTAAATGACATTTTTATTGTTAACTAATAATAATAATAATAAACAGCTTAAGGACGACTATTCTTGACGATGGTTACACAATAATAATAATAATAATAATAATATATTACAAAGTAATATACTCTACTATATAATTGTGGACTTGTATAGAATTGTTCTTCACGAGACTTAATTTCTTAATAATAATAATAATAATAATAATAATAATAATAATAATAATAATAATAATAATAATAATAATAATAATGGAGAAAAAATCCACGATTACGTATGGATAATATAATTAAAAATATATTTCTATATAAATTTATTATCCAAAATGTGTACCCTTATACAACTGTGGATATGTTCTCCTATTTCAAGACTGATGCTATTATTATTATTATTATTATTATTAGAATGAAAGAGAATTTTTTGGTACATACACTGACCCAGATAAAGAATAGCCAGGATGAGGAACAGTAGCAACTTGAAAGGTTTCTTCCTCTCCGTGGAACACGGAGCAAAAGCGGGAGAAAGTTGGGAAGGTGCATCTCTCTCTCTCTCTCTCTCTCTCACTAGGACTTCACACAAACGTAGTACATGCGTTATGTATTAAAAATATGCTCTCATATTTGTCTCATTCCCTTTGTGAGAGAGAGAGAGATTTTTTGAGAGAGAGAGAGAGAGAGAGAGAGAGAGAGAGAGAGAGAGAGAGACCTTTTGTTCGCCTTTGTATAATGCATAACTTCGTTCCTGGAAGGTTCCGGCGTCATCCTGGAAAGATGACGCAACCTAACTTGATTTTTAAAATTTAGGTGACACATTTCTATTATAGGATGGCAGTCTAAATATTTATTATTATTATTATTATTATTATTAATTATTATTATTATTATTATTATTATTATTAGTAGTGTAAGTAGTAGTAGTAGTAGTAGTAGTAGTAGTAGTAGTAGTAGTAACGTATAATATAAAGGGAATAACGAACGAAAAGAAACATTATTATTATTATTACGTTATTAAGAATTATAATAATAATAATAATAATAATAATAATAATAATAATAATAATAATAATAATAATGAACACAGCTAAATAAATATAAACAAATCGACGCACTTAAAAAATGCGTTACTGAAACAAACAAAAATAAAAATTAAAAATTCTTAAAAAAAAGTAATTTACTTTCCATCAAACTTTTGGACATCTGCCGTTGCTGGCCTTGTGCCAGCACCTGTTCTTCAATTGCACTGAATATAGAATTGAGGCCAAAGGCCAAGCACTGGGACCTATGAGGCCATTCAGTAAAAAGTTTGAAAGGTGTAACAGGACGAAAAACTCGTTAAATTGTTAAAAATTGTTAGGATAGATTGGAAAGTAAGATAGAACAAAGAGAATATGAAAGGAGGCACAGTAAAAGAACCATAAGTAATGCCTACAGTGCACCGCAAGGGGAGCACCTGTTCTCGCTCCTAGATCAACCAGCCCGCTTAGTAACCGACCGAAAACCGTACTGCAGCATTTATCATAGAGAGAGAAGCCTTACCGGTTGAGGAGGGTAATTCCGTTTACGGGAAAGAGTACAAACCCAAGTTAGAATGTGGTGCACGTGACACTTAGCGTTAAAAGCGGCATATAGTTTATGTACCTAAAAGGATACATTCGTCTGTTTATTAAGCCAATTGCCTTTGTATATTACTTTAATGAATTCCATTTTCAAATCTGTTTTTGGTCGCGTGAGAATTATTCAGTTATGTGAGGAAATATACATTGAAATGAAGTGGTATTAAAGGCTTCATTCATGTGAGTAGGCTTATGGACTCGTTTTGAATAATAATAATAATAATAATAATAATAATAATAATAATAATAATAATAATAATAATAATAATAGAGGCTGAAGTAGTTCCAGGCTTGCTCTGAAGATTTTCAAAGATAAACTCAAATTTATACCAAAAATGTAATAAAAATTTATTTGCACAAACAAGAAATTCAGGAGGACGAACATCTATATATATATATATATATATATATATATATATATATATATATATATATATATATATATATATATATATATATATACACATATACAGAGAGAGAGAGAGAGAGAGAGAAGAGAGAGAGAGAGATAAAATATAAATTTTCCATTTAAAGGAACAATCTTGGAAAGCCATCCCAACTTTTTAGACGAAACTGTCCTTATGCCAGCACGGAGGTTCTTAATCTTTTAAGCTCGCCCTCTTCCCCCCCCCCCCCCCCCCCCCCCCCCTCACCCCCCCCCCTTCAAGGCCCAGCGGACTCAATCAAACACACACACACACACACAAACACAAACACAAACACACACACACACACCCTTCTCAGGATTTGCAAGATCGATATGCCTACAGTACGAGATTTATCGATTTATTTTTTCTTTCTCTCCGACTAGGCTATCCCGTAAGGGTTCCAACGGGACTCAACTAAGGAACAATACCAATTCGGTCTCCTCAAGGCCTACTCGCGGGAATACAATTGCAACTGGAACGTGCGCAGGCGCAGATCGTCTCGAGGTTCACGTGACGTAATTATAACGAAAGAGAGAATTATAAGTGTTTTGTGTTTTCACTCTGCAAAGGTCGTTTGATGTCTGTCACAATCCTCGTCTTATTCATTTCTCTTCATCACAAATTCGCCTTTTTGACTTCTCGGTGCAATTAAGGACGATAATATCTGCGGGAATAAAAAGGCTGACCCATTAATTTAAAAAGAAATATGTAAAATGTTTAAATTTTGACGATTTCCCATTTTTTTTATCATGGTTTTAACTTTGACGTCAAAGTGGAATTAAGGACTCTAGATATCTGCGTGTATACGAATATTGATCAACTCAATTCAAAAGAAATATGTAAAATATTTACACTTTAAGGAAGGTATTAGATACGTATGGAAGACCTCTGCGCATTAAGACTGCTCAATTAATATCAAAAGAAGTATGTAAAGTTTAAAGTAAGCTCGTTTAAATACACTGAAAAAAGGGATAATCAAATCTATTAACAGAGAGTACCTTACCCAAACACTGAGTGTCGCTCCATTCACCCGCCACTTGTCAGGTGTTGATTTTTTAATTTCCAAAGGACTGCAAGTTTGTTTGTACCGTCACCCCTCCCTACCACATGTATTTTGGACTTCTACCTGTGTGCATCAGTCCTTTGACAATGGCTTCGAAATAAAACCGAAACTAGTCAGCAATTACGACCCTTTTTATTTTTTCCTCGTAGATGCTATATATATATATATATATTATAATATAATATATATATATATATATATATATATATATGTTAATTAAGCTATACACATTTCAAATTAATAGTTATTATTCTGTCTGGATGATTTAAATTGACCAAATTAAATTATTTTATTACTAGACTTTGTCAACAATCTTCCAACGTGTACTGTCTCACTCACACATACACATACACACACACACACACACACACACACACATATATATATAATATATATATATATATATATATATATAATATATGTGTGTGTGTGTGTGTGTGTGTGTGTGTGTGTGTGTGTGTATGTATATATATATATATATATATATATATATATATATATATATATATATATATATATTATAATGTATAAAATATCAAAACTGCCAAGAGAACTGATGTACAAAAGACACATGAATATAATAATATAACTACAATAAAGCATCACAACCGGATGAATCAACCACAAGAGAAACTTCATGAAAACGAGTCCAGAGGCAACTCCATTCAGAGTGACACTGGGAACAAAAAAGAGGTTTGAGAAAAATAAAAAATAAAAACTTTTTCAAGAAAATGCAAAAAGCTTTCTACGAAAAACCTCGGTGGTTTTATATCCCGTGGCCTTGCAGTTAAGTAAGTCAAGCATCCTATTATTGTAGGCGTTTGTTTTGCATTTTGTTATGTCTTTGTTTATTTGTTAATTGATGTCATACGTCATCGATTTTTTTAAATTTTCATTTTATTTATTTTTCCTATATTTCGATGTTTACAGACTTCTCAAGGTGGATAATTTTGGATGTGAACATTAGGAATAATAATAATAATAATAATAATAATAATAATAATAATAATAATAATAATAATAATAATAATAATTTTAATGTCGAAATCAAGTTACCATTGTCACCATTTCTTCATCCGTTAAATATCCTGTGTATGGACAATCTGATTAATTAATTAATAATAATAATAATAATAATAATAATAATAATAATAATAATAATAATAACAATAATAACAATTTAACTGTCGCAATCAAGTTACCATCGTCGCCATTTCTTCATCTGTTAAATAACCTGTGTATGGACAATCTGATTTATAATAATAATAATAATAATAATAATAATAATAATAATAATAAGGTACCCTTCTTCCTCCTCTCGTCAAATATCCTTGAAAATGTCTCTTCTCATTTAACGACAGATGTTTTTCGATCTATTTACTTTTACATTTATTTTTTTAATTTTATCTTATTTTTTCTTTTATTTTTTTTCTTTGCCGTATATATCTATTCAAAATGTCCAGTCATTCCCCTGAAGGAGACTCAGGTCGATTAGCCAGTTATTCAGTTGAGTCTACGAGTCTGAATCCAGGTCTCCATTGTCTTCCACAGAGCAATGTCAGCTTCTCTTTTCATTTTTTAAGATTATCTAATTTCTCTCTCTCTCTCATTTATCACTTCTTTTCTTTTATTTCAAAAAGCTTCTATTAGGTCTGATTAGGTTATCTAATCTCTCTCTCTCTCTCTCTCTAGCAATAGCAGTTTCTCTTTCACTTTTTAACATTTTATTTTATAGTTTCTATGAGGTCTGTGTAGGTTATCCTCTCTCTCTCTCTTGTACCAATGGCAGTTTCTCTTTCACCTTTTTATATTTGATTTATGTTTCTATGAGGTCAGTGTAGTTCTCTCTCTCTCTCTCTCTTTAGCAATGGCAGTTTATCTTTCACCTTTTTATATTTGATTTTAAATGTTTATGTGAGGTTTGTGAAGGTGTTCTAATCTAATCTCTCTCTCTCTCTCTCTCTCTCTCTTTAATGCGTCCACCAGCACTTCCACAAGAATGCAGCGTTTGTCACTCTTCGTTTCTCATGCAAATTAGTTTCTATAAAAGGACAGTTAAAATCAAAGCAATCAGCCCCAGGCGTCTTGCCTTGAGAATTCATCTGATGGAAGTTCACAATATGAAAGTGAGATGAATAAGGTGTGGCCTATTGCACTTGTAGACATTTATGTATATATACATACATACGTACACATATACAAGCGAATACCACCGGAAAATGATAAGCAGAAAGTCCCTACCAAGCACTTTCGCCTTTATTCAGGCACTGTCGAGGACCAATATTGGCCTGAATAAACACGAAAGCGCTTGGTACGGACTTTCTGCCTATCATTTTCCGGTGGTATTCGCTTATATAATGAAGTCGCCTGCATCTACTGAGATTGCACCTGGGCACGTGTTCCCCCCCCCCCCACCCCCACACGGAAACGGTTCCCCCCACCCCCAGGAAACATAATGACCAACTAATAATATTGAAGATTTAGATAATAATATGAATGAGAAATATATATATATATATATATATATATATATATATATATATATATATATATATATATATATATATATATATATATATATGATCATTTTTCTGGATCCGCTGGTGAGCGTATTGCATCTGAAATCTAAGTTTTCCTCTGAAGAACCTCCACTCTCACTTTCCTCCCTCCCTTCCTTCCGCGTCCTTCAGATGAACTAAGTTCGTACCGTAAGCTCTCGGGCAAAGCTCTTCAGAACTACTCTTATCACGACTCGGAAAGGCAAGAAGGCCTTCTTTTCCTAGAGGCAGACACAGGTAGGCAACACGTAACTGGTTTTGTCGTTCTGTTTCCTTTCAGTAAACTGTATAGTATATAGTAGTTTTCCCTCATCATAGATCTCCCAAGCAGGATAGGCCTATTATACAGTCATGTCCGGTTTCAAGCTTCAGGTGAAATGATGGGCTCAAAAGGATGGCAGGTACTCATCAATGAATACAAAATTTGGGCTCAAAAGGACGGCAGGTCCTCGTCAAAGAATACACAATTCCCTTACATACTTTTGAAGAATACAGTTTTCCTAAAGGTACTTTTAAAAGAATACACATTTTTTTTCCTGGGACACTTTTAAACAAGTTAGACCTCGCTTTCAAAGATTACACAGATTTCCTGACGTACTTTTAAAGGATACACAATTTTCCCTAAACACTTTCAAAGAATATGCGAATTTTTCTGCCGTACTTTCAAAGAAGGCACAATTTTCCTGACATACTTTTGAAAGATAAAGTATTTTTCGAAAGTACTTTTTAAAGAATAACCAATTTTCCTGGCGTACTTTTAAAGACTATAAAATTTTCCTGACGTACTTTTAAAGAATATACAGTTATCCTGACATTTTAAAGAATATACGATTTTCCTGACATTCTAAAGAATTGGCAACTTTCCTGACATTTTAAAGAATACGCAATTTTTCTGACATTTTAAAGAATACGCAATTTCCTAACATTTTAAAAAATACGTAAGTTTCCTGTCATTTTAAAAACATAAGCAATTTTCATGACATTTTAAAGAATACGCAATTTTCTTGGAGTGCTTTTAAAGAACATGTAACTTTCCTTAAATACTTTTAAAGAATAGGCAGCTTTCCCGACGTACTTTTCAGGAATATGTATATATAATTTTCCTCAAATACTTTTACAGAACGCGCAATTTTCCTGACATATACTTTCAAATAGGCCTAACGTAGCGCCTGGGTCTGAAGATCATATTGCCATTGAGCGGGAGTTTCGAAGTGTCTTGCCTCATACAAGTTTTTAGCTTTTTGTTCATTCATGCAAACATGTATAGATATATTATGTAATTATATACCTTACATATAAAAACGTATATCTTTCTATAATGGCCGTAATGTCTGACCGTCCGTCTGTAATTCAATCACTGCCAAACGGCTGGTCCGATGGCCATGAAACTTGAAAGGGTTATAGTGGGGACACCGAAGATGGTTTATAATGGGGTTTCATCCTACCTCCCCCACTCCCTCCGAAAGGGGGGGTGAGAAGGGATTCCCTGAAACAGAGCTGGTTTTGCCCGTGAAGCGAGGTTGGTTATGCTCGTAGACTTAGTTATATACTTTACGAATTTTCATACATAATTCTGTATACATATGTTTGCTAGTATACATAATAAACAGAATCCCTTCTAACAGTTTTCACCCAAAAACACACATTAATTCTTTCTATCTTAATTTGTTGAGGTATGATAAACACGCCACTGATTAAAAACAAATAACCTAGGTAGACCTAATGTCTGGGTCAACAACAACTTCGTCCTACGCTCCTATGCTGTTGCAATAACTAACGTTTGCTTGCTTGCGCAACACTCAAACTGCAAAAAGCATTTCACTTCGCAGGCAGCTTGTGAAATTTTTAATCATTCACGTTAGAAGTCAGTAACAACAATATCGACCCTGACATCAACTGAAAATCAACGAATTACATATTGGTGACATAGAGGGGCTTCTGATATTGATATTAAGGTAAAAAAAAAAACTTTTCCACCATTTTCTCTGACGAATAGTACTACCCCATTACCACAATACTGAGAGGATAGCGGTTGTAAAATTAACTTAATTCGTTATAAAATGATGCTGGGATTGTAATGGTTTAGTGAAAGTCGTTAATTGACTTCATCATCTTCAAAGAGCATCATGACATATATATATAATTTATATTATATATAACACACACACACACACACACACACACACACACACACACACACACACACACATATATATATTAATTATATGTATATATATATATATATATATAAAATATATATATACATACATACATACATACTATATACTAATATATACACTGATAAGCTTTATCAGGAAAAAAAGGTATACGTATATATCATATATATATGTATATATACCTTTCCTGATAAAGCTTATCAGTGTATATATTAGTTTATAGTAGTATGTATGTATGTATGTATGTATGTATGTATGTATGTATATATATATATATTATATATATATATATATATATATTATATATATATAGATATAGCTAATATATATATATATATTATATATATATATATATATATATATATATATGTGTGTGTGTGTGTGTGTGTGTGTGTGTTATATAATAAACATAAAATTGTATATGATATAGTATATACATATATAGTATATATATAAACCCAATGTATCAGAAAAGGGTAAAATTTGGACATCCACCAGTGAACCGCAGGTTGATGAACACAACACCTGCCTGTGTGCAGTGAACAGTAAAATTCACGAATTTGGAGGAGAGAGAGAGAGAGAGAGAGAGAGAGAGAGAGAGAGAGAGAGAATTTTGTTCGCATCACCCGCAAGATTATTTCAAGGTCAACTTTTTGCACAGATGCATAAAGGAAAGAGACTGATTCGTTTACGTCGTCTGAAATTGAACGAGAGAGAGAGAGAGAGAGAGAGAGAGAGAGAGAGAGAGAGAGAGAAGAGAGAAGAGACTGCAATAACGAATGCTAAGTCCAACCAGGCAAAGAAATGAAATATACAAAGCAATGAACCAAAAAAATATGCAAGGTATTAATAAAACTACTTAATAGTACAAACTACAAAGGCAGGAAACAATAATAATAATAATAATAAATACAAAAGCAGCAAAAGCAGGAAAACCATCAGGAAAACACGTCCGCTTGACACCAAGTCTCTAGGAAAGCATCATTTCAAGAAACGTCGGGCAGCCACGCTGCCTTTTAAAAACGGGACTAGGAGTTGCGCAGGAATTGAGTTAGATCCTGTGGTTGGGATTCCACTCATCCCACCTAGAGTCTGTGTTCCATTCAATCCGGGGATTGTGGGAAATTTCAACTTGCAACAGATCAACTAACTTCTCCATCTTCCTTTTTTTTCTTTTTAATCTCTGGGCTGTTTCTCAATTGGTGTATAAACCTTTATGCCTTCATCTTTATTCGTTTTTCTCTGTTTCTTTTCTTGACATTTATCTGGATTTTCCTGTGATTGCTTCGTGTATGTATATATATATCTATCTATATATATATATATATATATATATATCTATATATATATATATCTCTAGCTGTCAGTCTTAATTGCCTTTGTTTATACATTAGGCCTAAGTGGCCACATATGCAATAATAATAATAATGATGGTAATTTTCTAAGAATTTGTGTAAATATGAATCAATTCTGATCGAAATACAAACCGATATTATAAACACCCTATCAATAAATATACGAGATAAAGAAAGAGAGAAAGAGAGAGTTCAACAGTCTAGCCTACATGATGATATCAAGGTTGACTTTTGCGCATGAGAGAGAGAGAGAGAGAGAGAGAGAGAGAGAGAGAGAGAGAGAGAGAGAGAGAGTTCAATCTCCTCAGCTACAAGATTATTTCAAGGCCGACTTTTCGCATATGGATGATAGAGAGAGAGAGAGAGAGGAGAGAGAGAGAGAGAGAGAGAGAGAGAGAGTAATCATAATAATACTGCTCACCCAATAATATAGTGATAACACAATTACCCTCACAATCACACTCATTATCTTCGCCTCTCTCTCTCTCTCTAGACTAGTCCTACTGGCCACTTTTACCCAGGTTTTACCGATACCAGGTGATAGAGCCACGGTCTAGCCTACGCCTGGTATGATGCAATAGGATGTGAGACTAGTTTCTCCTTTGACTAAGTTCTCGGAATAAAGCGTTTATGGGTAAATGGTCAGTTTAAGTCAGCTGTGTGTGTGTGTGTGTGTGAGAGAGAGAGAGAGAGAGAGAGAGAGAGAGAGAGAGAGAGAGAGAGAGAGAGAGATTGTATCTTTCTAAATGAATGCTGTTAGGTCTAGGTATTTAGTACGAAGATGAATTTTTAAAAAGTATCCATCCATCTATCTACCTCTCACTTGAGAGAGAGAGAGAGAGAGAGAGAGAGAGAGAGAGAGAGAGAGAGAGAGAGAGAGAATATTTTTTAATGTATGCTCTTAGGTCTACTGGGTATTTAGTACGAAGTTGAATTTTTAAAAAATACCTATCTTTCTACCACTCATTTGAGAGAGAGAGAGAGAGAGAGAGAGAGAGAGAGAGAGAGAGAGAGAGAGAGAGAGAGAGACTATTTTTCTAGGTGTATGCGTTTAGGTCTAGGTATTTAGTACGAAGATGAATTTAAAAAAAAATACCCATTTATCTTCCTCTCACGAGAGAGAGAGGAGAGAGAGAGAGAGAGAGAGAAGAGAGAGAGAGAGAGAGATTGCATTTTTCCTATAATTAGGATGACAAGTAATCTTGTACGAAAATTACACCTTGCATGCGTAACTGTCTATGCATGTGTGGAAATGTCTTACATATAGGTCTAAAAGGACGTAAGCTTATTTCCCTAAAAAACATTTATATACACAAATCACATTTATTTACCTATTTCAACGAAATAACAATAATAAAAACTTGGTCTTTATGCCCCTTAACATAAAGATGAAGAGTAGATAGACTTAAAAGCTTACTGAATACAAATAAAATTACTTAACTATAAGTTTACTAGGACCACAGCGTATAACTTCACTTTTCCTTGGCTGTTTAATTAGTTCATAAACATGTAACACGAAAATTCACTCAGTCCGAAGCTGGAATGTTGGAAATATTCAGACATCCTTTACCATAAAGCAACACTTTGGCAATTTCCTGCTGTGCTCCGTTCCACGACACGAGAGAGAGAGAGAGAGAGAAGAGAGAGAGAGAGAGAGAGAGAGAGAGCAAGCCCCTTGGTAACCGAGCTCACTTTACTACTACAATGGTCCCTCGTCACTCACTATCTCTTATCAAAGTGAAACACATCCATTAAACTTTTGTTCTTACGGTCGCACTTTGTAATCCCGCTTAGCGGCGGTACAAAACCACCATTTGAACTATTATAAAAGTTGAAGCCAAGAGCGGCTAGATAGAGAGACGCCCTTTCACACGTCAGACGCCACCACCACCACCACCAGAAGGGTATCGAAAATGCCAAATGTGAATAGGTTGCACAAGACGCTGGGGCATTTTCCCCCCTAACTTTTCACTTCGGCCAAAGGCCCCGTTCTGGACCTCGTGTGGCTGAAGAACTATATCACATATTCACCACAAAATTCAAAACTCGATCCTATGCGAATTTCCACTGAGACGCATCGGGATAAGCACTGCTTTTCTAGACCGGACTCTTATCTAACTCATTCCAGGGTAGTGATCTGGTTTCCCCGAAGGCGAACACTTTAAGAGAAAAACAATCACCATCACTCTCATAAAGTTTCACGGGGGGGACCTGCTGAAGAAGCACAGGCCACTACTACTAACGGGACGTCTCAGGAGTTCGACAGACAACACCAACTTTTGACTCGTCGTCAATGAGACTTTCCCGAAATGCTTGTACAGATCTATTTACGTGTCGGAGGGAGGAAACATCCTTTTAGCCTACACAGAGCACATGTAACACTCCACCAGCACAATCCTAATAACATGTACACTCGACATACACATACACACACATTTGCACACACATTTCAGGCGTCACTCGTGTTCAGCCAACGTGTCGTACCGCCCCCATCCATCAAGTTGTACTTTTTTTTCGGATCTGCGTAATTCCTCTAAAACCACTCACAAGAAAACTGTCATATAATTGTCCATGTGATACATTTTCATTATAAACAACGAAAATGGATGATGAACTAGCGTGAAAAGGAGAAATCCCAAATCAAAAGGATAACTTCATACGTCTGGAAATACGGCCGTAAGCGAGTAATCTCGCCTAGCAGCGTAACATGGCCTTACAAAGTTCCAAGCAGCGAGTGGCTTTTTCTCAAAGTGAGGAGGAAACCTCGAAAAGAACTTGTTTCCTAAAGTTTCACGAGTTGAAAGCATGAATAGGGGATTCCATATACCTTAGAGAACTTCATATAACTAGGGGGAAAGCCAAGGCAGAAACGGCAGCGGCTGAAACATTATTCCATAAATATAATGCTTCTCTCTCTCTCTCTCTCTCTCTCTCTCTCTCTCTCTCTCTCTCTCTCCGCTGTGTTCGCTCGCTCAGTCTCGCAACCCACACGAGAAAATCGATCTGAAATTCCCTAAGTTGTCGATTCGAACGTTTATTGTTCTCCTTAATTATTCGCTCTCAAGATCTTTGCTCTATCCGTCGTATTCCTCGGCAGCGAACGACTACGCCGTGGACGGAAAACCACCCGAGATTCGCCAAGACATCCGTTGTAAGCGGATAAAACGCCTCCGAGTTTTAAAAATCGCTAAAACAAGTGGCCACCAACTTTTACTACAGCGGGGGCTGGTTGTAAGGGTGTGTGCGTACCCTCAAGGGGAGGCAGTGGGACACTTTTTAATGTGACTCGTTATGATTTTATTCAAAAAATACTGAGAGAGAGAGAGATAGAGAGTCTGGGCACATATAGAGCGTCAGCCAATCTGCCCCCACAAAGATGATGATGATGGAATAACTGGCTAACAGACGTGAACTACAATTGTGTCTGTACAGCATCAGACGAGATTGGCGGTCTCTATGGAGCGTACTTGAAATGTCTTGGCTGAGAGGGATGCATTGTGAGGATTATATATATATATATATATATATATATATATATATATATATATATATATATATATATTATATAATATATATATATATATATATACTATATATAATGTGTGTATGTATATATAATGGTCTATTAGTAGTAACCTGGTAAATGGTGATCCGGTATTTTCTCAATCATATATATATATATATATATATATATATATATATATATATATACGTTGTTTTATTTCAAATATAATATATATATATCATATATGATATATATATTATATATATATGAAATAAAACTAATTTATACAATATTTTTCACAGATAGACTTTTTCTTATTAGTATAATAATACCCTCAGTTTCAGTCTGATTAAAAGGCAGAGCTAGCGACAGCATTACAGTCACAATATTTATATAACTTATTTTTGTAAGTTTTAAACGAAGTGCCAAAGCTCAATTGAATACTTTGAGACTATGTGCCAAAGTTCGTAATGGGCATTATTATAATACAGTTCCGTGCACGGGCAAATTTATCAAATGAATTTAAGCTCGTTGACGATGATTTCTTCAAGAGAATAATGATGTCATTATAATATTATTACATCAATCGTTATTCTGTCCCTATCATTTCCGTTATCATAATCGTCACCAATTCTTCTTCTTCTTCTTCTTCTTCTTCTTATTATTATTATTATTATTGTTGTTGTTGTTGTTAAAAAGAATGGCAGAATTAAGCGAGTTGATTTTATAGATTGTCTTTTCTATTTTCCTTAGAATTGTAAGAAAAATAGAAAAAAATATATATATATAAACAGCTCGCTTAACTCTGCCATTCTTTTTAACAGTATTTGCCTAAAAGAGGGTCTTCTACCAAAATATTATTATTATTATTACTATTATTATTATTATTATTATTATTCTTATTGATTATTATTAACGTCTTTTACCACACTACCTACCCCCAAGCGACGGACCACCCCCTGGACTCTCTGGATATGCCCAAAGGCAACGGTGGGGGGAACATTACGGAACCTTTCGCAAACTTACATCGGGCACTGACCCAGCAAGACTTGCAGTAAGGCCAGACGGTCTGTCTCCTGTGCCCAACTCGCGGGAGAAAGAGAATGGGTATGTATTACAGTATATGTATACGTATGCACCCAGCGCGCATGCACACATACGCACGTACACGCATGTATGTGTGGCTATTACGATTACATAAGTATGTGGTCAAGAAAGTGGAATCATAGATTTTTATTTATCTGTATTTATGCATGTATAATGTATTATTATAATACTACACATATTATTGTGAATATATAATGTTAAATACATATTATAAATATATAGGTCCTACTATATATATTATATTATATATATATATAAATATTATATATAGCGATAGAGAGAGAGAGAGAGAGAGAGAGAGAGAGGAGATAGAGAGAGAGAGAGAGAGAGAGAGAGAGAGAGAGAGAGAGAGAGGCGTTCACTTTGAGGTCATATTTTCCGATTTCTTCACTGGCAGTTGTTGCTTAAAATTTTTTTTGATATATTTACAAACACACACCCACACGCACACACACACACACACACACACACACATATATATATATATATATATATATATATATTATATTATTAGCCAGTTTTCATCAAGTACCTAACTACCTAGTATCGGTAGTAAACCGACGGAAGCTCCCGCCCTCTTTAGGTAAAAACGTGCTAAAAAATAAAACCACTCGACACCCTACCCACTCTTTAGTCGTCCTCAATAAGCATGTGACGCGGATATTTTTCTATGACGTGGACTTAAGGAGTCGTACAGACGGCGCCCTTGGGTCACGTTATGAATCTGTCATGAAAAATGAATAGGAATGAGATTGGTCGGTCTGCGTGCGAGGTCTTTTGAGAGCGCGTCACTCCATAAGGATAAGGAAGAGATGCATATAATAGTTTATATATAATATATATATATATATATATATATATATATATATATACATATATATATATATATATATATATATACATATATATATATATATATATATATATATAT
>NC_061103.1:42730339-42732839 GCF_015104395.2 Macrobrachium nipponense
GCTATAAGGAATGACTCAAATGAATAGATAGATAAATAAATAAAAAATGCCTATCTTCACTACCTTTTACTGTAAGTACAAAGGTCAACATCTCAATAACAATCACTGAATAATATCTCGGGTGAGCGAAACCACTTGCCCTAAATTGAAAGCTGATAAAGAATGAATCAAATAATTAAATGAATAAATAAATAAATTAATTAATTAATAAAAAGGGCTGTCTTTTCCACCTATTATTGTAAGTACCAAGGGCAACATCCCAATAAGAATAATATACCAGGTGAACGAAACCAATTGCCCTAAATTGAAAGCCGATAAAGAATGACTCAAATAAATAAATAAATGAAAAGGGCTATCTTTTCCACCTTTTATGGTAAGTACAGTGGGGCTCAAATCTCATGCGACGAGATTCTTTTTGTATCGTCCATATTCTCAGACTCAACGTGATGTTGCCAAGTAGTGCTATTTTTTTTTTTTCATTTGTAATGTCATTCATGTCGAAAAGTTTGTGAATTCACAGCTAGCTTTATTTTCCTTATGGTTAAATAGATATGATCCCTTTTATGCATTGGTATAATTCTTAATTTGTGTGATTTCAATTGATATTTTTTTATCTTTACGTTGCTCGGTTCAAGTGATAAGGTTAGCGGTGCCAGCAATGAAAGCACACTTAACATGCTCCTCGGACTGGTCATTATAACCATGTCTGCAGCATTATGACAGTAGACCTAATAAGCTCAACAGTCATAACAACAATTTCAATGTAGGAGCATGAATTAAAACAAGTTTTATTTGAATGTTGAAGATTTCTGCTGCGTTTAAGCTGCCTGTATGTTCGAAAATGTTTTATAGGCCTACAAAATAATCTAAGCCATCTGAGATGTAATGTTACTCATGAATTTATTTGTAGAGATCACCTGTTCTTTGAGGAATATGAATTACAACCAGTTTTCTTTGAATGTTGAAGTTTCAGGCTGTGTTTAAGCTGCCTGTATGTTGCAAAATGATTTATATGCCTAGAAAAATAAGCTTTCTGAGATGTAATCTTAACTAATGTTTTTATTTGTAGAGATTACCTGCTCTTTGAAGAATAAAAGATGATGATGATTTTGGTTATATGGAGAAGATGGCTATAATCGAAATATCATAAGTATTCATATCAAGGCATATGGAACACTGGCTTTTCAACTGGATTACAATATTATTTTCTTAAAAGTCCTTCTGCTCGCTTTTGATGTATAATTTATTCTTTCATAAGGTTACTTGAAGTGCAAGAATGTGTAGATACTCTCATTTGCATTCTGGACAGAAATTGTTAATATAGAGATGTGAATGTTAAACGTAAAGTAAAGAAATCTAACACCTAAGCCTAGGAATAATATCTTGGCTTTGGCAAATAAGCGACTATTTGCTAGTATGCTATCAGTTTTGAAATATTAAGAAAGATAACAAATAATTATGTATGAAAATCCAAATATTCCTTAAACACATAAAGTAAATGTTTTCAAGATAATTTAACGGTCGCTACTCATTGTAGACCTACTTATATACCAGGTGGTTGTTGTTGCACCGATACTGATACGTCACACATGCTCCCCTCACACGTTGATATCGGTGGGCGCATTCTACTTTTGTATATACATATTTACATTTTCACAGCGTTGAGGGTAAAAACAATCAAATAGGACTATTTCAAATTTTATGTTTGCTTTGGAAGCATTATTAATGTTACAACTTTTTTTTATTTATTTATTTACCATTTGAACTGAGGTTTGATGGCGACTTCGTTTTGGTCAAATGCTTCAGCAATGAGTGAACGAAAGTTTTAAAAATGTTTCGTAAGGGTTTTTCTGAAATTTGGCTACACGTGACATTTTCTTACAATTTTCAAATATATGACAAATTTCACTCTTATGAAACATATTATGGCCTTAGCGTATGCGATACTCGCGTTTTCGCATTGAAATAAAGGATAAATATGGAGCATGCTAGGTTGCCAGTTAGTGAATTTTGAACGAAATCCTATGGAGTCATGTCGCATGAGATTTGAGCATCACTGTACAAAAGTCAACATCCCAATAATAATAATAATCTCAGGTGAACGAAACCACTTGCCCTGAATTGAAAGCTGATAAAGAATGACTCAAGTAAATAAATAAAAAGGGATATCTTTCCACCTATTGTTGTAAGGGCAAAGGTCAACATCCCAATATCCATAATATCTCAGGTGAACGAAACTACTTGCACTAAATTGAAAGCCAATAAAGAATGAATTAAATAAATATATAAATAATTAAATGAAAATGGCTACCTTTTCCACTTATTATTGAGAGGACAAATGTCAAAGATCACCTTTGTTCACCAAATATGCACAAAAACAAGGGTTTAACCCCATTCCCCGTTTTCTCTCTCTCAGCATCTTCCTCCCAAACTCGAATTCTTTTTTCTTCCTTTGCCTGACCAGATCAGTCACGGTATACCGTGCAGCTATTACTCATTA
>NC_061103.1:42737839-42752839 GCF_015104395.2 Macrobrachium nipponense
GATACTTATCCATTTTTTCCCTCTCTTTCTCTTCAACTCTGGTGTCCCATGGTATTGCGACATCAATGAGTGATACTTTCTTCTTGACTTTGTCAATCAACGTCACGTCTGTTCTGTTTGCACGTATCACCCTATCCGTTCTGATACCATAGTCCCAGAGGATCTTTGCCTGATCGTTTTCTATCACTCCTTCAGGTTGATGCTCGTACCACTTATTACTGCAAAGGTAGCTGATGTTTCTTGCACCAGGCTCCAGTGGAGGGCTTTTGCCACTGAATCATGCCTCTTTTTGTACTGGTTCTGTGCAAGTGCCGGGCATTCGCTTGCTATGTGGTTTATGGTTTCATTTTTCGTATTGCACTTCCTACATATGGGAGAGATGTTATTTCCGTCTATCGTTCTTTGAACATATCTGGTTCTTAGGGCCTGATCTTGTGCCGCTGTTATCATTCCTTCAGTTTCCTTCTTTAGCTCTCCCCTCTGTAGCCATTGCCAATTGTCATCGCTGGCTAGTTCTTTAGTCTGTCTCATGTATTGTCCGTGCATTGGTTTGTTGTGCCAGTCCTCTGTTCTGTCTGTCTTTCTCCTGTCTCTGTATATTTCTGGGTCTTCGTCTACTTTTATTAGTCCTTCTTCCCATGCACTCTTAGCCACTCGTCTTCACTGGTTTTCAGATATTGCCCCAGTGCTCTGTTCTCGATGTTGACGCAGTCCTCTATACTTAGTAGTCCTCTCCCTCCTTCCTTTCGTGTTATGTATAGTCTGTCCGTATTTGCTCTTGGGTGTAGTGCTTTGTGTATCGTCATATGTTTCCTGGTTTTCTAATTGATCTATGCTGCGGAGTTCTGCCTTCGTCCATTCGACTATTCCTGCGCTGTATCTGATTACTGGCATGCCCATGTGTTTATGGCTTTTATCATATTTCCGGCGTTGAGTTTTGACTTGAGTATCGCCTTGAGTCACTGCATATATTCTTTCCTGATCATGTCCTTCATCTCTTGGTGTTTTTATATCCCCTCCTTCCATTATTCCCAGGTATTTGTATCCATGTCCCACCATCTATGTGTTTGATGTTGCTCCCATCTGGTAGCTTTATCCCTTCAGTTCTCGTTACTTTGCCTTTCTGTATGTTGACTAAGGCGCATTTTTCTATTCCAAACTCCATACTGATGTCCCCAGATACAATCCTTACAGTCTGGATTAGGGTATCTATTTCCTTGATGCTCTTACCATACAGCTTGATGTCGTCCATGAACATCAGATGGTTGATTCTGTTGCCTTAGCTTTCTTTTCTTGAGTTGGTACCCGGCATCCATCTTCTGTAGTACTTTTTGTCATGGGAATCATGGCTACTACGAAGAGTAGTGGGGACAGTGAGTCGCCCTGGAAGATCCCTCTCCTGATATTAAACCTCTGCTAGTCTTATTCCAGAGCTTGTAAGTATTGTATTCCAGTTGCGCATTGTATTTTTGAGGAAGCTGATGGTGTTTGCCTCTGCCCCATATATTTTCAGGCATTCTATTAGCCATGTGTGTGGTATCATGTCGAAGGCTTTCTTATAGTCTATCCATGCCATGCTTAGGTTGGTTTTCCTTCTCCTACTGTTCTTCATTACCATTTTTGTTGTTCTATCAGGAGCTGGTCTTTTGTGCCCCTACACTTCCTTCTGCAGCCTTTCTGTTGGTGGGGGATGGTGTTTGTCTCCTCTATGTAGTTGTATAGCCTTTCACTGATGATACCTGTTAGTAACTTCCACATTATTGGTAGGCAGGTGATAGGCCTGTAGTTACTGGCTATATTTCCCTTACTCTTGTCTTTTTGTACTAAGGATGTTCTTCCTGTGGTCATCCATTTGGGTGCTTGGTGATTTGAGATACAATGCTGGAGTTGTTCTGCTATTCGTGGGTGTAGGGCCTTGAAGTTTTGAGCCAGTATCCATGGACTTCATCGGGACCTGGGGCTTTCCAGTTTGGCATTTTCTTTAGTTGGTGTCTGACTGTGTCTGTCGTTGATCTCTGTGAATCTTTGTTTTCTTCCCCCTGTTTTTTCTTCCTTGTTGACTTCCTGGAGCCATGTTGCATGTTTGTTGTGTGGATACCGGATTGCTCCATATGTTTTCCCAGAGTCTCTTACTTGGTTCGGCTTCAGGAATTTCTGGGTGGTTGTCTTCCCCTCTTAGTTGGCTGTATAGTCTTTTCTGGTTGGTTCCGAATAGTTTGTTCTGTTGGTATCCCTTATTCCTGTTCATGTACCGTTGGATCTTATGTGCTTTGGCCTTAAGCCTCTGTTTTACATCTTCTATTGTGTTGTTTAGTCCTCTCTCTTGTACTTTGTATTTCTCGTTGAGTTCCTCCCTTTGTTTCTTGCTTTTCTTTAGCCTTTTTTCTGCCATCTCTTTCAGTTTACTCAAGTCAGATCTCATCACCAAGATTGCTTTGCCAGGCGCCTTTTCCAAGGAGGTTGCTGTTTTGGTTTCTGTTGGGTTGGTTGTGCTGGTGGTGTTGGTGTTCGAATCCCCATCAGTTCTGCTACTAATCTTGCTCCTGCATATGTCAAGTTATTTGTTTTTGTGATACTGGTGGTGTGTATTATGCCCATTACTTTATTGACCTCACTTGTTTTCTCCCTTAATTTCTTGGTGTTGTAGGCTTTCATGGAGGGGATCTTTGTTCTCTCTGTATCTGGCTCCATCCATTGTCTAATCTTTTCTACCCATTATTATTATTATTATTATTATTATTATTATTATTATTATTATTATTATTATTATTATTATTATCATTATTATTATTATTATTATTATTATTCAGAAGATGACCCCCTATTCATTCGAAACAAGCCCACCACCGCAGGGGCCATTGACTTGAGATTCAAGCTTCCAAAGAATATGGCGTTCATACGAAAGAAGTAACAGATAAAAAGATGTCTATAAAAAGGAGAGAATTTATTGTTAATATGCATTTCATCTAATGAGACAAGCCAAAAGGTTCTGCATATATTTACCGAGATTATTCTCGTACTTTCAAAAATACCCTTCCCAGAAAAAAAAGGAGAGCACTGACAAAATGACGAGAAGGCAGAAAGCAGTACATATTATTATTATTCAATAATTAATCAATAACAATGAACACATAGGAATGAAAGCTATAGTCGCACAGATGCAAGGAAAATAATAATAGTAAATGCTTTCAAAGGCATGCCGAAACTGGAAACATGTAGACTGGATATTGTGGATGGAGTGTAGAACGGAAGGCTCGAACTTCCTTGGATGATGGAGACCAAGTGTCCAGAACGCACTAGAAAGGGGAGCCAAGGGGAGAGAGGTAGGGGGGGTGGGTTTGCGTGTCCAAGCACTGCTAATGAGTTTTTTTTAATGAATGTATTTGAAGAGACTGATTCCGTGGGAATTTTCCGTACGTGGGGTTCATGCATTCGGAGCAGCATCTGAGTTAAAAAGTGGGTAACACTGTGCCTCAGCAGCAATGCTTTCGAGGGCAATCAGTGCTACATTACAAATACTGCTGTAGAATTCCACCATCCAGACCGAAATCCTCAACAGAATTCTACAACTATGGCAACGTACTCGATTGATAGTTTCAAGTCCTGGAAAGCACTGAATCGAGCAACTGATCCCTCAAGCCCTGGAAAGAGCACCGAATCCAGCAACTGAACCCCCGCCTATGGAATCCTTCTGCAGACAGTTTCCGAAGGATTTCACGAACTCTGACACAGATCCAAGACCAATTACGTACTTCCAGGCTGCTGCTAACCATAAACAAACGAATCACTTCTACACGCAAAGCTAATTACATGTCCTTCTAGCAATGAACACCTATAACAGATAATACCATCCTTACGTCATGCTATGACAAACAACAATGATTGAAGGACTTAAAGAATATAAAATTGAATCACTTGAACTCAGAGAATCAAATGATAGCTAAATACGTCGCCTTCTACAAATACGCACCAATAAATGCGTATGAATACCTTCCTCAAGTCAAGCTAGACTAAACATCATACGAGACAGAATGAAACCATTAGTGATTTACAAGACGGAATAGAAAGAAAAAAAAAGGAGAGGCGGAATTTCGAGTCCTACTATACCGTCTGTTGCAACACAGTGCGCCTGTCCTCATTTCTGTCTAGGTCTGTACGTCTGTCTGTCTGTCCGTGCGTCTGTCTCTCTCAGGTGGATTGCATCAGAGAGGAAGCAATTCATCGCTCGTGATTGAGTAAACGATGTGGGCAATCAGACAGGCGGAGAGAGAGAGAGAGAGAGAGAGAGAGAGAGAGAGAGAGAGAGAGAGAGCGGAGAATATGTGACAGACGATTACCATAAAAATGTATGAGAGAGAGAGAGAGAGAGAGAGAGAGAGAGAGAGAGAGAGAGAGAATATGTGACAGACGATTACCATAAAAAATGTATAAGGAGAGAGAGAGAGAGAGAGAGAGAGAGAGAGAGAGAGAGAGAGAGAGAGACGATTACCATTAAAATGTATAACGAGAGAGAGAGAGAGAGGAGAGAGAGAGAGAGAGGGAACTAGCAACAAATAAATAAATAAATAGAACAGGTGACAGCTGAATGAGAGCACAAACTACTTAGCGTTTTGAGGCCACACTAAACCACCTAACCTTCCTCTGTGCTTCCATCACAGCTCCCCTGGGGGTCCAGGGAGGAGGGGGGGGGGGGCGTCCTCTTAGAATTCATTCAAGAGGTCCTTCTTCTGCCACCTGGGCACTACCGAAGGAGACTTCCTCCTCCTCCTCTTCTTCTTTTACTCCTCTTCCATATCCTTGGGAATGTTAGGTCAAGACAGGAATGGAAATAGGTGGTTGTTGACCTCATGAACAGGTCTGGTAAATGTGAATATATATATATATATATATATATATATATATATATATATATATATATATATATTACACCGAAGGAATAATTCGAATAAAATGCTACCAACCGACTCACTGGTAGGTCGGGAAGCTGGGTAAAATTCGTTGGTATGTTGAGCGGCAGCCCAGCTCAAGCAAAACATCAGGTGCAGGATTACTATAGGCCCGACTTATTATGTGACTTGTGTGCGTCAGTTGGTAGCATCCTTGCCTTGAAACTTCGGTTCGACCTTGATGTGAGTCAGGAATTTATATATGCATATATTACTCGAATTTTTAATTTCATCCTTCCAGTACTTCCTTCAGTGCTGAGATCAGCAGACGAACGTTGTGATGCAAATAAGATATGCGATGCATTTCATCCAAACCATTGGGTTTTCTTTTAAGTTTTATCAAATGAAATTTCAGTGACTTTTGGGGGCGTCTAATGACGAAGCATCTAATTACATGAGCTGAATTAGTTACAAAAAAGTTACTGATTAATGTGCCCGGACATAGCACTGCACCTCAGCGAACTTAGGTGCAGCTTCCAAAAACCAAACTACCTTCTCGAGATTAAATCTCTGGTCAACAAGCATCCAGTGCCCACTTCTCAACACCTAGTGGCTATTGAAAGTGCCCACATTAACTGTGACCGATTACGAAGGGTACAGTCATACAAAACTCAAAACTACGCGTAAATCTACTGTACCATAAGGAGAGGACGATAAGGCGCCCCATCCTGATGACTCACTGGTCTGTCTAAGTGGCGTGTTCGTTATGGTCTTGGCCTACCACCTCGGTGGTCGCGAGTTCGATTCTCGAGCATTCCACTGAGGGGTCAGAGATGTATATTTCTGGTGATAGAAGTTCACTCTCGACGTGGTTCAGAAGTCCCGTAAAGCCGATGATCCCGTTACTGAATACCCCACTGGTTCCATGCAACGTAAAAACACCATACAAACACACAATCACTGGTCTGTCTTGACGGCGTTTGGGATCAGTTTAGGATCAAACTTCTGAACCCCAGTTACTGGTATTTAAAAACATCGCAGCGTTCGGGATCAATTTGCGAAAAGGCATTTGACCCCTGAGGATGTTGCGTAATTGAAACTTCAGAAACGAAGACGCAATGCATTACTACCCAAATACTATTGTCCTTGCAATGTAATACGTTATTTATTTATTTATTTACTTATTCATTCATTTTTTTTAATAGGTGAGATCTCTTCTTTCTGTCTTTCCCTTTACATTCATTTGCATCTTCCTAATGAAAGCCATTTTTTTGGAAGCTTTAATTTCAAGTCGATGGCCCCTGTGGTGGGCTTGTTCCACATACATAGGGTTCATCCTCTGAATAATAATAATAATAATAATAATAATAATAATAATAATAATAATAATAATAATAATAATAATAATAATACTCTTTAAAACAGTATCCTCAACAGTGAAGGAGAAACATATATTTTTTGGAAGCTTGAATTTCAAGTCGATGGCCCCTGTGGTGGGCTTGTTCCACATGGATAGGGTTCATCTTCTAATAATAATGATAGTAATAATAATACTCTTTAAAACCGTATCCTCAGCAGTTAAGGAGAAACATTATAACCTTGTCGAACGCCGGAAACAAACACAAAAAATAAACATGGCTTTAGATCAGCCAAAGAAGAAATTGCACTCAATCAAACCCAATCATCAACATTTAAGGAGAAACATTACCAACAGTTAAGGAGAAACATTACAACACTACCGAAATCAAGAAATCAAAAGAAAACGTTTATAGTTCAGAAGATTTTTTTTTTTTTTTTTTTTTTTTTTTTTTTTTAACAAATTCCTACAAGCAGATGTTCCCCGAATTATCCTCAACTATCCTATTGAAGCTGACGTGAAATCCTACCGAGGCGAGTTGACATCGGAAGTCCTTTTGCTTTGAAAGCTCAATTAGCTCTGTGGGGACAAGCAAGGCACGCATGCTTGCAAAAGCACGAGGTTGTTATTCAACTGCCTCGGCACTGAAGGAAAGAGTTTTAAATAAGTCTGAGTGTACCACAGGTGGAGGAGTCGGAGAAATAAGACGACTTTTGCTTCAGTTCAAGTCTAGTAACACAATTATTATTATTATTATTATTATTATTATTATTATTATTATTATTATTATTAGTTATTATACTTTTTTTCTATCACAGTCATCCTCCCATTCGACTAGGTGGTATTTATAGTGTGGGGTTCCGGGTTGCGTCCTGCCTCCTTAGGAGTCAATCACTTTTCTTACTATGCGCGCTGTTTCTAGGAGCACACTCTTCTGCACGAGTCCTGGAGCTACTTCGACATCTAGTTTTGCCAGGTTCCCTTTCAGGGATCTTGGGATCTGCCTATTATTAATATCATTATCATTAGTAGTAGGAACATGAACCCCTATTTATATTTTTTATCTGTTTATCTATAATTCATTAACTTTTCCTTTCTCTTTTATAATGACTGACCTCCTCGTTCAATGGCTCCTTTTTGCTTGTTCCACATGAATTGGGTTCATCTTCTCGATAATAATAATAATAATAATAATAATAATAATAATAATAATAATAATAATAATAATAATAATAATAATAATAGTAATAACAAGTATAATATGAATTTTATTGTTTTACCTTAATAACAATATAATAATAATAATGTATAAATTTTGGTGTTTTTACCTTAATAATAATAATAATAATAATAATAATAATAATAATAATAATAATAATAATAATAATAACACACAGATGAGACGGGATACAAATACCTGGGAATAATGGAAGGAGGGGATATAAAACACCAAGAGATGAAGGACACGATCAGGAAAGAATATATGCAGAGACTCAAGGCGATACTCAAATCAAAACTCAACGCCGGAAATATGATAAAAGCCATAAACACATGGGCAGTGCCAGTAATCAGATACAGCACAGGAATAGTATAATGGGCGAAGGCAGAACTTCGCAGCATAAACCAGAAAAAACGAGGGAAAAACATATGACCAATAACATAAAAGCACTACACCCAAGAGCGTAAAACGGGACAGACTATGCATAACACGAAAGGAAGGAGGGAGGGGACTACTAAGCATAGAGGACTGCGTCAACACCGAGAACAGAGCACTGGGGCAATATATGAAGACCAGTGAAGACGAGTGGCTCAAGAGTGCATGGGAAGAAGGACTGATAAAAGTAGACGAAGACCCAGAAATATACAGAGACAGGAGAAAGACAAGCGGAACAGAGGAATGGCATAATAAACCAATGCACGGACAATGCATGAGACAGACTAAAGTATAGCCAGCGATGACACATGGCAATGGCTACAGAGGGGAGAGCTCAAGAAGGAAACTGAAGGAATGATAACAATGATAACAACGGCACAAGATCAGGCCCTAAGAACCAGATATGTCCAAAGAACGATAGATGGAAATAACATCTCTCCCATATGTAGGAAGTGCAATACGAAAAGTGAAACCATAAACCACATAGCAAGCGAATGTCCGGCACTTGCACAGAACCAGTACAAAAAGAGGCATGATTCAGTGGCAAAAGCCCTCCACTGGAGCCTGTGGAAGAAACGCCAGCTACCTTGCAGTTATAAGTGGTACGAACACCAACCTGAAGGAGTGATAGAAAACTATCAGGCAAAGATCCTCTGGGACTATGGTATCAGAACAGATAGGGTGATACGTGCAAATAGACCTGACGTGACGTTGATTGACAAAATCAAGAAGAAAGTATCACTCATTGATGTTGCAATACCATGGGACACCAGAGTTGAAGAGAAAGAAAGATAAAAAATGGATAAGTATCAAGACCTGAAAATAGAAATAAGAAGGATATGGGATATGCCAGTGGAAATCGTACCCATAATCATAGGAGCACTAGGCACGATCCCAAGATCCCTGAAAAGGAATCTAAAAAAACTAGAGGCTGAAGTAGCTCCAGGACTCATGCAGAAGAGTGTGATCCTAGAAACGGCGCACATAGTAAGAAGAGTGATAGACTCCTTAAAGGAGGCAGGATGCAGCCCGGAAACCCACACTATAAATACCAACCAGTCGAATTAGAGGACTGTGATACGGGGAAAAAAAAAATAATAATAATAATGTATAAATTTTTGTGTTTTTACCTTAATAATAATAATGATAGTAATAATATAAATTTTTTTGTAAGTATGCCTTCTCAATAATAATAATAATAATAATAAAATAATAATAATAATAATAATAATAATAATAATAATAAGTATTACCTATACAATTTCCTGCGCGTTCTACCTAAACCAAAAAGGTGATAGTTAAGCGATGTTAACCAACCAACGAACTGATTAGGAAGGCAAGGACCCAGAGTTCTAATGAGGGGGAGAACTTGCCCGCGCGCGCGCACATACTACACCCACACATCCGTGACACCACTGGTTGCACTGAAAGAGTGTCTCACTCTGAACAGAATACAAACGTACATCGCACTTTGGCATCTTTTTATTATTATTATTATTATCATTATAGACTGGAGAGAGAGGAGAGAGAGAGAGAGAGAGAGCGGGGAGAGAAGATGGGGAGAGAGAAGAGAGAGAGAGAGAGAGAGAAATTTACTATCTTACTTATTAGCGCCAACAGAAAAATAAATTATTTACTTAATTTCAACAACCACGATTAAAACTCACCTCTCTAAAATAACTGAGGTGTGTGTGTGTGTGTGTGTGTGTGTGTGTGAGAGAGAGAGAATTCACAAACAATCTAACTCATTAGTGCCATTGGTAAAACAAACTGCATCAACTTACACAACCTACGATTAAAATCCCCCACTCAAAAACAACAGAGAGAGAGAGAGAGAGAGAGAGAGAGAGAGAGAGAGAGAGAGAGAGAGAGAGAGAGAGAGCCATCCTTTCAATCTCCAAACAATCTCACTCATTGGTGCCATTAGAAACGAACCGTGTTAATTTTCAACAATAATAAAAATTAACACGTCAAACAAACAAAATTATCTCCTTGCGACCATGACAATATCTTAAACAATAAATTAAAAAAAAGGAAAACTCAATCTAGACCATGACAATGTCTCAAGAAATTAATAATCATAAAAAAAAGGAATTTCTGCAGACAAGGACGAACGTACTAGACACCACAGCCAGGTTTCGAATGACACCAACAAATGAATGCCCCCAGGCTTTTAAGCCTCGCACTCGCAGCAGCGTGGTGGTGGTACTGCCACCGCCACGATGTGGTGGCACTCGTCGACGAGTGGGAAAAACGCAGGCGTGCCACGCTGTCCTAAACCAGTGCCACTGATAATCCGAACACTTCGCAATCGCGGTCAAGGTCTCTGGGCAGCCTCAGTGTGGTATTATAGACAAGCCTTGGGGGATTAGCTTGTTTTCTTTTTATTATTATCAACAATAATATCATTGAACTAAGGAAACTCCGTAACGAGGCTATAATATTGACAATTGAAAGCCACAGTAGTGTTAAAAATATATTTTTGTACAATGCTAAAAATTACTAGGAGAGACTTTCGGATACTGCTCCGTACAAAAATATATTTTTAACACTATTGTGGCTTTGAATTGTCAATATTATTATTATTATTATTATTAATTACAAATCTAAATATACTAAGCCTTGGGATCAGCTTGCAAGGTTTAAGTTTTGTTTTGATGATGATGATGATGATGATGATTATCATTATTATTAAATTACAAATCAAAATATATTAAGCCTTGGGGATCAGATTGGCAAAGATTAAGTTTTGTTTTATTATCATTATTATTATTATTATTATTATTATTATTACTGACACAAGTAAGGTCATTACTTTGCTGACTAAGCCTCAAATACATATTTAAATTTCTCAGGTAATTCATTTGTGTCTCCGACTGATGGAAGCACAATCAAGTGCACCTGTACACGACCCACATCAAAAATCTTTCCTCTCCCTCCTCCCTTCCCTTCTCTCCCCCTCATTCTGCTCAAACACCTCTCTGTCGTCCCCTCTCCCTTTCACCCTCCCCTTCCCTCTCTCTCCCTCACTTTGTCCTCCTCCCCCTCTCTTCCCTCTCTCTCTCCTAATAATTGGTTTGGGTTTTTTATTCCTTTTTAAGTGAAAAAAAAATTAATTTAATAAAATAAAAAATCACTTTAGACTCGGGCCCCAATACTTTTTAACGAGGTACCCCTTTAGTTTAGTTTGACCGGTCCTCCCCCTTGTTGGTCCATTTCAATTTTTTGAAAAAGCAGAAGATTTTTTATATATTTTTTGACTCCAATTTTAACAATTTTTTTTGTAAAAAGACCACGGAAAATTTGTAAATATTTTGTTTTTTTGCATCATTTTTTAAATTGTTTTTTGAAAAGACGAGTTTAGCTATAAGTATGTAATACCACGAAACAGGTTAAGTAATCAAACACAGTTTAAGTATGAAGATTGGATTGACAGTTTAAGTGTGAAGATTGGAGTGAAAGTGCAAATAAAGGAGAGAAAAAAAACAGACATTTTAATTGTCATCCATCTGCTTCTATAAACTGGGAAACTTTGATCGTGCTGGGTGACCTAAATGGAAAAAAGGGGGAGATAAAGAGATGACATAAGTTTTAGAGAGAGAGAGAGAGAGAGAGAGAGAGAGAGAGAGAGAGAGAGAGAGAGAGAGAGAAGGCACTATGACCTAGTTAGAGAGCCTCTTCATAGAAGCGAGGAGTGGTTGCTTCGCGTGAATGAAAGAGAGAAAGGTATTACGAACAACTGGAGGGGAAAACAGAAGACGAGGTAAAAAGCCCAAACATACGTAGGTAATTTAGCGCACGACAGAAAGTCGGAAAAAAAAAAGACTAAACTGACGAAAAGCTTAAACGATTTTGGCAGTAATAGGAGAAATACGGATACTGAGACCTAATTTATATATTTATTTTCTATCATTTATTTATTTATTTGTTTGTTTACACGAAGCTCTAGAGATCAAGCACGATACAGAGATTATTGGGACTCGTGTCCTACGGCTGGGAAAGTTTTTTTTTCTGCATCCTCTTTTTCGTCTTCTTTTGGTGTTTAAAGTTGGAATGAGGCTGATTTTATTTATTTTTTTCCTTTTTTACACGATTCTCTAGTTGGAGAACGAATATTATACTATTTTCCTCAGGTGAAAGGGTTAACTCGCGGGGAAAAATACCCATTTTATGGCATACATATTTGCACATTTAAAACATGAGAGTACCCCCAGACATTCAAATGAAGTAATTTAACTTTGTTGCTATATAATTACCTCCTTAATGAATGCTACCCAGTTATTCCTGAGGCTCAACAAAAAAAGGGAAGGATTAATGTTTTAAAAGGACTGTCACTTTGCACACAAGAACATTGTTCATATACTTTCGCAACAATGAAATGCAGAATCTGTTCTTCTATTCATATAATATTGCAAGAACTTTTATCACTTGTTTCCAGGAAGGGAGGTAGGCCATCAGTTGCATTCAGGAAAGGAGGCAATCAGTTGCTTCCAGGAAGGGAGGCTATCAGTTGCTTCCAAGAGGGGAGGCTATTAGTTACTTCCAGGAAGGGAAGCAGGCCATCAGTTGCTTCCAGGAAGGGAGGCTATCAGTTGCTTCCAGGAAAGGAGGCTATCAGTTGCTTTCAGGAAGGGAGGCAGACCATCAGTTGCTTCCAGGGAGGGAGGCTATCAGTTGCTTCCAGGAAGGGAGGCCATCAGTTGCTTCCAGGAAGGGAGGCTATCAGTTGCTTCCAGGAAGAGAGGATATCCAGTTTTTTGCTTCCAGGAAGGGAGGCTATCCCCAAGTTGCTTCCAGGAAAGAGAGGCTATCAGTGCTTCAGGAAAAAAGGAGGCATGCCATCAGTTGCTTCCAGGAAGGGAGGCTATCAGTTGCTTCCAGGAAGGGAGGCTATCAGTTGCTTCCAGGAAGGGAGGCTATCAGTTGCTTCCAGGAAGAGAGGCTATCAGTTGCTTCCAGGAAGGGAGGCAGGCCATCAGTTGCTTCCAGGAAGGGAGGCTATCAGTTGCTTCCAGGAAGGGAGGCCATCAGTTTCTTCCAGGATGGGAAGCCATCAGTTGCTTCCAGGAAGGGAGGTCATCAGTTGCTTCCAGGAAGGGAGGCCATCAGTTGCTTCCAGGAAGGGAGTCCATCATCCGTTGCTTCCAGGAAGGGAGTCCATCATCAGTTGCTTCCAGGAAGGGAGGCCATCATCAGTTGCTTCCAGGAAGGGAGGCCATCATTAGTTGCTTCCAGGAAGGGAGGCCATCAGTTGCTTCCAGGATGGGAAGCCATCAGTTGCTTCCAGGAAGGGGGCCATCAGTGGCTTCAAGAAAGGGAGGCCATCATCAGTTGCTTCCAAGAAGGGAGGCTATCATCAGTTGCTTCCAGGAAGGGTGGCCATCAGTTGCTTCCAGGAAGGGAAGCCATCATCAGTTGCTTCTAGGAAGGGAGACCATCAGTTGCTTCCAGGAAGGGAGACCATCATCAGTTGCTTCCAGGAAGGGAGGCCATCATCAGTTGCTTCCAGGAAGGGAGACCACCATCAGTTGCTTCCAGGAAGGGAGGCCTCAGAATCAGAGGAAACAGGACGACATGAATTACGCAAAATTCCATTTTTCAATTTCCAAGAGCATGGAGAATAGAATCCCACATCGTACCCTAGCAGGGAAAAACAGACTAATCTCCATAAATCCCCAGAACATGCTGCGTGGCAGCAATAAGTAATCTCTTGGGAAAAGACAATAATAATCATGACATCTTCACAAGCACGGTCATACAAATAAGCGAATAGTGCGCATAACATTTCTCCCCATGAACAGATAGGATAATAGGAGATCTTTTAATGTAAAATGAAAATACGCAAACATGATAATACTCTGTAAACATAACGACCTCCTAAAAATAAAATATAGTATATCGTAATATTCACGGGCAAGATAGATAATAAAAAGTTAGTTTACTCGTTAATATTTAACAGAGAATGTCAAGCCTAAAAAATAATATCTTAATTCCGAAAAACGGCGCCAATCTCCTACGACCATGGACGCGAGGAACACGAAGAAGATATTAGGAAAATATTAAACGATGGCGCCAAATATATACCACCTTGGATGCAGTAAACACATAGGAAAATTATACCTAAATACTAAAAACTGGGTTAAAACATCTGCGGCCATGGATGAGGGGAAACACGTACGAATATAAATATGAAAATGCGCGGGAAACACAAGAAAATTACTGTACAACAATAAAAAAAAAATGGCGGTAAACATCTACGACGATGGACGAGGGAAACACAAAGGAAAATGAATATGTAAATAATAATAATAATAATAATAATAAAAACACTCGATAAAAGAGGCCACGGCGGTCCCTTTGAACTTTCGATCAAGACACAGCGACCACAATCGAATCCAAGAGAAATCCCGGATTTAGGATTACTATCCTGTGCAGAAGAAGAAGAAGAAGGAGAAGGAAAAGAAGAAGACGAGGAAGAAGGAGAAGTTGACATACTTGGCGCCTGCGCTACCAAAACAACAGAGGCATCTTTCACGACGCCGCGCCGCTGTCAACGGCGAGTCTACCAGGAAGTGTGTGTGTGGTGTGTGTGTGTGTGTGTGGGGGGGGGGGGGGTGCTAGTGGCGAAGGCGATGAAGGGGGGAGGGGAGAAGGGAGGGAGAGAGAGAGAGAAGAGAGAGAATAGAGAGAGAGAGTGAAAATTTGATGGTGGCTTTCTCAAAATCCGTTTAAAAGATAATCCGAAAATAATACTAAAAATAGAAGGGAGAGGAGAGAGAGAGAGAGAGAGAGAGAGTAAGAGAGAAGAGAGGATATTGATGGTTGACATTTCGCAAAAATTCCGTTTAAAAACGTAATGAAAAATAACTAAAAAATTTAGAAAAGGAATAAAACTGAAAAAAGAGAGAGAGAGAAGAAGAGAGAGAGATTTGAGAAAGGAAGCCGATAGAAGAATAGAGAGAGAGAGAGAGAGAGAGAGAGATATTGATGGTGGCTTTCGCAAAATCCGTTTAAACATAATGAAAATAAACTAAAAAATTTAGAAGGAAGACAGAGAGAGAGAGAGAGAGAGAGAGAGAGAGAGAGAGAGAGAGAGAGAGAGA
>NC_061103.1:42757839-42760339 GCF_015104395.2 Macrobrachium nipponense
CGTTTTATTTGGGTTAATGTATAATAATAATAAAATAATAATAATAATAATAATTAATGAATAATAATAATATAATATAGTATTATAATAATAATAATAATAATAATAATTTAATTAATTATTTTAGTTTATTATTATTCAAGACCGAAACCCATTTACACTGGACATGACTAAATATACTAAATTTACACATTTATTAATAATATTATTATTATATTATTATTATGATTATCAATACTCAAGATAAATACCCACTCACACGCAACAAGCCTGGAAAATAATAAATTTACACAACAAACTTTTATATCGTAAAACACCCATAAAATAGTGAAAACTAATCAAAACAATAATAATAATAATAATAGGAAGAAGAAGAAGAAGAAAGTAAAAATAAACTAAACATAATATAATAATAACAAGAAGAAAGCCCGTAAAAGACAAAGGGAGAGAAAACCTAATGGAAAGAACAAGACATTAATAACTATAAGAAAAAATAATAATAAAAGTAAATTCTCAAAACCCTTTAACATCTAACCCCTTCAAAATTTCCCCTCCCTCAATATTATGTAGAAGTTTAAGGCTGCCTCTGGCTCTTACAAGCGCTGCTTGGATACAGGTACGAAAGCGGTTGAAACTATGGGTGCCAAAGGGACGCCGAAGAACCTTAAGGATTACCTACAGTACACTGCGTAAGATGCACCGACGGCACTAAACCCCGCGCCCCCCTACAAGGCGACTGCAAGCGTGAAAAAATGCACTAAACTAGAGACCAAATCTTGACAGCCACTTGGACGTGACAGCGTCCCAAACACGGACAGATTGCTTTTGGACGAAGGAACATCTTCTCAAGGACCACAGTGACCAAGGAAGGATTGGCAATAACCCTCGAAGGATCCGCTATGTCCCAACACATAGATAAACTCTCGTATTTCGATAAAGGAACATAATCAAGTGAAATAGGAGTTTGGCTTTTGAAGCATATTGTGTGAGCCAAAAATTCTTTAGCTTTCGAGGGCTGCTGAAGACAGAATATAAGACAATTTAAATATTGTTTTGTTGTTTTGATTAACACAGCCACGTGCGGGCACGGGCTCTTGTCCCAACTGAAAAAAGCAACATACGTAGGCGCAATACGTGTATAGGGTTTTTTTGAAGCACATTACTTCCATATATATATCTATATATATAAATCTTTAGCTTTCGGGAACTTCTGACCAGTTCAAAAAAAATATAAGATAACTATCATTTTGCCGTGTTCATCATGCGCTGGCACGGGCTCTTGTTCGAAATGAAAATATACAAAACGGAGAAAAGAACCTTGGGTAACTAATAACAAAACGAGAAAAAGGAACAAATGACAAAAAAAATAATGAATGACGAACAATAAGATGGTCGAAAAATAAAAAATGAATATTAAGCAGGTTTTAATATACATATGATGCATGATTCATGCTGAGTTTATATATCAGCGATTTTCGCTGTCATTGTCTCCTCTTACATTTCTTTACTTGTTTTTATTGTGGTTCCGAAAGTTTTGTTGAAAGAGCATTCAGTCAAAGTCGATTCATTAATTCTGTCATTTATAAGCGCACTCGCACGCTCACCTCTCTCTCTCTCTCTCTCTCTCTCTCTCTCTCTCTATATATATATTATATATTATATATTATATATATTAACTAATGTATATAGTTTATTATTATACCATATATGTAATATACACACACACACACATGTATGTATTATGTATGCTATGTATGTATGTATATATATACATAATAATAATATAGATAGTATTAATATATATATATTATATATATATAGAGAGAGAGAGAGAGAGAGAGAGAGAGAGAGAGAGAGAGATATCGAATCACTTTTCCCCACAACCAATGAAGCCATACACACAACGAGAGAATACCAGATGACCCTTTAGAGTAGCAGTGGCATTCCCAAGCACAACCTTCAAACAGCACCAGAATCAACAAACAACAACAACAACAACACTGGGCCAACGAGCTTGTTATTCTAACATCAAGCAAGGGCCACACAAGTAAATGACAAGTGCAAGAGTACAAGCTTTTTTTTTTCTTTTTTTTTTTTGTGGGGGGGGGGGGGGGGGGGCGGTGGCGGGCAGGGTGGTAGGCTTGACACTACACAAATTCCTAGTTTCGTGACTGTGTTGCCAACAAGAATCGCAGAAAGGGAAACCGAGATTTAAAAGTGTTTAAAGGTGTAACAAGAGGAAACCCCAAAGCAGTTGTACTTGTTCGAAACAAACTGGTTGGAGAGGATTGAGAAAAGACGATGGGAAAAGAGAATATGGGCGGAATTACAGTAAAAAAAAGGGGGGGCCGAAGGGATACTCCAAAGAAAAACTTAGGTAATGCCCTGCGCTGACACAAAGCTGTCTGGTTCCTGGGAACCAACAACGGTGGCTACCTGACAGTTCCTCTTTCTGAAGTGAAGCAACAGTGAATCTGTAATCAGTATGTTTACATGTCAC
>NC_061103.1:42765339-42780339 GCF_015104395.2 Macrobrachium nipponense
GAGAGAGAGAGAGAGAGAGAGGCAACTGGGGCTGTTGCATATTAATGTAATTTCTTCGTCAACAATCGTCCCAAACTTTCATGCACATTTGAATTAAACACAAACAGTGAGAGAGAGAGAGAGAGAGAGAGAGAGAGAGAGAGAGAGAGAGAGAGAGAGAGAGAGATCCTCTATCGCCATACGGTTTCAGAGCAACAATGGCTCTAATTATTAGCACTAATGAGGTGTATCCGCTGACCACACATTAGACGGTGTGTATATCTAGATGACGCCAAGTGAACTACCGTATCAATATACGGTTACAGGATCTGCGAGGTCATTCAGCGCTAAAAGGAAAATTGAGAGTGGAAAGGTTTGAAAGGTGTAACAGGAGGAGAACCTCGCAACTGCACTATGAAACAACTGTCAGGACAGAGTGGAAAGTAAGATGGACGAAAGGGAATAAGAGCGGAGGTACAGTAAAGGAATGAAGGAAAGCCTCAAAACAGTTGCACTATGAAAACAACTGTCAGGACAGGGTGGAAAGTAAGATGGAAGAAAGGGAATACGAACGGAGGCACAGCAAAAGAAATGAAAGGGGACGCTGCTATGGACCTTAAGTAATGACACTATCCTCGAGTCTACCTCGTAATCCTCATTATCAAAGCTGTGTTAGTGACACTATTATGAAGATGGTGAAGAGAGCTTATCCTCAAAATTGTTCCCCAGCTTTTCGAAAATAAAATTTCGGTGTTGGATGATTGTATGTTTGTTTGTTGTGACGCCAGATCAAAGGGGGACGAGGCTCGGATCATTAGCCCGCTATATAGTGGACATCGAAGGTCTGAATATACACGTAGCTGATGATGCTGAAAGGGACGTGAGCCCGAAGAGAAAGATTTTTTTTCTTTTTATTCAGCTTGCATCTAAATGTACCTCAATTTTGGCCTTGACAGATGTTATCATGAGACTTTTCTCTTTCTCTTGTGATGTAGGTTTGCAAGATATTCTCATTGATGTAAACTATATAATAGCGATTTTTCAATGTGGTATAGTATTTGCGTGGTTTCTTACAATAATTTCAAAACACAAACACATACACACAATATACATATATACATACATACATATATATATGCATGTATGTATATATATACACGCATATATATATACATACATACATACATACATATATATATATATAATATATATATATATATATATATATATTATAATATATATATATACGCAAATACCACAGGAAACTGATAGGCAAAAATTTTCCTGTGGTATTCGCTTATTTAATGGAGTCACGTGCATCTACTGTGATTTTTTAAGCATGCATATACATACACACACATATGTATATATAATATAACATATCGGAAAAAACTTCGTCGGTATGAAGATACCTGCAAGAAACTTATTGATGCCACTAAAGCAATTGCTTTTAACGAAAATTGTATATATATATATATATATATATATATATATATATATATATATATATTCATTGAATAGAATGGCTTTTTCACTGTTTACCAGCTTTTTGAAATTGATTCATATTTTCTAATTATTTTCTTCACTTCATTGTTCAGGTTACTAATGGACACATAAATGGGGTTCTCCATTTACTCCAGTATTTTTACAAAAAACGCCGACAGCTGTTTCGTCAACCTATACGTATTGACGTTATCAAGCGTACTGATACAAATATGAGCCTACATGCGTTTTGTGACGTCATGAGGACGGAAAGGTAGTACAATTGCCAGATACCTAGTTTTAAATATTTACAAAAGACTATAGTGAAACATAAAATAAGACATATAAATAAATATGTTAACAGAAATTATATCAAAAGTTGAAAGTAAGTTATTATATACAAATTTTACATAAATATATATTAATTACATATATGTTTAATTAACAAAACAAAATGTCAGTGTGCGCTCCTGTCTGCGTGTGGTGGTGGTCTTGTTCCACGTGGTTGAAGGGCTCGCCCTCCTACACGAGGGCAAAGATCGGTCTGCCTCGCGTTGGATGTTAAGGTTTGGGCGTGCATGGCGATGCTGACGGCTTCTGATATCAATAAACGATTGTAGTTGCCTTCCTTTTTGTGTATTATTTTGGTGTTTGTGAGAAGTTCTTGTACGGATGGTTTTTTATTGTGTATCCACAAGTGCTGGTGAATAGCACCTTGGTTTCTGTGGGCCTGCATGCGACGTTTGAGTGTAGTGGTTGTGTGTCCGATATAGCATTTTTGGGGGGACTGACATAGCTCGTCAGCACAGACAAACTTGTATACTATATCAGATTCAACCTCTTTCTCCGTCGATGGAGCCGTACTATTTTTCATTACCAGTGAGGCCGTAAGGTTTTCATTAACACACTGTTTGACGTGGAAAGCGACGAACAAAGAAATTAACAGAGTTCAACAGCTGCTCACAAATAACGGCTACCCAGATTGACATGATTCCAGCAAAGTTGTCAAAAAGAGATTAGAGGCTTTCCATAACCCGACCCCGATGGACAAACACACAAGACAAAGACAAAGAAATAGTGATATACCATCAGATATCATACAACAAACACCACGAAGACGAAAGGAAAGCCCTCCTTGGATAACTGCGAAGAGGAACCACCCCCCTAGCACCATATAACAAAATAACAGCAAGAATTTACTGCAAGCCAAACCTTACGGCCTCACTGGTAATGAAAAATAGTACGGCTCCATCGACGGAGAAAGAGGTTGAATCTGATATAGTATACAAGTTTGTCTGTGCTTACGAGCAATGTCAGTCCCCCAAAAATGCTATATCGGACACACAACCACTACACTCAAACGTCGCATGCAGGCCCACAGAAAACCAAGGTGCTATTCACAGCACTTTGTGGATACCCACAATAAAAACCATCCGTACAAGAACTCTCACAAACACCAAAATAATACACAAGGAAGGCAACTACAATCGTTTATTGATATCAGAAGCCGTCAGCATCGCCATGCAACGCCCCAACCTTAACATCCAACGCGAGGCAGACCGATCTTTGCCCTCGTGTAGGAGGCAGCCCTTCAACCGCGTGGAACAAGACCACCACCACACGCGGACAGGAGCGCACACTGACATTTTGTTAATTAAACATATATGTAATTAATATATATTTATGTAAAATTTGTATATAATAACTTACTTTCAACTTTTGATATAATTTCTGTTAACATATTTATTTATTTGTCTTATTTTATGTTTCACTATAGTCTTTTGTAAATATTTAAAACTAGGTATCTGGCAATTGTACTACCTTTCCGTCCTCATGATGACGTCACAAAACGCATGTAGGCTCATATTTGTATCAGTACGCTTGATAACGTCAATACGTATAGGTTGACGAAACAGCTGTCGCGTTTTTGTAAAAATACTGAGATAAATGGAAGGAACCCCATTATGTGTCCATTAGTAACCTGAACAATGAAGTGAAGAAAATAATTAGAAAATATGAATCAATTTCAAAAAAGCTGGTAAACAGTGAAAAAGCCATTCTATTCAATGAATGTTGTATCCGTGAAAAATTGTGCCCTAGAAGTATATATATATATATATATATATATATATATATATATATATATATATATATATATATATATATATATATATATATAGTCAAAGTCAATTCTGACCCGAAATATGAAAACTGTAATGAGTAAATGAGGATACTCTAATCTACAAAGCACAAAGACATATTTCATGCCAAGCAACACTAAGAAATGAATGTTCGATTTCACAAGGCCAAGTTTGTCTTATTTCATTGCTGGGCAATTGAAGACTTTTTGTCCTGCATAATTAACTGGGCAGATCTGCATGTTATGAGTTCCTTTCTTTTATTGGGATACTGAGGCTAGACCTATGATTGCGTTCATTCTTGGGAAATAAAGGCTATCTAATGTATAGGAATTCTAAATTGTCCACTATCGAGACAGAGCTTGGTTTCAAACAAAACCTTGCCATTTGTTATGATGTAAAACAGCCAGATATTTGGACTGTGTGATAGTTTGGAACCCCAAAAGTTCCCCCGCCCCCTCACAAAGAAAAAAAAAAGAACAAGTGTATTCTTCCATTGTCATTATATACTTTGTGGTCCTTGTTTATATTATTTATGCAATTCATAGTTTCTTTACATTTTCTTAGCTATTTATCTATCAATTTGTTAATTATCTCTTTCTAATAACCAATCTCTTCTTTCTGTATGTCCCTCCACTTTCTGTTATTTCTTTCCAGAACATCATATTCTTCGGTAGCTTCAATTTGAAGCCAATGGCCTCCCCCCTTAGGGTAGTTCCATATGAATAGGGTTCACCTTCTGGGTAATAATATTTGGCAGTGCCTCTAATATTCGCCTGGCACCTCCCAAAAAGATAGGACAGTGAAATCCTGGTTTTGTTTATCTCAGAATCGCTAAGATTTTAGTCTTCTGCCCGTTTATGTCTAATAACCTTTGGTGTGTGAGATTTGCATCTTTGCTTGGTCTTCTGAGAGGTGGTAGTGTCTCGTAAATAAACCCTGATATTAAACCTATCAGCCAAGAATTATTGGTTTCTTCATGAGGGAGGCTATGTTTATCGGAGGAGGAGGAGGAGGAGGAGGAGGACAAACTTTTCTAGCACGACTGAGAATGTTTGGGTCAGCCCCGTCCGTCTTGATACCCTAAGACAAATAAACAAGAACAACAAAGTCTAATTGCCGCTGACAACAACTAATCCCAGTTGCCGAGAGCGCAATGTGTCTGCGAGAGAGAGAGAGAGAGAGAGAGAGAGAGAGAGAGAGAGAGAGAGAGAGAGAGAGAGAGAGAGAGAGACTTGAAAATCTTCCAAATTTATTCCCAGAAACCAAGAGACGAAACTCAACATCTGAAGCATAAACAAGAAAGCGTTGTTAGAGAGAGAGAGAGAGAGAGAGAGAGAGAGAGAGAGAGAGATACAAACGTGACTTGAATAGGCTGAGTCAAAGTCTAAAGAGTATATACTAGATCTTGGGCTGAGTCGGACCTCTGTGACAATCTGGACTAGTACTCGTGTTACGTTACGTGCTTGTTATGTGACTTCTGATGCTTTGTAACGTAGGGCGTAGATTACTGCATCTTCGTAAAGTAGGATAACGCTGGCGATTTGCAAATTTAGTGAAAACTGTTCTCTCTCTCTCTCCAACTTGTTCGAGTACCTGCCGATGGATATAAATCTTCTTTTGATCACATGATGTGATTGAATCCAACTACGTACGTAAAAATTGAGCTAAAGAATGATTTGGGCTTAACAAACCCGTTGACTCCTCCTCCCTATACCCCCCCCCCCCACCCTCTTTCTCTCTCTCTCGTCTGAAAATAAAATCTGGGAATGAGAGACGTGAGACAATAATAACTGAATTACATAGGGCAGATAATTCAAATAAGGCAAGGGGAACTTCATGGTATATACAGTACACCTGCAGCATACAAAAGTATGGTTTGCTTGGAAAATATCTAAACAATTCCATGAATACAGATATAAACAAATAACTGTCCTAGATATGCATATAATACCCTGCCTTGCTCGTGATCATTACTCGCCTTGTAAGAGGGGTCCCCTGAACAAACAGCGTTCTTGAACGCATAGGCCATCATCAATCAATGTCTAAGTACACATAACGACTTGGCTCAAGCCTTATAAATTTAAAAACGGGTTCTTCTGAGGACTCTCCGAGCATTGGGACAGAAATAAAAGTCATTTGGGGCTGAGTGTAATGATATGGAAGACGGCAACAAAGCTTGCAGTTCGCACAGCAACCCACGCTGACCCACTGGGTGCGTTGGGCATATTTCTGAAAAGAATTTTCGTGCTGTTTTGTCACTGGGTACCCTCTGACTCTCTTTCTTGTCTTCTCAAGAGATTCTTCTGTAGTTCCTATTCTTTCTTTTTTATACATATATTTCTACAACAACTTTCTTTTCTTCGTCTGTTGCAAATATGCAATACTCTTGTTGCATTTTTCGCTGATCAGTGCAGCTGTTGGGTTTTCTCGCAGTTCTAATTTTAGACCTTTTTACTCATCTCCTTCATATTCTGGATCTCTTCATTGTGCTGTCCAAGCACTCATACTACCTCTTTTCACTCGTAAACCCCGAATGGCCAAAAATGCCCCAGCGCTTGGCATTGAAGCCTAAATTCCATAAATCAATCAATCAAGCAACGTTCACAATCTGTGGCTCAGTGAACACAACACGACATCTCCCAGAAGTAAACAACATTTTTGTGGTCAAACTGAATCCTTCGACCTCTAAGACATCATTAAATATCCCCCTTGAGGAATACCACAATGACAACCGTTTCCTCCTGACAGAAGTGGGCAAAACCTACCCTTTCATTAAATCCAACCCATCTTATGTAGTTCCTAATGCCCTACCCAATATTAGAGGGGGATGGTGCCCATTTTAAAGAAGTACAACTGTATAGCTACGACGATGCCCAGGGTCTGCGTTTTGGGAAACAACAAGAGATTCTTATGAGAAACTAAACCAGCACTTAAAAGAGATTTCCACCAACAGAATCATTCTTAAAGGTAAAAAAAGATGTACAGGGTGTCCATAATGCCCCAGTACCATTACAAGAAATAAATACATGTGATGGTACTGGGAATTTATGGACACCTTGTACTATGGGTACCATATATCTTTAGGATAGGTGCACCCTTAGAAAAATATACCAATGGTCTAAAGACATTTTCCTATATCAGTTTTAATCTTACCTGCAATTTTAAACAGTTATCTGTTGACTGCTACACTCAATCGAACCATACACCATCTGCCAGCCTGATGTCACGACCTGAATCTCGATTGAGAAACGAAGCAAGCAACATGGCTGAATAGTTCATCGTCTCTCCTCATTTGCATATCAATTGGCCCATACAAATGCAGATAAATTTGCAATAATCATAACTGCAGCAGGAATAGCAATAGCATTAGTATCTAAAACTATTTATAAAAGGGGAAAACCCTTTTTTTGCAGTCAGCTGTGGACGTGGACGAGTAGCATGAGGGAGATGTCTGGAATTCCATATTTGGAAGGAGACACAGGTGGGTGTTCCTTTTGCAAGTGACCACAGGCTTCAAGTGAAAAATCCCTTCATTATCATACCTCAATCCTCTGTCACCAATTCTCCTTGCATTTTAATAAATTTTTTTTATCTATTTATTCAGTTCTTTTCTTCTTCTTTTTAATTAGTGACATCTCTTTTTTTCTTAAAGCTTGAATTTCAAGTCAATGGCCGCTGTGATTGACTTGTTCCATATGAATATGGTTCACCTTCAGAATAATAATAATAATAATAATAATAATAATAATAATAATAATAATAATAATAATAATAATAATTAACAATGGTGTTTATGTTTACCAACCACCACGAGCGTGATGAGGTGGTCAGGTCATGACGTCATCAATATCTGCCAGTCAGGTCATGACGTCATCAATATCTGCCAGAGTTTTAGAAGCAGAAGACGCCTTCATGCCTACTTAGGCCTGTCTAGTCCCAAATTAAAAACGGAGGGCCTATCCAAGTCATGTTTTATCCACTGGGTTCGGTTTCTTCGTAGAGATTTCTATGAAATAAGTTTGAATTAACGTTTGCAATGACGGTAGGCCTATATGAGTAAATCAACCTTCCTGACTTGATAATACCCCAATCGAGGTTTAAAACCTCGATAACTAAGACTATTCAGAATAGGTAATTAACTAGAAGGATGATTCCTGCGCTTTGACAAATCTATCCTGGTTTCTTGCTGGTTTTTCAAGATGGATTTCAAACACTCTCATTCTTAAAATCACCTCACGTAAGAGTTTTTATCGTCCCAGACTCATAATAGCGTTAAGTATAGCTACGTCTAGACCTGCCCTAGAAGCTCTAGGCGTTAGTAATCCTTTACTGGAAAGGAAAACGAAATTTAGGGCAAAGACACGCGCTGTATACTCCTTTACCCAAGCAATGGTCTCGTAACAAATGTCTCCGGGAACATTCAACGAAAACTTGCAAATTTAGCCTCCAATGCATTGCTTTTTGGTTAAGAGGAACTGGAGACGTATTTACCCTCTCGTTATCCACCCAGAACGTCAGTTAAGTAATTAGAACCATAAGAAGCGTTGGTATTTGAACCAAAAGTATCTAAGCGGACATTGACATCGACGGCGCGGCGTGCCAACAGTAAGAGAAAACACGGGATTTTTTTTTTTTCTTTTCGTCCACTTCAGCAGCGAAACTTACCTAAAATTGGAAAACATTAAATCTATATAGATAAGATTCTCTATAATTTCCCAGAAGTCCTTCATTTCTTTCTTGCTCAGAACGACTGCATTCTCTAACTATAATGAGTGAAAACGAAAAAAAGAATGTAGAGAAGAAGCATCAACAGTACTAGTAGTAGTATGAGTCAGGATTTACCCTTAGAACGGCTCCCCTCTCTCGCCCTATTTCTCAGATGCTTGCGCTTATTTAAAGTCTTCATAAAGGACGGACCATCGAACACGAGACAAAGCGAAGGTTGTTATACTGCAACGGCCCTCCGCCCCCTTTGTGACAAAACCATATATACTTCCTAATAACCAGGGCAATATTATCATTACCGTACCATAAGCAGTGACGTTTCTGGAGACAGTCATAGTTAGCCATAAGACGATTTATGACAGGAAGTGTGACGTCACCACATTCATCGGCGAATTTCTCAAGCGCGTTTTCATCACGTGATTCGCCCTGACGTTTTCGCTTCATAAAATGCATAGCAACATGGAGGGAATTTGGCAGCCTATGGCTTGTCAGAACAGACACGCGTGTGCGACATGGGCTATTGAAAAGTTGAAAAGCTTGTGTGTGTGTGGTTATCTACTCGGCCAGTAAGTATAATCGAAGATTGAAGGCTTCTTTAAAAAAAAAAAAAAAAAAAAAAAAAACACACACACACACACACAGAATGGTACTGAAAAGTATGGGAAAAATTCAACCCCAATCCATATTTAGCCTATACAATGACATAAATATTTAAAGGAGGCACTCACATTTTGTAAAAAAAAAAAAAAAAAAAAAAAAAAAAAAAAAAAAAAAAAAAAAATATATATATATATATATATATATATATAATATATATATAAAACAAACACACACACACACAAAATGGTACTGAAAAATTAGGGAAAATTTCAACCCAAATCCATATTTAGCCGTTACATTGATATATATCAATATTCTAAGGCAGCAATTCAGACGTTTTAAAAATAAAGATTTTTTTTTCTTTAAATGACAATCTCGAAGATGTGTCAAAATCATACTCTGAAAAGAACCATTATGAATCTTTCGAAGTTTGATTTGATATTAAGGAAGACTAAAGATCGATGATATACAAGAAAAATAAACAATTTTATCCAAGACAAACCACCAGAAAGATGATATTAAAAATATAACAAACTATTTTAAAAAAAAAAATTATTTCTTAAAAAGATGTCGGTCACGGAGAGCGTATTCGCTACAAATGACAGAGGAGTGTCAGCATATAAGACCTCTGAACAGAACAGAATTTAATATAGAATTTAGTCAATAAGGCCAGGGGCTGGGACCTAATGAGGTCATTCAATGCTGGCACTGAGAGTGAAAAGGTTTGAAAGGTGTAACAGGAGGAAAACCTCAAAGCAGCTGCAATATGAATCAATTGTTAGGAGGGTAGAAAGTAAGAAGAAAGAAAGAGACTATGAACGGAGATGCAATGAAATTGATGATGGGGGTTGCAGGCGCTAGGGACCGAAGGGAGGCTGCAAAGATCCTTAAGGAATGCCTACTGTGCACCACATGAGATGCACTGACGGCACTACCCTCCCAACGAGGTAGAACACTATTGATGATATATCTTTCTTACATCCAAATTTAAACATTCAGACTCGCTCTATTCCCTCTCATTTATCAGCATAATCTTAACCAGACCAACATTCTACCCAGACGCGAATCATCTTGACACAAAGAGGGGGTTCTCAAACACAGTTCAAAAGAACAAGATCAATTCCCAGGTGGGTGAGAACAGTCTTTCTACCAACATGACATCATGAAAGACTCGACCGGGTAATATCCGGTATTTTCTAGGTACCTCCCTCAAATTCTCTCATGGCTATACTGAGGTTCTTTTATTCTATCTTATTTCCGCTTACTGCCTACAAAATACTTTGTTGTTATTCTTCTTCTTCTTCTTGTTTGGGGGGTAGGAAACCCCTACGGAAAAGCCTAAAAAGGTCTGAAAAAGGTGTTTCGAGTTGAGTTAAAGATACAGGATTTTTAGGATAGGAAATTTATTATTTATTTATTAGAATGAAAACGTAAAAAAAAAAAAATGTGCATGTTAAACAGTATAAAAAAATTATTTCTATAAAATATAGCGTATTTATTTCAATTTTCGTTGGTGAAACAACAGTCTACTTGACCGTCGATTTCAGCGCGCGCCCTGAGTAAGCTGGAGGTCGGATCACGCCTTGTTTGTACTGATACCATTTCTATAGATACCCACTTTTTGATATTCCTAAAACGACTGGTTGCTGAAGATAATCTTTAAGTCCACTGCACCTTGAGAAATTCCTTTACTACAATTAAAATGACACAAAGGCATCTGCAAAATTGACTCTTACCTCAAGTTTCAAATCAAAGCTTGGAATATCTGTTTAAATAAACATTATTCCACACTGTAGAGCCTATAAGCAAGGCCTTCTGCGTCAGGCAAATGCTTGTTGGCAAAGCTGATTGCACACAACACAAGCGATTGCATCTGCACTCTACGGCTGAAGAATATCTGAATGTCAAACCTTCACTAATGACAAAGATGAAGGGAGACGGCTGAGGAATGTTTCCTGTAATATCACAATAATAATAATAATAATAATAATAATAATAATAATAATAATAATAATAATAATAATAATAATAATAATAATAATAATAATAATAATAATAATAATAACTTTATTTCCAATTGACACTGGTTATTCTACAAGAAAGGGTCTCATCCGAAACTAAGACAGACTGGCCATAGACCTTGGGATTATCAGGTACTAAGTGACCTCCGGAGTCTCAAAAACTAGACCTTTTATTGATGATCGCTTGAATAGTCCATTTCTTGGATCCTCTCTTTCTGTATTTCCCATTACTTTCTCTTACGTCTTTCGAATGAACGGCATATTCTTTGGAAGTTTGAATTTCGAGTCAGTGGTCCCCGAGGTGGGCTTGTTCCATACGATTATGGTTCATCTTAATAATAATAATAATAATAATAATAATAATAATAATAATAATAATAATAATAATAATAATAATAATAATAATAAAAATAAATGAGAGAGAGGAGAGAGAGAGAGAGAGAGGAGAGAGAGAGAGAGAGAGAGAGAGAGCGAGAGAGAGAGAGAGAAAATCGACCTGAACTGAATATAGGATTTAGGCCAAAGGCCAAGCACTGGGACCTATGAGGTCATTCAGCGCTGGAACGGAAACTGTCAGTAAAAGGTTAGAAAGGTGTAAACAGGAGGGAAAAAACTCAAAGCAGTAGCACTATGAATCAATTGTTAGGAGAAGGTGGAAAGGAAGATGGAAGAAAGAGAATATGAAAGGAGGTACAGTAAAAGAAACGAAAGGGGATGCAGCTAGGGGCCGAAGGCACGATGCAAAGACCCTTATAGTAATGCCTACAGCCGTCAGTACACCTCAGGAGGTGTACTGACGGCGGAGAGAGAGAGAGAGACTCCTACAGCTTCTCGCCTGTTCAACTTTGTTGGAAGCAATTCACTCCATAATTACCCGTAAAGCCATCTTCAATCTTCATTTCCAATCGCAAACTCTTAGCTTTCTACTGGAATCTCCTCAAGACTGTAACCCATCACAGGCCCCCAAAAGGGAAGTAAGCCTAAAGTGCCCATTTCCTTTAGCCAGCAACGTTCGGCTGCTCATCGGTGTTGCGCATTGAACCAATAAATAAATATCACGTGTCGATCAGAGTCCCTCATCTTTGCAACTGTTCATCTATACTGGGGGCGGAGGTTGCGGGACAGAATAGAATATGGCATTTAGGCCAAAGGCCAAGCACTGGGACCTCATGAGGTCATTCAGCGCTGAAACAGAAATTGACAGTAAAAAATGTGAAAGGTGTAACAGGAGGAAAACCTCAAAGCAGTTGCCCCATGAAACCACTGTTACGAGAGGGTGGAGAGTTAAGATGGAAGAAAGAGAATATCAACGGAGGTACAGTCAAAGGAATGAAAGGGGTTACACCTAGGGGCCGAAGGGACGCTGCAAGGAACCACTCAAGTCAAAGCCTTCCTCTCAGTGGCGCCGTGCATTAGGGGTGCAATCCTAGTGCCCTCTCGTTGCCCAGACCCGAACAAGAAAGACGATAAAGAGTAGGAATCTGATGTCATCAAAAATGGTCATGAATATGAAATGATCTCATCAGTGAGTCAGTATCAATAAGGTGTTCATTAATACTGACTCACTGACTAAGTAATAGTCAAAATAAAAAAAATGAGCAACAATACAATTAAAAGCATTTCTGTATTATTTAACGTTCCTGATTCAGATAACCAAAACCACGCACAAATAATAATGTAAATTATTATCATCCCAAAAACGGAGGTATAAATGAAGGGGAAATACGAATGACACCGAATACAAGTTTTTCTTACTTGCCTTACATAAACTTGCTGTAAGTTTACAAAACATTCCTCCGAGGAAACTGGACAACAAAAATCGAAACAGTTGCGTAACTGGACAGAATCTTACTATATCATAAACGTCATACTAAGTTATGATAAATTATATCAAAGAGAGCATTTCCACTGAAAAAAATAACATTTCCATGGTTAAGTAAACGTAGATTCCACACAAACTTGACAAGTCAAGTTATAATATTTGCTCTAGATCTCTGAGACACTAAGCCCACAATGTAAAGTTTTAGCCACACTATCAAGTTTACTTATTACAGCATAGCATTACCATCTTCAAAACTGTGAATATCAGACTGAACAAGCTATGCCGATACATCAGTCACTTCTCGCAACAAACAAACAACCACACAGCTTATCAGTTTACATAATAAAGTTCACTCTGACACAAATTCGAAGAGGTCTCCATCAGTAGGAATGTTTACACAAACGACGGAGAACAGTTCTCATGAAAAGTTATCAATGACTATCTCTTCGATAAACTCTACGATTAAGAGGAGGATGCGTCAGCCAGGTCACGATTACGTCATCAAGATTATGACGATGAGATGGAGATGGAAATACGCATAAACCTAGACTTTGATGAATAGTAACAGCATCACCACGTAATATATCCTTTTACGTAGCGCGTACTGAATTGAATCAAATATGCAGAATTTAGGCCAAAGGCCAAGCACTGGGACCTATGATCAGCGCTGAAGCATAAATTGACAGTAAAAGGGTTTGAAAGGTGTAACAGGAGGAAAGCCTCAAAGTAGTTGCACTAAGAGTGAATTGTTAGACGAGGGTTGAAAGTAAGATGAAAGAAAGAGACTATGAGAGGAGGTACAGTAAAAGTAACGAAAGGGGTTGCAGCTAGGGGCTGAAGGCACGCTGCAAAGAACCTTAATCATGCCTACAGTGTACTACACGAGGCACTACACCCTCCCCCCCTACGAGATTTACGTAGTGTGGGTTATCGAAATAATTCTACTGTCTTTGCACCTTTTTTTTTCAACAGTGAGTTAATGTACCTATTTGCATACACACGTGTCTCCCTATAGTTCGTGTACTATCTTTAATAAAACATCTATTGTATCTGGCACAGATCTCCATTTCTAAAGAATATAAATCAAAAGGCATTTCAAAATTCTTCATCTTACTATTCTTGAACGCGGCCACAATCACACGAACGAAATATCTTCCCCAATAGAAAGAGAACCAGCGAATACCATTCACTCACCAAAGTGACTCCAAGTCACCTTACATTTCATGCTGTTGCTTCGTTTGGATATGATCCAAATGCAACTTAACATCTTGCTCTACTACTGTTTTACCCAGTCTGCCTGCATTTCCAATTCAGGAGACTTCGGGGAATATTGTATTCGTTTAAAATCTCTTATGGTGGGATAGAAAAACTATTTGAAGAAAGTTATGTCGTAATGAGATGAATTTCGAAATATATATGTAATATTGCTAAAAGTTATTTATAAATAATTGCTTTTACATCAAGAACGGGATGAATTATTATTTACTATTATTATTATTACTATTATTATTATTATTATTATTATTATTATTATTATTATTATATTATTTTACTCAAAGATAAACCCCTATTCATAAATGGATCAGGCTTCCCAAATTTGTTAAGGTGTTCATATAAGATAATCTACAAAAGATAACAAAAACTGCAGAGAGAGAAAAATTAATTCACAAATCACCAAATAACTGTATTAAAATATAAATAAATTACTCCAATACCAAGTGATTTGTTCTAGGGTAGCAATACATCGCATCTTCGCTTGAAGGCTGCTATATTATCATAACAAAACTACTTTTCGAAATGTTGTGGAACTTTTATTTCTGCCTCATGTCGATAAGACGGACGTTATCACAGAGAGAGAGAGAGAGAGAGAGAGAGAGAGAGAGAGAGAGAGAGAGAGAGAGAGAGAGAACAATCATCCCACACTTAAATCTCATACCGTATAAGCAACTTAAATCTGCATTTTCCGGTCGGCGAGACTAGGGCTATTACCGTTCATGATAAGAATATTAGCGTTACATTGATAACTACGAGAGATAAAACTGCCCATACGGATTTTTGTATTCAATCCAGAAATGGCGAGAAAATGTCTATAGAACGTGAAAGTCTATTGTCTACTGAGAGAAGGTTTTGTAAGATTACTGAATGAAGGGGGTCGAACACTGACAGACTTTGAAACAGTGCGTAGGTATGTGTACAGACTTTGAAAGTGCGTAGATATAAGTACAGACTT
>NC_061103.1:42785339-42790339 GCF_015104395.2 Macrobrachium nipponense
AAAGTTACGCCAGAATGCGCGATCAGCTGACAGGCGCCTAACGACAGCCAGATAAATAAAAGAAGAAAGTGTAATGTTTCTCGTTCAAGTCGCAGCACCACGAGCTGATGATAATCCTCCAGTTTAAAGAAGGGGCACGTTCAGGCAATGTCAGACGCGCGCAGCGCTTCACAGCGGTTTTTAGCATCTCGCCGACGAACTCCGCACCCGGTAGTTGATGAGTGACCGATATTCATGAGATATTACTGTTGTCTTTTTCCGTGAACCAAAGGTGGCAGAATCCATAGATACAGGTTGCGCAGTTTGGCGGGAAAGATAGTCTGTCAGACACGGAGACAACGTGTTCGTGTTAACTGTGACGTGGGTGAACTAAAAATAATAAAGAACTCAGGGTGCAGGAGGCATTTAGATAATGCGTGTTTTTTTAGCCTTCTGTAACCAACTAGATTCACCAAGAACCTCTCGTTTCATATAGACTTAAATAGGATCAATGTAACCGAAATTAACATGAACAAAATGACTGAAAACAAAATTCAATAGTTAAATTCTACCTAGACTTATCTTTCATATTTGGTAATGACAAAATCGTCCAAAAGACGCTGGGGATTATCTTAAAATCTAGTTAACAACTTTGAAATACCGAGGGACAACCAAGTGCATCGATCTATGGAATAAGCACGCCTATACTTGTGTTTCATCTTGTGTGTGTGTGGATGATTGGGGGGCGAGAGGAGGTCCCGACTGTATATGGCATCAGTGTGCTGATATCCAGTACCGAGGTTATCATTCATTAGGCCTATGTGGCTTCCAAATGCGACAATTTCTTCCTGGTAAACTGGCTTGCGTCCTCTTTCCAATAACCTTTTAAACATTTACATCATAACCACACAAAGACAAATGTGATAAGTATTCAAACCAAAGCGACATCCGCTCAATTACCATCACAGAATAGGTAGGTAGCTTCGATAATGTATTCTTGCGTACCTACACGGGTACACTCTTATCGATGCATATTCGATTCACGTACCTGTATTACCGAGACAATGATTAAAATGACGTTTCGTTTAATATTCATTTATTCTGCAAATTGCCCCCTTTAACTGTTTATGGACTGGTTTATTAACCCATCATATTCCTGGATTTTATTAGGCCTATCAGTAACTTTTCTTCTAATTTCAATTTTTATATTCTCAAATAGGTATTCTAGAACATTGTTGTTCACTTATCAAGAGAAGAATGATTTTCTAGAAGGAAAACTGAAAAGATAAGCAAGAGGCTAATGTCTGCCAATTATGCAGTCCTGTTTAATATGTTGTGTACACTAGGGAATATGATACTGAAATACTATAATCACATACAACACACACACACACACACACACACACACACACACACACATATATATATATATATATATATATATATATATATAATATATATATATATATATATAAACTGAACACATCAGCTGCCATTAAACTAGGCTTAAAAACACTGAACCACAGTAAACATGACTTTCCTATTAATTCAGCTTAGGCCTAACTCAACTGCACTGGTGCAAAACAGGATTTACCACTTTGGTCTTTATTGCAAATACTCAAATACTCCTAAATATCCACCCAAGACACAACACTGCCCGAACCACTTGGCCGATTTGAGCCAAGACCCATATATTTACTTTGGCGAGGTATAGCATTAGTCTAAGGAGCAGTCACGAGATTATCTGTAGTGGCCTCGTGATTCACTATTCAAATTGAGTCTCTCAAGATGGAACATTATATAGCAAGTTTCACTCTATATAGGAGATGGCGTTCTGATGCCAGTGGTGGTTACCTATCCACAGATTGGTTGGTCTCAATAGCGATTAATTTTCAGTCGTACTTTTGTAAGTTACTAATTTTGCGTTTCTAAAAGTACTTCTCACCTCCTTTACTGATATAGGCCTACATTCAAGTCCGAATCGTTTTCATTCTTACTCTGATGGAATGTAACATTTCCCAGTATTCAGTCAAGGACGTAGAAAGTGCTTGGTGATATTGTTTATTTTCATTGTTGTATTGTTCCAGATCCATTATATAAAAAGGAATGTTGATTAACGGCGCTATTTTCTGCCAATAGTCAAACACCCTCCAATCTCGACGTAACTTAATACAACCAAACCTCACGAAAGTGGGGTTTGTCACTGGATGGTTTGTAGTTTTACTCGGCAGAGGGTAGCCCATTTATTTATCTAACCTTACCCATCCAATCCCCAATACACATGACTACCACATATCCACCATTGAAACCGATGAGTCTAAGTTTATTTAGGCTGGATGAGCGAGGTTGGGGAACAGAGGATTATTGAGTTATCCCCCCCACCAAACCCCACAACCCCCAACCCAGAATTTGCATTATATCTTGTTTAGGAAGACCTATATACCTAATTCTTCGTATATGTTGACAAATAAATCCTGCAACAATCACTCATGCATTACAAACTGTCGTTATGCCTACATCACAACTTTGATATGCAGTGTGTATATAGATCCACCCAAGGAGGTCCACACCAGACCTATATATTCCCCTTCGGCGTCCCCCATACTTACGGGAGGCCTTGCCCTGAGGCTATAAGGGCTAAACCGTCCATTCTTACAGAAAACCCAGATAAATCCGAACCGACTCACCCACCAGTTCCCCACCGGAAATCAGGGCTCATTAGAGCACCCAGTCCATGGATGCCATAGTACGAAGCGTCGTACCAATGGCGTATTTAGTTTTACTTTCGTTATCCACTTCAATCGTTATCAATTGCGAAATGTTAAATGCTGTATGCAGTTGATTGCGCAATTGATGATCAAGGCAACTGTACAAGTGATTATGCAGTTACGAAGTCAGGCGACTGTGCAATGAACAATCCTCAATTGCATCTTATTACGTTTTAAGTGATTCTCAATGAGTCAGCCATGCAAATCTATTTAAGACATTCTCAAATATCCCGTGGTATTTATAAATGAAAGTATAATCTGTAAATCCACATAGGCCTAGTTTAGAACTGCCTAAAATTAATCAATTGTCTAAACACATAAACATTACTTTAACCTTTTGATTTCTAAATAAAATTAAGCAATTGTGCTGAGAACATCAGCAAACATTTCTCACCTCTTGGTCCTTTGAATTCTAAATAATAATTTATAAATATCTGGTTCGCAAAATACAAATCTAGGCCTATACGTTGTATTTCATAGGCGCGCACACAGCCCGATAATGCGTAAGCTATAAACGGAGATTGTTTACCGTCTCTACACCTGAAAGCTATAAATAAAAACAAATGGAAAAGGGAAAAAGGGAATTACGTAGTTATATTAACTATATATAGTACGGAAACATGGTCACGACAAAGAATAATATAAATAATGCTACTGCTTACCTTTCACTAAAATGTCGACTTCGTAAATCATCCTCGATATGAATTAAGTAATTTTATGATCACAAAACTAAATCGGCATCAATGTCCACACTCAAATTATGATTTACCTATACCTTCGATAATTGCTTTCAGTTAAAATAAACTTAATTTCTGAACGACACGCCATAAACCACGTGAGATAAACAAGGAACAACACTCACTCACACGCGAGAGACGAAGCGAGAGCGACGAATACAGAGATACTCACAACACCAATCGACCCGCGACACTGAGAGGTATTCGACGCGACTTGTGTTTATGTCGTGCAAACTCCTCCTCTTCTTCTTCTTCATCTTCTCCTTGCAAGATTTCAGAGCCTTCGAGTAGTCGTTCTCACACGAAATCTTCTATTATTATTTATTCTGCTTCAAAGGGTTTTCTTTTCGTTGCTTTCTTCATTTTTTTAGTCTGAAACTGAAGGCGAATATTTAAGCTCGTCTCTTTCGCGTTGTCACTTTTTTTTTTCTACTTTTTATTAACACTTGACTTGTTTATTCTACTAAACATTCTTCCCTGCAGCTGGTTCTTGCTTGTTTACAGAAGGGAATTCATCAATGTGAATTTATTTCGCGCGCACACTACCATGAGCGTGGACAATTTCTCTCTCTCTCTCTCTCTCTCTCTCTCTCTCATAAGAAGAGATATTATTTCTCGGGTGTCTTAAGCCTCTTGCAAAAGCTTTCCGTCGAGAAGGATTCGAAGTGGCTTACTGACTACACGTGTTGCTAGACTTATAGACCTACGGAAGCATCTTTATAAACGATAACATAACCTTCCCAGTAACCTTACAGTAAAAACGAAGAGATGTAGTCATCACGTCATCTATATAATGTCACCAATATCCTTACAGATTAAAAGGAACGCGCTACTGATAACAGTATGGGTATAAGATAAAGGCGAAAGCTTGAGTTCGTGCGAGTCCGTTTAAGTTCGGTCGCGATAACCGGAATTAACCGACGCCGAGTGGGTTTGATTATTAACTATCTTCTTGATTTGTTCGCGATGAACTCAGTGTTGAAGCTGTCTGGCTGCTGGTGGAGGGACAATTAGTTTAGTCATTATATTCGTGGTGGAATATATTACTCTATATTCGTGATACATTCGTGCTCTGGGAAGTCTTTCAAGAAGACATGTGAAAAAAAAAAATGTCTTTTTCGCAAGTTTCATTATTTATTTACTGGGGCGAATTCGGTCTAACGTCGTGGTTTAACCAAGGATGACTGTGCACCCTTGGAAGCTGCAGTGGTACTTTGGCTTAGTGTATTAGTCTATCCAAGTACCGAAACTTTGATTGAAAATGCAAGACTTAGGCTAAGACGCTAGACAATCGTCTAAATTTCAGTTCTAGTTACAAAATAGGCAAAGGCTTTACGATTGAACGTACCAAAATCGCTTCAGTATCACAAAAAAAAAGAAAAAAAAAATCTAGAATGATCACCACTGCGCACCACACCACAGGTCTCTACGAAATTGCAACACTCAAGTCTTTCTTGTGCCTTATGTTCCAAGTAGGTCTAGGTCTTCCAGCTATGCTATTTCCCTCCGAGGTGGA
>NC_061103.1:42795339-42836551 GCF_015104395.2 Macrobrachium nipponense
CAACATTTCCAGATATTGCAAAACTCTGAGCAATCACCACTAGAGGAAGAGAATCAGCACACCGGACTCATCACAGCGGTTTCAGCAAAAAATCCACCTGCGGACACGTGTGCTCGAACTGCAGCATGAAAAATGTCTAGTCAGACTCACAAGTTCAGAAACTCATGATTCTCAAGAAAAAGGTTCTATACTGACACTAAGTAAGCACATTTCACTAAATTATCTCCAGGATATGACTAAGCTGCTCAAAGATTGTCTCGAAGACATATCTCTCACATGTTACTGCCCAATTATATAAAAAAAAATTATCACCTATTCGGGATAAAACCTACGATAAACTCGTAATTCAGCAATTATATGCCTCCAAAAATAACACACTTGTGAACATAAAAAATGCACAACATCTCCATAGGACCACAATGTAGTAATGCCACTCGCCTCCAATTAGTCACGAAACCAAAAAGAAACACAGAACTCTTCTCTTGGCTCGAAAAAACTCCAGGAATTCAACTCAAAAAAATCATAACCACAAAAAAGGTCACCCGCCAAAGATTAATTCCACCTCCATATATATAAATATAAGTCACCATCTTAATAATAAAACCACCCCAGTGATAAAAATATTTCCTCCACTTAATTAATAACCACACCACATATTCCCTCTTATTTCCCCAATAACCACGTTAATAAAAACCACCACTCCAGGAAAAAATTTTCACCTCTGTTTTGGTAAATAAAAAATACTTACCTCTATTCCACCAATAACTCCATGTGGAATAAAACTATGTCTCCAAAGAATAATAAATCTTCAAGCAGGATAATCAAAATAATCCAATCTCGCAAAAAAATGCACTCAAAGCATCTAGCTGACACACTCACAAATATTGCCCATATCTCCTCAAAATGTGTCTCCATTTGCAACAAAGATGGCTGCACTAATTGAACTAAGCATAGCTCACACCACCATAGGCAAATATCAAATGGCAAAAATATATCTCCAATATAGTACCACCTCAAATTATAACTCCAAAATAATATACCTCCAATTCTCCAGAATAACTCAATGTTATAGTCAAAAACTATAGACTCTCTCCTTAAGCATAACTGCTGAAAAAAAGGCAAAAACTCGGCAAATAAAAATTGTCCAAAAATTTCTAGAAAAAATCACCAATGTGCCACATAACTCATTATGACAGAAACTCCAAATTCAAAGTGTCTAAGCAAAGACTTCTCCATATGCACTACGACATAGGCCACTAGAAACTTAGCCAAGTTTCTATCTCTGGCAAAGTTGTCACAAATACAACAAAGGTATTGTGTAAGAAACTCAAAACTTCTGGAACATAAATATCCAGAAAAAAAATGTAGTGCCATTACGTATGCATTAAAAAAAAATACAAAAATTCTCCCATAAATCTCTCTGCAGCATCAAACAGCTGAAAACGCAAAACACGTTCTCGAATAACGACTCTGAGTCGCGAACGAGATATCTAAAAAAATTCACACAAACTGGAGAGAAAAAAACAAATTCAAATTCACCCATGATAAAAAAAAACTTGTCAGCTATGGCTAACATCCAAAAAAGGGAAAAAACAAAAAAGAAAAATCAACAGCATTGTTAACTATCCCCGTGACTCACGTAGATGTCAAGCAATTATCTGCTGAACTCATAAAAAAAGAAAAACAAAAAAATGTGTTGTTAGTTCCTCCCAAATTAAAAAAAATAAACAACAACCACCCTTGATAGCATTACAGCACCCACGTATTAGTATATAAAAAAATCACTAGTGTCAGAAGTGTCCATTATCAGCAGTATCAGCAGAATCACAAAATTGTTATCATCAAAATCACCAGTATTAGTATAAAAAAAAACAATCACCAATGTTAATGCTTGTCCATTCACCAAAAATTCAGCACAAAATTCACCAAAGGTTCAGCAAAACCCCCCCAATTCAGCACAGATTCATCAAAATTCAGCAAAAATTCAGCACAATTCACCAAGATTCAGCCAGATTCATCACTCATGAACGACTGACATATTCTCCAAAGTTATAAAAACTCAATAAATAATTAACCACAAAACTTCTTCAATAATTCATTGTAATAATTCTCCATAAAATAATTGTCTGTAGTAATTATAAAATAATCTCCCATGAAATATCTCAAACAATGATAATTGTACTTAAGCACCTCTCCCGTAAAATATCTCAAGTAATAATGATAATAAGAATTCCCCCAAACTCAACACCATTTCCCCAGTATACACCACCTGACAACACCAGTCAGCAATCATCATCAGTCAGCACCACCGGGCATCACTAAATGACAATATCAGTCATCACCACCCATCACCACTTAGTACCACTTATAAAGCAATCTCTCCAACACAATAAAAAAATAATAATCTCTGTGTCCCCATTATATTTGTACCTTCCAAAGCATAAGGAAAACTTACACACATCCCATATGTATTTCGTTTCCTTTTCTCTCATTCAAGAGAAAGAAAATCTCTTTCTAAAAAGAACCCTACGGGCATCTCACGTCATCAACTAATCATTATCAGCTGATGTCCTGGCATTGGAAATTCATTATCAAGGGCAAACTCATCCCCCAATACCCCGACACAAAGAAAAAAAAAGAAGGAGTTCACCCCACTGAAAAAAAAAAAGTTTCACCCTCCTGGAAAGCAATGCCCCCAAGGCAGACCACTAGTACCCACCTTCCCCTTGCAATACCCCTCTGGGTCGGTAGAGAATACCCTGAGCAAGTAAGAACGAGTGGGCGCTCTTTGTCCAAGCAAAAAAAATGCAATTCAAGCACAGTTTTGCATGCATGAAAACTATTCATACACGCATACGCTAAACAAAAGACGAATGCGTCTCTTCTAAACATGCTCCAATAAAGAAAACACGTCACTTTCTGCTACCATGGGTGAAAAAATGTGTATCTTAAACCAATCTCATAACACAAAATGATTCAAAAAAAAAAAAAAAAAAAAAAACTCCAGGACTCAAAAAAAGGCTTTTTAACACTTACCACTCATAATGAGAAAAAACCCAACCGCAAAACACGCTAATCACGTTGGCACAATGCAAACTCGATCATTCACACACACGCAGATGCCTCGGGAATGCACTCACAACGTTTCGTTCAGTTAACTGACCGACCAGCTCTCTCGAGGCACCTCGCTCTGGGCAAAATTGATGACTCTAGTTCAATTCTCATATCATTGCCACAGTTAATGGACGGATATTTCTATACCTCATCACTTAGCAACTGAAATCTAACAATTAACAATTTTCCACAATTTCACAAAACGCCTTGTCGTTCGAGACCACCGCTAACTATTATGTCTGTGACATGATCATAACCCCTTTTCTACCAAAAAAAAAAAAAATCTAATACTGGTCACCTGTCTCTTCGTTAGCGTACCTACAGCTTATAGAATATATAAAAAGCCTCTTAAACCACCGCCACCAAAACTGTTACCTTTCCGATGACACCCAACTATTATCTGCGAATGGCATATCCCCCCCCCCCCGTATTTAATATTTGGTATGCGTATACGCCTGAGCGGTGATAAACTGGCAAAAGCCCTCTCTCTCTCTCTTCTTCTCCCTCTCCTCTCTCTCCTTCTCTCTCTCTCTCTTCTCTCTCTCCAATGCTCATCAATGGCATCCTTCCTTCTCTCTCTCTCTCTCTCTCGTCTCGTCCATACCATCAGGTCATTAAATGCAGTAGTCGGAGTATGTATTCCATATGAAACATTAAATAGAAAAGTAGTTTAACGATAACATTTGAGTAAAGATATATTTATTCAAAATTCTTACAGGGGATCACAATGGAAAGATAATAATTCAAATAATCTAACACAGACAAACCACGCAGATAACCACCCCAGTATTTAAATGTCTCAATCAGTAATTAGTCACACCAATTATCTCTTCTCCAAAAATATTATAGTTCCCCCCTGCCACCGGGGACCCTCGGTCCCGCCTAGGACACTCTGTCCCCCTCACTAGAACAGCCTGTTTAAAAGACAGGAGAACACACTAGTGAGCACACACACAATTGTAAAAACAAAGTCAATTAAAGGAGCATCTTTACAAAATGTCAAACAAGCCATCCCTTTGGCTAAAGTATGACTACTCACCCATTGCAGCCTGGAACTTTAACACTGAAATAAATAGACTTTCGCAGAGCTAATTCCCAGCATTCTGCCTTTTCTCCCGTAGCTGTCTCCCTCGTTTCTGCCTAAACCAAGTCATTAAGAATAGACATAGTTCGTACATGTACACACGAATTCACACTCATCGGTAACGCCTCAATAAACTGTCATAGCCAGTTTTCAAAGGCACCTTGAACAAGCCTCGTGAACTCACATAACTACAGAAATGATTTATCAGCTTTCTCAAGTCAACGCTTAGGACTCTGTCTCTATGGGAAGTTAAAAGCAATGAATCTGCGCATTCTAAAAAAGTCACACCACATCACAATGGCATATTAAAATATATTAATTATAGCCCTCTTTCATCTAACATATATATATATATATATATATATATATATATATATATATATATATATATATATATATATATATCTTAAAATATCAGCAGATGCATGTGACTTCATTAAAATAAAGCGAATATCACAGGAAAATGATAGTCAGAAATCTAAGCGCTTTTGTCTTTACTAAGACATTGTCAAGGAATGAATGAAATACAATTGGAGAAAAAGTTATCAGAATAAAAAAACAAGAATAATAAAAAATACCAGCTGGTTAATTGTCAAAAGGGTAAAAGTTAAAGAGATAATCCAGGATAATCGGATATCACACGGTCACAAACCTAAACATAGGATTTAACCCTAACAGAAACTACAAAGTATCCGTACAGTCCAAAACATGTAAAAACTAATATATTAATTTTGTTGTTTATATTTATCTACAACTTTTTTCATTATGAAGGCATCAAGTTTAAATAAACCAAGACTTAAATTTAGAACATTTCCATTATTTGACTTGATGAAACAGATTCAATGATATTCCTTTTAACTGTATCATTACATTGGATTAAGGGCTCTTGCAAAAGCCTGATAAATAACATATATATATATATATATATATATATATATATATATATATATATATATATATAATATATATAAATGGATTATATATTATTATATATATATATATAAAACTGGGGATGTTGTCGTTTCTAGGAAACTTCAATTTAAGGAGGAACAGGATTGCCAGAAGACGTGGTATTATTCCAGACATTATTATTTCCTTAAAATAAAAACAAGGGCACAGTCGACCTTTCGGGAATACATTGCTTTTCTCATCATTAGGGTCACATCTATAAAATGATACAAAAAAGAGAAAGAGTAAGAATTATACTGATTGAATATATCTAAAAACATTACAATACTTTAAAATACATGACACAAAGTAAAAAAGGGAACATAAAATACACAACTCAAAGTAAAAACAGAACATAAAACTAAGTTAACTGCAAATCACAATAATAGCAATGACAAGTTAAGAGAGATTACGTAAAAACGCAGAAATATACTATAAAAACATGAATATTCAGAGTAAAAATAAATAAAATAATGATACTGTATAATACAATATATTGGAGGAACCTAACTGTTCATGTCGTAGTTAAATGACAACTGGGCGAGTTAGAAAACTGCGAATGAAAATGGGCAAAAGTGTGTGAGTAAAAGACAGAGAGAGAAAGAGGGAGAAAAAAACAAACAAACAACAAAACAAGCAAATTATGCAATGAACAAAGGAACAGAGGTGGTTTGGTTATTGTGACGAAGTGCCAAGGTATCTGGTTACTACACTTACCATTCATATTATTCGTACCTCACAACAGCCAGACACCTGAACCCTCATCACAGGTACTAAACGACTGAATACTCTAAAGGCAACAGTGATCCCTTAAACAACTTACCAGTATTGCAGAAAATCAGACTAAGTTCATCAAAACAGGTGTGAGGTAATCTTGTAAGTAATTAAATTAATTAAAGGGCATCACTCCATCAACAACTTTAAAAGTCTAAGTATTTCCCTGATTTCAGAAGTCTAAGTACTTCCCTGGTTCTAAGTCACTTCAAGTAAATTGAAGGAAAACAGATCAATTACCACTCTATGTTTCTACCTAACATAAATATAATCAATGTACTGGTTTAAATGAAAACACTTTTACAAATTTTAAATACAAAAATTTATTATTAAACTCAAAATTTATAAGTTAAATTCACAATATCAGGGAAAATTGCTTTTACTTGAAAACAAAGTAAAGTTCAATTAATTCTTGAATCAATTAAGTAAAATTAAGTCAAAATTAATTTATCACAAAATTCAAGAAAATTAATTCAATCAAAATTCAAAAGTGTTAGGCAATAATTGAAATTTGGAAATTAATCCAAAGCGCTAAACAACAATGAAACGTGAAAAGAATTCTAAATGCAAATTAATTCGCAAGTGTAAAATTCAATTAAATGTGCAACGATTAAGGAATGAAACAACTAAGTTAATTAAATTGTGAATGCAAATGAAAACACAGAAAAATGTGGAAAATACCAAAATTGCAAAAGCATTAATCACACAGAACATGAAATAAAAACACACACTTCAATAAGAAAATGAATAACATGCACAAAACATAAAAGTCACTTCAAATGAAACAAACACAGAACACAAAAATTTGCAATGTGTAAAAATGTAAATCTTTTCACTCAAACCATTGTAACTATTAGTTATTAGTTCTCTAAACCATCGTAACCATTAGTTATTAATTTTTACCAAACCACTGTTACTATTAGTTGCAACTAATAAAAATACTTGGTATACCAATTTTCTTTCTTTGCTGCAGCTTGTTTCACACTCACACAAATAGGCGCCGTTACACACACTAGTACAATGTTTGTTCAGATTCCACAAAAAGCACTAAATAACACTAAATAAACTCTAAGAAATATCAAATCTGAAATCTACAAGTTACGAGTGACCAATTTACGTTACGTTAATATAATCTCAAGTATGTTGCAGGAGAGAGAGAGAGAGAGAGAGAGGAAGATGTCTGAACGCAAGGCGGTTCTAAGATGCAATGAATAACTCTTCCTTACGAAAGCTGGACAGTGGAGATGACACAAAACGTTTTGGGACACGCCAAGATGATGCAATTCTTTCCAGAAGCTTCGAATGTGACGCAACTTTACAGACAAACTGTGAAATCTGCACGTGGCATTCGGCAAAGACATACGCGTATGAGACCAGTATACAGTCATGTTCGTACTAACTCAACAAAGACACGTACCCAATCAAGACAGACATCGAGCGATAATTAAGATTGACATGTTTTTTAAAAACAACACAGAGACGCGAGTTCCTCTAATCTCAAGGCGATGAAAAGTTACTGAAACAATTCTAGCTTTGAATGGACAGAGATAATCTCTCTCTCTTTTCATACTACGTTATATACTCTTTTTAAATTATGTTATGCAGAATCTGAACACACATTTTAAACATCCTAATTCTAAGCTAGCTAGGAATCTGAAAAAATGTTGCAAACTCTATATATAACATTTTATACAGTCAAAGAGGGGATATATGCATTTTGAAAGTAGTAAAATATTAATATATATATATATATTATTAATATATATATATTTATATAATTGAATACATATATATATATATATATATAATATCTATATATATAACTATATATATATATATATTTTAAAAAAAAATCATATATAATACATAATATATAATATATATATATATATATATATATATAATATATAATATATATATATTATATATAGTGGGGCAGCATAGTGAACTTTTTGTTCATTTTGTGATACAAGCACCAAATTTGGTACAAATGTACATCAATATATAGTAAACATTTTCAGATATTGGGCCACTTGAAATTCTCTCTTTATGTCCGCCATATTGGATCTCAAAATGACCACCCCTTGAAATCTACGTTTCCTATTATCTTTGGACTGCCCACCTCACCAAGAAATGGCCTAGAAGTTATGCCTCATATGTGAAGAGGAGAAGACCAAACCTGACCAATCAAAGAGAAAAGACATTGGGAGTGGGTACAGTTCACTCACAGAGAACTTGGTCAAATTTAGTGAACTTGGAGAGCTTCCACAATCATTTCACCTGGAAAGACTCGATGATGGTCATAGCATTGAAGCTGCGATGGTTGCATGCGGTGCAAAATATCATCAGACATGCAGGCTCCAGTACAACAACACCAAACTGCAGAGAGCACAAAAGAGAGCACTCAAGAAAGAAGGTGAGAGTGATGAGGAACAAGCTGCATGCAAACGCACCAGGTTGCATTCACTCTCATTGAGTACAGAGGAGAAGGTTCCAGAAACTTGTTTCTTTCCTGTGAACAAACCCGCTGGGGCTGACAGTCTTCGCAAAGCTGCAACATTCCAACTGGACAGACGGGTGTGTGTCTGTGCAACCCTTCTTGGTGATACAGAACTCCTGGGCCATCTCAGTGGTGGGGACATGATAGCGTTGGAAGCCCAGTATCACCCACGGTGCTTGATAGGATTTTACAATCGCACAAGAAAGGCCCAGTCAACAGGATCACAGGACACACACCAAGAGCAAGAAATGTTGTCAGTTGTCTTCGCTGAACACGTCCTCTACATTGAAGAACGAGACAAGAGGAGGAGATGGCATCAGTATTCAGATTGGCCGACCTTGTCCAGCTCTATCAGTCCAGAGTGGAACAGCTAGGAGTCCAGGTGGAAGCGAGAGTCCACCCCACACGACTGAAACAGAGACTGCTGGCTCAGTTTCCTGACATGCAGGCATACACCAAGGGGAGAGACATCCTGATGGCCTTTAAAGAAAATGTCAGTGCTGCTCTTTGCCAAAGCCTGCGAGCTGGATGGACAGTGATAGTGATGCAGTCCATCTTGCCCATGCTGCACAGACTGTTTGCCGTCACACGTTTGGAGAAGCCAAGCCCTTCACGGGATTCCCTCAAGGCTGTCAAGAATAATCTGTTGGCCACCGTTTGCTGCTTGCCCTAGTTCAGTATGATCCTACAGGGACTCAACATCAAGGAAACAGATGGCAGGCACTAACCCTGCAGCAATTTCTGCAGCCCAGATACTGAAGTTCAACAGCATCAAACGCAAGTGAACATGTGGCACCAAATCATCCACCAGTGTCAGGCACAGTGTTGCACAGGAGACCCCACTTCCATTATACATAAGGATGATGCTGCATCCTCATACTCGCAAGAAGGGATTGGTCGACAGTGTCACACCTTGGCCTGAGGCATCTCCTATGATAGAGTGCTCCAGCTCTCAGCACAAATGGGTAACAGTGTCTGCCAACAGTTTCAGTGCACAGGCCTCTGTAATTGTGAAGGGCACTGTACATGACGGTGATTCCACAACATACATCTTTTATGGCTTGTGCCTTGTATGATAAGGCGCCCTATGAGGTAATGTTTGACTTGCGATAATCTTACGCTAAGTCGGTTGGTATTGCACTTCCATCTTCAATGGAGTGTCTTGGGGTTTGTAGATCACTTATGAAGTCGGGATTATCTTCTAATTTATGACGACGATGCGTTAAACTCCATGGTGAGGAGGTTCTTGTAGAAAAACACGAAGTATAAAAATATATATATTCTTCTGAAGTTTTACATGCTGAAGATCAGGTATGATTGTACAAGTCTTCTAATAACGATAGCTTGATCGCTTCTGCCAATGATGATGGCTACTTCTGTTCTCTCTACATGATAAAGCTTAGGTAAAGAGATACATGGTCTTCTAATGACGATAGCTAACTCTGTTCTGCTCTGTTCTGCATCTCTGTTACAAGTTATGAAGGAAGCAGATAGTAGCTCGAACATATGAACATACTATCAGATGACATAGTTTCATACGAACACACAATCAAATGAGACACGCTACAGATCAGTAGGCCGCTTGAGCTATAGGTCACGGTGTTTGTCTCAAGCAGGGAGCTTGGACTAATATTTATAAACAATTGAATGACTACAGGTGACGGCATGTCAACTTAGCCTACTTTTATTGTATACGTCATCTTTAGCGTCTCTAGTCTGATCACATTCCTGCAAGCAATCTGGTTGACCTTTTTAGTTTTAGTCTTTTATATATATGACTAACATTCCATATTTTTATTATGTAAACACTTACACATCTACTTGTGCCAATGCTGAACTTGTTTTTAACATGACATTGTTTATGTATAATACGTTATCTTCAGTACTGGTATATACCTAGCCTCAGATAGCAGACCATTGTAGAATGTCAGTGTACACCTAGCCTCATACTAGACCATGTAGCATGTCGGTATTCAATAAAATAATTCTTTCCAAAGTATTGTGTTAAAACCAATGTTTGCCTAGATAATTTCCATATACAATTATATAACAGACTGTGATAGACAATACCAAGTGGCAATTGGTACCATTGGATTCCTTATCCCCCAAAACATATATTTAGATACCAGAATCATGTCAATAACTTCATTATGTCCAAAGATTACAGCAAACGTAAATTTCACATGGAGGCCATTTTGAAATCCAATATGTCGGACATAACGAGAGAATTTCAAGTGGCCCAATATCTGAAAATGTTTGCAACATATTAATGAACACTTGTGCCAAAATTGGTGCTTGTATCACAAAATGCGCAATTCCTTTGAATATTTGAGCTAAGCCACCCCACTAATATATATTATTATATATATATATATATATATATATATATATATATATATATATATATGTTTGTGTGTGTGCATAGAGTATACATTCGTTTCTCCTACGAGTAAAGCTCTATTATTTCATAGAAAACAAGGGCAGACTTGATAAGAATTGTGGTTTTATTTGAGAGGCGTCTATAATAACAGCTTCTGTTATGGTTTTCGTACAGTATCTGATATCATTTATAAAATGACATTGTTTAAAACGAGTTACCCGACAGAAGCATTTCACTGGAGGAGAGAGAAACAACTATAGACGTTTTTGTTTTATAACAAACTGCTAGATACTCTAACATGCAACGAACGATGTAAATAACAGTAACTTTATCTTTTACACCAAAAAATTACCTAGACATGTCTGACAAAGCCTTCGAGTGTGCCTCTTATCAATAAATTACTCCAGAATTACTCCTTTCGTATCAAGTTATGCGATCATTTCAAAAAGTCGTAAAACTCTCAAATAAATTTGTTCTAGTTTAACTATTTAACTGTTTTAGTTAGGCCTACGAGAATTTTGGAGTCTACTCGGTGGTTTAAGTTAAACGTTTGATATAAAATGATGTAATTTACTGAATTCGCGAATCTCTTTTGTGTGACCACACAATTATAAACACGCCATTTAATACTCCTAAATTGTCATATTATGAAAAATATACCAAAATATCCTTGGTTAAATCCTGCTGATTTATAAATAAGAGCTTTAAGAACAGTCAGAAGTTTCGCGCTACCTTAGCAACAAGTGGAGTGTGGAGACCACAAGTGCATCATTCTTCTTGAACATGGCGCTAGAACTTGTACGCTGTCTGCTTGACATTTTACTAGAATTCTTCCCAAGGACGCAAAATAATCATAATTAAAATATTTCTCTTGTAACTCCCACATAGCTGCCAATAAACCATTCCGAAGTTGCCAGTTAAATCCTTTAATTATTATTATTATTAATGCTGTTTTTGGCACTGAGTAACGGTAGAATTACCAACGCGCAATTCCGCCTTTGTCTGTGCGGGGAAGAAATGGTGAACAAAGAAACTACTTCAGTCAGGGCACTTTTAATATTTCATATTATTACATAGAATACACTATCTCCTAACATAAATGCGCACATATTTTAAGGCATACTTCCAAAACAGTTTTCCTCGCCAATTTTGTTGTATAAAACTTAAAAATCTGTTTTAATATTTGATTAGACCTTGATTCATACTTAAACCTTGAAAGTTTTACCAGCATATAAAAAATATTAACGAATAATTTCCTGCACAGTCCAATAAATTAAGAGGTTTACCCCCACTGCTACACTAAATGGATAGAATGTTGCATTTTACACAAGAAGGAAACTATTGAAGCAAATTCGAAAGTTAAGGGTATTCTAACAATGCGCTTGAGATTCGGTTCTGTCGTGAGATGACTCGAACCCAGAATTAAACATATATGAAATGATTAAAAGTGGGTTCAAAGCTGATTTTTAAAAGTGAACAACTAAATAGGATGTTGCGAAATAAGTTTAATTGCTAGGTAAGATTAATTTGGCTTAAAATGATGAAGGGAAGTCCACTCTTCTCAGAGTCGCAAAGGAATTCGGACAAGGTCAAAGTCACACCACAACACAAACATCAGCTGATTGTGACAGATTTCCCCGATAGCTTTATCTCTATTACACTCTCGTTCACACGTGGCTTCTAATTAGTTTCTGATCTAAAAGAAGCATTGAAAAAAAAAAAATGAGTTAATTAACTGAGGCTTTTTAGTGGCCAGCTTATGGTTAATGACTGAATTTCAACGTTGAAAAGTGCTTGTGAGCCTAGGCCTAGGTTTAAAAAAAAATTACGGGGCGGAATTCATTGTAATCGGGTATTGGTTTACATGGTGTTGAATAACTGCTTAGCTATATCATTGTATCATGACCGCAAACCCATGTTTGATGTTTAAAACCAGTCATGTGAGCCCAGCGTGGCCCCGATAGTAACCTATTCTTCGACTAGAGTTTAGACCGAAGCTCTGAGGAGGCGGCATAGGCCTAGAAGTGATTAGGCCTATGGCTTAATTTCCTTAAGCCCTTAAAAACAATTTCCAATTTAAGATGGTTTAGCACTTCATTTGAAAGCCTTTTTGCATCCTATAGATAAGAAAATTGATTTTTAAGCCTATTTGCATCCTACATAAGAAAAGTGATAGCCTAGGCCTAATACCTGTGTTTTGGTGGAGTTACTTTATATTTTGAAGATATCAAAGACTTTAAAATGTCTGACCGTTCGTCTCAACACAGTACCACCTCCCACGAACAATTGTCGCAGGATGTCGTCCGAAGACTCGGTGAGGAAGATCCGCTCACCGATACGGCGCCGTTGTATTCTCAGGAGAGAGGAGGCAAGTATTTTGATTTTTTGGCTTTTATTAATCATTGGGTCAATGGAGTGCAGAATACGAGGCAGGTTATACTAGTACTGAGAAACATGGATTCCCCAAGAAACATCATCCATTTATTTTTCTGGTTACTCCTACCTATATATTTCTATTCTTATCTAGTCATTAATGTTGGTAGAAACGACTAGTTTTTGTGGTTCCTCAGTCTCCTATATATAATATTGTGGGCAAACTTTGATTGAAGGTGGGAGGGAGCCCACTGAAAAGATAAAAAAACTGTGAGTTGGGCCCACTGGAATGGCGTAAAATGCATAAGCCACTAAATACACAACCTAAAAAGTTCCAGTGCTTGGTTCTGTATCAGTCACAAAATTTGTTGTAATAAATTGGCACCAGGCCAGTTACAGGGACACATCCTCGCCTTAACCTAACCTAGGGTACTAAGTCATTTCTATTATGAAAAAAACCCATAAAAGTTCACATAAGCACTCACGTATGGTGTATGTGCTACAAGAGGTAAAAACCCTGTTTCCCTAAAACTTAAGAATATAATTTAAAAGTAGGTAGTGGGTTTGCAAGGTGTAACGGGAGAAAACCTCGCTGTTGCACCATGAAATAATTGTTAGGAGAGAGTGGATAATAAGATGGAAGAAAGATAATATGAATGGAGGTAGAGCAAAAGGAATGAAAAGGGTTTGCCGAAGGGACGCTGCAAAGAACCTTTAAGGGAAACAACCAAGTGGACTAGCTGATCCAGTCTTGCCCGCTTGTTGATCCACCCTCCAAAAAAGTACTTTTGCTTACTTTGAAATTAGAGTAGAGGTCTCAAGGTGTTGCAACCACTGATGACTCATGACTGGTGCCAATCTCCGGTGTCAGGACGTGTTAAAGTACTTTTTTTGGAGGGTGGATCAACAAGCGGGCAAGACTGGATCAGCAAGTCCACTCAGTTGTTTCCCTTATTGATGCCTATAATGCACCCCTTGAGGTGTACCGACGGCACTAACCCCCACACTAAAATTGTACTTCACACTTTATCATTTTTGCATGCGCTGGCAATCCAACAGCAATATTTTTCTCACTTTATTGCTGTATTGTATGTTTTGAACCTGAATTTTATGCCTTTATACCTGCTTCATACCTGTAACTCTAAAATTCATATATTTATACAATACGTACTCATTTAATGAATGTGAATTATAAATAACTGTAATGCAATACAAATGGCCTTGTGTATACAACTGGGTTGTTTTTCATTCTTAAGTATTTACAAGCACAAATCTCATTATGCCAAACAGTATTTCATGTTATTAAAAAATAATAGGGTCATACTCCATACAACAACCCATCCACCCCATGACTATAGTATAAACTTTTTGCTCTCATCCACAACTTAATGCCACCTACTCTATTAACTAAATGTCAAATCCAAAAATTTAATAAATTGTTCAAACCAAAAAACAAAGGTTAGTAAAAAGCAAATGTGTATATTTTCCAAGAATGCCATTATCAGGAAAATTATAACAGAGATTCATTTGAATAATTTTAACTAAATGTCAAACAAAAACAAAGGTTAGTAAAAAGCAAATGTGTATATTTTCCAAGAATGCCATTATCAGGAAAATTATAACACAGAGATTCATTTGAATAAATTGATCTTGTGGAGCAATTGTCCTATAGACAAATACTATTCAGAAAACAAATTGTGTATGCAAGGAAGGTTTTACAGCTTTGTGATATAATTACATAATAGTATGACAAATGAATAATATACTGTCATATTTGTATTGCTGTCACGCTGTGACACATGCTGTCTACATGTTAATCATATGCACATGCATATACATGAAAACATGTGATGAATGTTAAAAGGCATTGGTGAAATATGTACCGTTTTGTACCTTATTTTACATGATACAATACATGTATACCAGTATTTTGTGATTCCCATACACAAGTCAGAACTTTCCACAATTCAAGCTGGCGTCCCCCATAAGTAGTCCAAGTTAGCTAGAATATACTTCACATATCATACCAAGGCAAGCAGTAATTATCTTGCTGCCTAACTCTACTGACCCTTTATCTTTAAGTGGATTGTTGAAGGCTGACAAGGTAGAATACTATTTTAACCATAGGAGTCCTGCCTGTTAGAGAGGTCATTTTCCCTCCTAAGTAGATATTTGGTTGCATAGAGGCAATGGTTTGCATTCCAAACAACTTTTAAAATTAAAAAAATAAATTGGTCAGTTTTAGATCAAAGCTTGAAATACATTATTTGTAAATAGTTGGGAATATAGTAAATACCTTAATTCAAGTGTTCAGCACCTCCTTGGAAGAACTGTTTTCCCGTGTGTATTGTGAGACGGTCTGTCCTTTGATTACTGAAATAAAATTTAGTATGATTAACATTTGGATTTACAAAGCACAGAATATTAAATTTTTATATGATTCAGTTTCATACACACAAACTTCAGCTCTTATATAGACTCCACTCATGTTAATTTGCAATGAGAGCATTGGGTTATGCAGTTGTAAATATTTATGGAAGGTTTTTCTTCAAAATTTACCTTTTTGAGTAATTAGCTTCAATCTTACAGGATGTTTAGGCAAAAGGCACCTGTTGGCTTTCATGGGATTCCTTGGTTTTGCAAATGTGTATGCTATGCGAGTTAATTTATCAGTTGCCATTGTCGCTATGGTGAATAACACTGCTATACCTCACGCAAACAAGTCCATCTCTGAAGAATGCGAGTTTCCTGGTGACAATTCTACGCTACCATCAAAGGTTAGTTGGAATATATATTTATTTATTATTAAGTTGTCTTTTTACATGATAGTAGATAGTGAAGAGTGGATGTGATGGTACATGATAGTAGATAGTGAAGAGTGGATGTGATGGTACCTACAGATACAGTAACTGTTTGCTCTTCAAACTAGTGAATTACTCATATAGACACTTGGATTTTAGATATAAAGCATACTTTGAAGACATACAAGTATTATTTTCCTTTACAGGATGGTGAATTTGTTTGGGACGAAAGTGAACAAGGACTAATCTTAGGGTCCTTCTTCTACGGCTATGTTTTGACCAATTTCCTGGGAGGTCGTTTAGGAGAACTTATTGGTGGAAAAATTGTGTTTGCTGTAGGAGTGTTAGTCACTTCAATTTTAACCCTCCTCACTCCAGTAGTTGCCTACACAAACATCACACCACTAATAGTTACTCTTCGTATTTTAGAAGGTTAGGGGAGGTAAGTCTCGTTAACAGTAAACATCTGTAACAGTGCCAGAGGCTGTTCCGTATATGCTTTATGAATTAGCATGGACATTGAAGGCAATTATGTAATTTCCTTCATGTTTATAGCATTAGCAATTGACAAGATTCTTGACATAAATAGACCAGTACAAGAACAAAAAAAAGTGTTAGTGTTTAAACTGATGAGCAGTCAAAGTCGCCAAAATTCAGAATTGAGATCCATTTGTTTTTATGACGTGATGCACTTGGTAGTAACATTGTTTCACTGAATCTTGAGATTCAAGAAAGATTTCAAATTGGAGAATATTATCAGGGTCTGTCTAAACATTGTTGAGGCCAGTTTCCAAATCTACTTACAGTATTGAAATTAAGAGCTTGCTGAGATGATGACTAAATTATTATACAAGAATCATGGTACAGTAATATTAGTGCAGTGGCAGAAATTTAGGTTTTTGAGAAGTGGCAATATTTTATGCTATTAACAGCTGCAGTAAATTGCTCCCCACTGTTCCCCTGGTTGTCTCTTTCAGCTTTGTCCCAAGAGAAGTGTCAGGATCATTCCTTCCTCAGTGTGCTATGTAGGATATAAAATTTCTGGTGGATTATATACACACTACTTCTATTTTTGCAAAGTATGAGTACGTATACACATTCAAAATTTTTTCAGTTTTCGAAAACATACATTTACAAATTTAGCTTTTATATATCAATAACTAGCAGCAGTAACTGAACAAATATCTTTCCTTTTCAGTAATTCGTTGTTACTTTGTATTCATTGGTGGGACTCCAATGGATATTTAAGTTGAACAAATTGAATGGCTTTAGTGGCCAAAATTTCAATTTAGTTTAAATTTTCGTCTACTAATGAATTGCTTTGCCTAACTGTCCAAAGAAATGGCAACCTGTGAGTGGAACAATGAGTCTATTATGTCTTTTTGCAGGGAGTGACGTTCCCCGCTATGAACTCTTTGATGGCCAGATGGATTCCTCCCCTAGAACGAAGCAAAATGAGTGCTTATGTGTATGCAGGTGCAGTATTGATATTCATTTTTTATATTTGCAATGTTATTATTTACTATTCCTAGTAATTCTTTACCAAATTATTACTGCAGTATAAGTGTATGTTTACATAGTTCAAATAATTTTCTGCTCTATGTAGGTGCCCAGTTTGGAACGGTTGTGTCCTTGCCAATTTGTGGCCTCCTGTGTCAGTCGGACTTTTTGGGAGGATGGCCCTCGGTATTTTATGTCTTCGGAGTGCTTGGTCTCCTGTGGTTCATCTTTTGGATGCTTTTGGTAAGGTCTTTTTCTTTGTTGGCAATGTGTTTCATGGAACACAATGAATTCCTAAATTTTGAGTGTTGAAGAACTGTTTGCAAATCAGCTAGGTTAATTTGGCATAGTTTGGACTATAATAACTTAAAGACAGTGTGACACAAAAATAATTTTTTATTGCATGTCTTTTGTAAATACATGTTGCCCAATGGTGCTTTTGTGTACATTCAACAGCTGAAAACTACCTCACTATCTAGTTAGTTCTGAAGTACCATTCACAAATTAATTTTATTTTCCCGTTTGGTAAGACACTTTCTCTCTCTCTCTCTCTCTCTCTCTCTCTCTCTCTCTCTCTCTCTCTCTCTCTCTCTCTCTCTCTCTCTCGCTCTCTCTCTCTCTCTCTCTCTCTCTCTCTCTCTCTCTCTCTCTCTCTCTCTCTCTCTCTCTCTCTGTATTTCCCTTTACCTTCTCTTATTTCTTCATTAACTCCATATTCTTTTGAAGCTTGAATTTCAAGTCAATTGCTCTTGTGGGCTTGTTCCATATGAATGGGGTTCATCTGAAAAATAATAATGATAAAATATGGGCAGTAAATTCATGTGCAAATGTGTGTCCTGTCATTGAACTAATTTATAATAGTTAGAGCCTTTACTGTAAGTACTATTGGCATTTCAGATATCAAATACACCAGAATCTCATCCTACGATATCTCTGGAGGAAAAAATCTACATACAAACAACTTTGAGTGATGCTTTGAACGGCAAAGGTGATGATTATCTGAATATTAATTCATTTTTTCTTTTTTCACTTTAATATTTAAGAAGCAAAGTTGTCTGTCGTGGTTTTATACTGTCAACTACCTGAGTGTGTAACTACATGAGTATTGTATGAAACAATTATCATTCATGAGTAAGTAGGTACTGAAGTTGCTTTAGTCCTTTTATCGAGTGGGTTACTTGTACGAAATTACCTTTGAAAGGGATTCTCTATCTTACTACATAATATCTGTTTGTTAATGTGGTTTCTCCATTTCAGACCCCAAAGATTCCATGGAAACACATACTCACATCCATGCCATTTTGGGCCATCTTTGTAGTTCACATTGCACAAAACTGGGGATTCTATTTTCTCCTTACTGAACTTCCAACATACATGAAAAATATATTGCACTTCAGTTTAGCTAATGTAAGTGATCAATATTTGTTCCGACACGGCATACAAACCTTCGGTCCTTTTACAATAGGAAGGTACTAGCGGCAGCTGGATAGGTCGTAAGCTTTCGAACAAGGGGTTCGGTAGTTAACTGCTTGTCCGACAGGCGCGCGCGCGCGACTGGGAGGTAAACAAATCACTTTTTGCTTTCGGCCTCACAGCGAGTGGACGTGTGTGTTCGACGCTCCTCTGCCCGCTTCTCGTCGTTTGCTTTCCTTGAGTATATGGTTGTGTGTGTATGAAGAATCATTGTAAGTACAATCATTTCTCTTTATTCATTTAATTGTGATTTATTGGTCAATCATGGAATCTCCTCGCCTCGCTACCCCACGGAGACTATGCCCGGGTTACCGAAGGCGTAAATGCGGAAAGTTCCGCTCATTCCCGGAAATTGACCCACATATTTTGTGCGCTCTGGTGTCGGGGGCGCGAATGCACCCGAGCCGAGCCCTGTGAAGTGTGTAATAATTGGTCGGAGGCGCAGTGGACTTTGTATGAGGGCAGGAAGAAGCGAAGGCCTGCAAAGGAGTCGTCGGAAAGCTCTCCCGCGACTCCTTTGGTTACGGACACTTCGTCTTCTTTCCTGCCGCCCGCTCAGCTCCCACGTTTGGCGCCTTCCCCTTCGGGGGGGGTTTTCTAGGTCCTTCTCTCATCCGACTTGTCGAGTGTGGAGGAGGGCGCTAGATACCCTGACGTCGAGTTTACTCTGGGTCCTCTATCCGTTCGTCTTCGCGCGAGCGGGTTAGAGGATCCTGCTAATCAGCCCGACTTTTGCCTTCCCCTCAGGTGTCGGTTGCCGGCGCAAGGACGACCCTCAGCACAAGGTGTGGGCATCGTTGGGGCTGCAGGGCGTGCCGAGTGTCCAGGGCCTGCTCTACCATCTCGCTGGCTCCGTGGCGGTCAACGCATGCTACGGTTACGACCACCACCACGACCCTTACAACACCTGGCTACGCTTCACCTCCTCACCTGTGTACACCCCGCACGCGGTCTCTGTAACACCAACTACATCGGTGCAGGGGCCAGTCGCCGTACCACGGGGGAGTGTGATGCCGCCACCTGGGTTTGCCGTGCTGCCGCGACCGGACTTCGTGTGCCCGAAGAGCTCGCCCCTGGACCTCCCACCAGTACCAAGGATGTCTGTGCCGCTGGTCCGTCCAACTGGACCGCCTGCACAGCCTGCCGTACCTGCCCAGCCGCTGTTCACGGACGTGACGTTGATGACCACTGCTGCCGTTCCTGTACCTCTCCTGCCGCTCCTACTGCTGTTCCTGTGATGCCTGCACCTGCTGACGTTGTTCCTGTTCCTGCTCCGCTGCTCCCGATGCTGATCTGTTCGGACAGGTGCGTCCGGGCCCTGTTGCTTCGGCAACAGCAGCCCCGGCTCCGCTCTGGATGACAGATCTGACATCGGTCCTGAGGAGGTTGACGAAGAAGAAGAAGAAGAGGAGGAAGGTGTCGTCGTCGCTTCATCGTCTTCTTCGTCGTCGTCGTCGTCTGCCGCCTCTTCCTTCTTCTTCTCAAGGCTCCCCCGCCTAAGAAGAAGAAGGTCGCCTCCCCCCCCCCTAAGAAGTCTCCTTCGGGAACTTCTAAGGGCCCGTCTCGCTCTGGTGAGACGGGGGGTTCTTCCGCTGGTCACCCTGCTCCTTCGGGGGCAGGACCCGTCTCTTCTTCCGCAAGGAAGAAGACTACGGGGACCAGAGGAGTGCCGGCTAACACCGGCACTTCCTCACCTGCTGTTAGTGGTTCGGCCACGGCAGCAGGATCCGTCTCGGCCTCTCGTTCGCGAGAGGTACCGAGTGTACGGTCGCCTAACAGCGACCGTGCAGCTAGGAACCAGACCTCTGAGCCAGCTCAGCGTCAGTTCACGGCACGGAGCGGGAAGACTGGTGACAGCCGCTCACGCAACTCTCACAGACCAGCTCTCGCTCTCGCGGCGAGCAGCTGGCTACCCGGGGCGGACGTGACGGTCCATGACCGGCCACGGGCTGAGGCTGGGAAGAGGTCCCCCCGTTCGCGGTACCAGCCACGGCTGGTACCAGCGACGTGACGCGCCTGTGAGGATATGCACCGGTCTACGTGACAGTGGAGCTCGCCGGTCACCTGACCGTCACTCTCACAGAGAGCGATCGGGTACGGCGACCAGCACCAGCTCCTCTGACACACGAGACCGGGGCCGCTGTTCTCGGTCCAGCCGTTCTCCACAGCGAGACGGCTCGACTAGGTCTGCAGCTCGATCGCCACCGCGGGTTGACGATCGCCTGCAGTCTTCCAAGCCCACTGGTTCTGCCAGCGAGCGAGGAGGGAGCGTCAGTCTGCCTCTCCCATACCTTCAACCTCCTCGGGTTACCACGGGAGGGCGAGGTATGAGGAGTGATCGTGAGGGGTGCGCCCCTCAGGATCCCACCACGTCGTCAATACGTATCAGGCACGGTTCTCGACCAGCCAGGTCGTACGCACAAGTGGTTGGAGGAGACCGAGAGGGGTCTGTCGCTGTTCCTCCCCTCGAGGGAGGAGGGTCTCGGAGATGCTCCTGTTTGAGGGACTGGATGGTCCGACTCCGCAGGACGCAGTCACTCCTGAGGGATCCAGAGGAACTTTGCCGAGGTTATTGCGCTGATTCGTCAGCACAACGACCTCGCGGAAGGATCGCCGCTCCCACCATCCGAGCCCCACGTCCCGGCTCGAGTCGTTCTGGGGCCCCGAAGAGGGAACCCGACCGACGGTGGGTTTGCCGCGTTCCGAGCTTGCAGACTCAGTGCTGGACCAGGTAGAATCGCTTGTCTCCGGACAAGACGGTTCTCTCAAGTCTGGCAGGTCGAGCAAGCTGCTTCCACCTCCTCTGCTGCGACAGCGGCGTTTTTACGTGCCATCTGAGGACCCGATGCCGCCCAAACAGGTAAAACCCGGAGTTAGCCAGGCTGACTCCGGGTGTGTCTCTGCAGCAAGCTCCTGTCCGAGAACCTATGGTTCTCGCAGCAAGAGGGCACTCGGCCTGGAATCTACTGCCATGGCAGCTTTCCAGGCCGTCTCCTGGCTAGATCTGTGGTCCCTCACAGTATCTAAGGTCGCAGCCAACTCCGGGGGTGGGGGAATTTCTCCCGAAGATGACTCGGCCTTTAGGAGACTTTTGCCAGTCTGGAGGAAGAGCCATCTCCTTCCTTGCCCACCAGACGGTGAACCTGTGGGCCAACCTGGTTCTCCGACGAAGGGACGCTGTCCTTACTCGGGTTTCCAGGGCGGCCGGGCGTGAAGCGGCGTTGGGACTTCACAACGGACCCTTACGGAGTTCCACGTCTCTCTTCCCAGGAGAGATGGTGGACGCTGCGGTGGACAGACGGCGCACTGACGACAGTACCGTCTGGTTCACCAGGCAGTCTCGAAGGCTTCTGGGCAGCCTCGGACTGCGGCCAAGTCTAAGAGCTCGGCTAGCGCTTCCTCGGTGGCTAACGAAGACGGTACTGCGTCGAAGCCCCCGGGGTCCCGGAAAGGACTCTGTCTTCTTCGACTTCTACCAAGGGGAGCCGTAACCAGCCCTCCTCCCAGCCCTCCTCCTCCCGTGGAGGCTCTGGGAAGAAGTCGAAGAAATTTTAAACGCTAGGGGACGGCGTTCCCCCTCACCTGCTGCCGGAAGTGGGGGGGTGCCTGGCCAGCCATTGGGCAACTTGGCAGCGCTACGGCGCCGAGACCTGGATTGTAGATGTCCTTCGGGGAGGGATATCTATTACCCTTCGAATCTCGGCCACCCCTCACCTCCAACCCGATCCAACAGCAGTCGTACGTTCCAGGGTCATCGAAGGACGTAGCATTGAGACAGGAGATCAAAGACCATGCTGAGCAAGAGAGAGTAGAAATCGTCACGGATCAGTCACCCGGGCTTTTTACAGTCGACTCTTCCTGGGTGGAAAAGTTCTACGGGAGCGGCTGGCTGCCCGGTGATAGATCTCTCTCCTCTGAACCGGTTTGTTCGCCAGACCCGGTTCACGATGGAGACGGCACGTTCAGTGTCGACTCCATCAGGGAGAACGATTTCATGCTTTCAGTGGACTTGAAGGATGCGTATTTCCAAATACCCATTCATCAGTCCTCCAGAAAGTACCTCCGCTTCATCCTCGACGGGACGGTGTACCAGTTCAGGGCACTTTGCTTCGGTCTCTCAACCGCCCCACAGGTGTTCCACGCGAGTGTTCACTCTGGTGTCTGCTTGGGCCCATTCGCACGGGATACGTCTGATGAGGTATCTCGACGATTGGTAGTCCTGGCGAGCTCCCGCTCGCAGTTGCTACAGGACAGGGATCGACTGCTCGAGTTCTGTCGCGATCTGGGGATCGTTGTGAACTTCGAAAAGTCCGATCTCGAGCCCCCAAGCAGGAGGATGAATACCTGGGTATGCTGATCGACACGTAGCAGGGCGAGTCTCCCCGCAGACTCGCGGATCAGCAGATTCAGGGAGGCAGCCAACCAGTTTCCTGTCTCGGCAGGAACAGGTAGCTCAGCGATGGCAAGTCGTGATCGGACACCTGTCGTCACTCGAGAAGTTAGTCCCTCACGGGCGTCTTCACCTGCGGTCTCTTCAGTGGAGACTAAAGGAGAGTTGGTCACAGGCGGACGGATTCCCCCAAGCTTTCCAGTGTCAACTGGACACCGGAGGTGAGGCAGGACCTAGCCTGGTGGCTGGACGACAGGAACCTCTTAAGAGGAGTGCCTCTGCGCACTCCCCCCCCGGACATGCAGCTGTTCTCAGACGCATCGACCGAGGGATGGGGCGCACACCTGGAAGGAGTTGCTGACTTCAGGAGTGTGGGACGAGAACGACAAGCACCTTCATCAATGTACTGGAACTCAAGGCAGCGTTCCTCGCTCTCAAGAGTTCCAGGACCCGCTTGATGGGACACTCAGTGGTGTGATGTGCGACAACACCACGGTAGTGGCTACGTCAACAAACAGGGGGGCCTAGTGTCTCTCCCGTTGTACCAGTTGACTCGGCAGGTGCACGAGTGGGCCGAGGCACACTCAATAGAGCTGTCGGCACGCTACATTCCAGGGAAGAGGAATGTAGTAGCAGACACGCTCAGCCGTCGGGATCAGGTGATAGGGACCGAATGGTTCTCTACCCAGGACGTGGCGGAAAGGCTCTTCGACCTGTGGGGGCGACCAGTCGTGGATCTGTTCGCCACCCAACGGCACAACGGAATCTCCGGTCTTCTCGGCCGTGCCGGACCCATGGGCAGCTGCAGAGGACGCCTTCTTCAACACCCGTGGGACAACCTCTTCGTCTATGCCTTTCCCCCACCCCCGTTCAGCCTGATTCGCAAGGTGATCAGTCGAGCACTGGTCACCCCGAATCTCAGAATGATCCTGGTGGCTCCCAAATGGCCACAGGCCATTTGGTATCCGGACCTGCTGGCTCTTCTCGCAGGAGAACCGAGAGAGATTCCCCCTTGGCACAACCTTCTCGCCAGCCACACGTCGAGCGTACCACCGAGCAGTCCAGTCCCTACGTCTTCACGGCTGGCTGTTATCCACCATCTCTTGCGAACGAGAGGCTTTTCTCGTAGCGCAGCAACAGAGATGGCTGGAAACGTCCGTCAGTCCTCTGCAGCTGTGTACCAGGGGAAGTGGGCCGTCTTCTGTGGTTGGTGTCGTAGACGGGGTCTATCTCCTCTCAGAGCCACTCTTCAGCAGGTAGCGGATTTCCTCGTTTTTCTTCGCCGAGAGAAGCTCCTCTCAGTCCCCACAGTCAAAGGATACAGAGCCGCCTTGGCGCTCGTCCTGAAACTGAGGGGGATTGGACATCTCGAACTCGTTCGAGATCTCCTTGCTTATGAGGAGCTTCGAAAGGTCTTGCCCCCCCAGGGAACTCAGGCCCCCTGCGTGGGATGTGACTCTCGTCCTTAGGAGTTTGACTCGAACGCCGTTCGAGCACACTCCGAGAGTCGTCAGACAGGGATCTGACCCTCAAGACCCTCTTCTTGCTGGCCCTGGCATCGGCGAAGAGAAGATAGGGGAACTTCATGGTCTTTCCTATGATGTACGACATTCCAGGGGATGGGGATCTGTGACGCTCGATTTCGTCCCGAACTTCGTTGCGAAGACTCAGAAACCGTCGATCCCTGACGACAGGTTCGAGTCCTTCACGATCCCTCCCTAATGGACTTCACCGATAATGATGCGGATGAGATGCTTTGCTTTGTTCCTGCGCTACGGCTCGCTATCTGAAGAAAACTCGACACCTCAGGCCTGAGTGTCGACGCCTCTTCGTTAGCACCGGGGTGAACCAAGCAAGAAGTATCCAAGAACACTCTTTCATTCTGCTGCGTGAGGTCATCAGGAGGGCGTATGAGGCTGATGGTATGACGACATCCGTACGTCCCGTCCGAGAGCTCACGAAGTCAGAAGTATTGGCCCCTCGTTGGCGTTTCGTAAGAACTTTCTCCGTGGCGCAGGTCCTGAAGGCAGGGGTCTGGTCTAACCAGACTACCTTTACGTCCTTCTACCTTCGGGATATTGCCCACAGGTCCTTGGATACCTTTTCCTTGGGACCCGTGGTGGCTGCTCAACAAGTTGTGTAGCTAACCCAGACCCTCGCAGGCTGAAACAGCATCGAGTCCTGGTGTGACTGTGTGGATGGATGTGTGAATGAGTGAGTGACTGGCTCCCTCTTCCCGTCTTTTCCTCCTCTACCTGTGGGCAGAGGGCCACGGTCGTCACTACGCTGGATGAGGACGAGATGCAGGTGAGCTATATGACAGAGCCCCATCCTATCCCTTTCACTAGGGATAGGAGCAGAATATCCACCACTTCCTCCTACAAGGGGGGGAAGTGGATGCCTACAAGAGTCAAACCCATGACTTTATATTTGCTCCTGTACAGGAACAAGTTCTTACATTGCTGGTACGAAGAGATACGCTTGCCTCTCTCTTAGTACTCGGTCCAGAGGTCTGACCATTGATCCTGCGGTGCACACCCCGATCAATCGGACAGAGGCTTGGATCCCTCCCTCGCTCTTACGACCAGGGAGGCTTCCAAGGTTGGGCGAACACCAGTCTGTTCACAAAAGACTCAGATTCCACCCACCAAGAAGTGAGTCTTCCTATTGTAAAAGGACCGAAGGTTTGTATGCCGTGTCGGAACAAATGACAATTTGTCCAAAATTGCATTTTTCCTAACTATACAAACCTGAGGTCCTTTTACACATAGCCCCACCTCATGCCACCCCTCACTCTGCAGTTTTTGCTTGGGCCAAAAGCAAAAGTGATTTGTTTACCTCCCAGTCGCGCGCGCGCGCCTGTCGGACAAGCAGTTAACTACCGAACCCCTTGTTCGAAAGCTTACGACCTATCCAGCTGCCGCTAGTACCTTCCTATTGTAAAAGGACCTCAGGTTTGTATAGTTAGGAAAAATGCAATTTTGGACAAATTGTCATTTTTGTACAAGTAACTTACCCAGCAGATATATACTTAGCTATAGACTCGGTCGTCCCGACAGAATTTCAAAACTCGCGGCACACGCGACAGGTAGGTCAGGTGATCCACCATTCCCGCCGCTGGGTGGCGGGGTCTGGAACTATTCCCGTTTTCTAAGCCATAATTTCTCTGTCGGTTGAACGGACAACACCTATTGTTCGTTCCTCCATCTTGGATTTCAACTCGTTTGCCGAGAATTTGGATTGGTTTTTTGGTGACGTATTCTGTTTTTTCTCTGGCTTGGCATACGCTTATTGTGGACTGTTTTTCGACTTTGGTTTTGACTACTCTTTCACGATGTCTGACGCTAAGGCTTCACCTATGTTTAGAGTTTGCAGTAGGGAAGACTGTAAGGTTAGGCTGCCTAAATCGGCATTAGATCCGCATAGTATTTGCGCTAAATGCAGGGAGAATGAATGTTCTTTTATTAACACCTGTGTGGAATGCGAGAACCTTACGGAGCTTGAATGGAAGGAATTATCATCATATGTTAGGAAGCTTGAGAGAGATAGAGTGAGGAAAGGCTTCAGCTAGGTCATCTAGTAGATCTTGCTCCTTAGAACAAGAAATTAACTCTCCATCTAACAATTTTCCCTTAGCCTCAGCTGCTTCTCCCTGTTCTGAATCCAAAGATTCTTCATCAGAGAGGGAAAATGTAAAAGCTTCAATTAAGAAACTTCAAGCTCAGCTACGAGCTCTAAACCAAGGTAAGAGTGGTGATAGTGACTTGTGCAGTGTCCCCAGTGCAGTGGAGGGGGCGTCTGACCGGTTCCTCATTGCTCCTAGGCCTAGACCTCTTCCAAACTCCCAGGACCAGGGGAGGAGGAATGTCGAAAGCCGCAGGGAGGATGCAGAACATCCCCAACGGTCAGGCGTCCCTTCGGCAGATCCTGTTGTTAAGTCCCAGGCTGCCTCGGATTGCCGCAGAAAAGGCGTCCTAAAGGAGTGTTTTTCGGCCTCAGACTCTCCTCTCTAAACGAGGATGGAGTTCGGCCTCCCGTTCGCGCCTTTGAAGAGAGCCTGGAAGGCGCCTAAAGGAGACGCTGCTGACTCCAGCCCAGAGCGTTTTCCCGAGGATTGGCCTTCGGGACCTAAGAGGACTAGACAAGAGGAGCCTGCTCTTCAGGATCCGACCAAGAAGTTTTTGGTTAATCTGCAAGAGCAGTTAGCGTCGCTCGTAGGCTCTTTTGCTAAGGACTCTACAAGGAGGAAGGATGTCTCGCTCCCTGTTAAGAGTTCCGCTAAGCGTCCTTCTTCGTATAGGAGAGAACTCTCACGATCTCCAGGGCGTTTATCGCCTTCGTCAAGGGACTCGTCGGATAGGAGTTTGTTCTCCTGAGAGAAGAGCCCTTTCGCCCTAGGCTGGCTTCCCGAAGCACCCTCTTAGACACAGCGCATCGAGCAGAAGTCTCGATCGGTTTAGGTACAAGGAACCGGAAAACCGATTTAGGTATCAGGATCCCTTGGGTCTTCAGGACCAGGAGCCAGACAGGCGCAAAGAGGCAGCAAGACGCAAGAAAGGACGTCAAGAGCCTCTTAGAACGCTGGATTCAGGACGTCAGGATTCTGCTAGAAGGCAGGAATCAGGACGCTATGAGCCAGGACGCCATGAGTCAGGGCGCCAGGAGTCAAGGGCGCCAGGAGTCAGGGCGCCCAGGAGTCCAGGGTATAGGGCGTCAGGAGTCAGGGCGCCAGGAGTTAGGACGCCAGAAAACAGGACGCCAGGAGTACGTTAGGCGTCAAGTGTTGTTAGGGCGCCAAGAGCCTGTTAAGCGTCAGGAATCAGGACGCGGGGATCTTTTCAAGCGCCCTGAATCAGGACGCCAGGAGCCTAGCAAGCGCCACCCGAACCCGCGAACCTAGACAACAAGCGTCTAGTAGGCACAGAGTGTTGCCGACAGACAGGAGCCTCACTCTTCGTATAGGAGTGCTAATGTTCCGCGCTCCCCTTCTCGGGAAAGGAGTTCTTCTCCCTGGGAAGAGCCAGATCACTCCAAAAAACGATCTCCTTCTGTAGATCAGTTGGACCAGGTATCGGAAGACGAAGAGACCTGTAGATGTAGCAGTTTCGGACTACAAGAGACTTTCTCTTTTGCTGCTAAAGGAGTTCGGAGACTCCCTTCATCCTGCGGACCCTCCTTCACCAGGATCGTTGATGTCCAGCACTAAAGCTCTCAAATCGTCTTCCTTCGTTAAAGATGGCGCCCCGCTCTTTGTATGAAAAAGGCATTGAAAACTTTTTCAGAGTGGTTGACTTCCAGAAGGGAAGCGGGCAAGACAGTTTTTCCTGCCTCCTTCCAAGTTAAACAGGCAAACCAGGGAAGGTGGTACGAGACCAAAGAGCCGATGGGGTTAGGTCTGCCTTCTTCCGCGGATGCGGATTTTGCTTCCTTAGTGGACTCTGCTAGGAGGAAGTCGTTGCTGTCTGCTAAGCGACTTGGGGCATGTGAGCTGGACCACCTTCTAAAGGGCCTCTTTAAAACCCTAGAAGTCTTCAACTTTATGGACTGGGCGTTAGAAGCATTAGCTGAGAGCTCAGGACACGGACTTGTTTCCATGGAGGAACTTTCGAGCGTCCTGGCTTGCCTGGACAGAGCGGTCATGGACGGTTCTGTGGAAGTTGCCTCTCTTTTTGGAACGGGAGTTTTGAAGAAGAGATCTGTCTTTAGCTCTTTCTTAGCAAGAGCAGTATCACCCTTGCAAAGGACATCTCTTCTTTTTGCTCCTTTATCCCCGCACCTTTTTCCACAAGAGACGGTTAGAGAGGTTTCGAAATCTCTTACGGAGAAGGCAACTCAAGATCTCCTCACGCACTCAGCCAAGAAGTTTAGGCCGGCAGTGCGATAGAGAAGAAAGAGAGACCCTCTTTTGTTCAGCCCTTTCGAGGGGCCTCCTCTTCTAGAGCCCCTCTTAGAGGTCGAAGACCAGAGAGAAAGAGTAGACCATCTAGAAGGTCCTTCGGGAAGTCTAGATGAAACAGCAAGTCCTCCAGACGAAAGTAGGCGCCAGGCTACTCCACTTTGCCAAAGTCTGGGCGCAGAAGGGAGCGGACTCCTGGTCCCTCTCTATCCTGAAAAAAGGATACTTGATCCCCTTCAGGGAAAATCCTCCCTTGACGACACTCCAAGGGAGTTGACCGCCAATACTACTGATCCGGTCCGAAAGCTTGCTATGTTGCAAGCAGTGGAACAGATGATTTCCAAGGAAGCGGTAGAACTGGTTCAAGATCTCCAGTCCCCAGGATTTCTACAATCGGCTATTTCCTGGTACCGAAAGCATCGGGGGGATGGAGACCAGTTCTAGACGTCAGTGCCCTGAATTTCTTTGTCTTGAAGAAGAAATTTTCAATGGAGACGTCTTCCTCTGTTCTATCTGCTCTTCGTCCAGGGGACTGGATGGTGTCCCTGGACCTTCAGGATGCGTATTTCCATGTGCCAATTCATCCGGCAGCAAGGAAATATCTGAGGTTCATGTTCCAAGGGAAAGTGTTCCAGTTCCGAGCGATGTGCTTCGGACTTTCGCCACTGCCCCTCAAGTCTTTACGGACATCATGAAGAATGTAGCTTATTGGCTACATCTGGAAGGGATCAGGATCTCGTTATATCTGGACGATTGGCTAATAAGAGCCCAATCGGAGAAAAAATGTCTGGGGAGGACCTTTTTAGTGACTCTAAAGTTGACAAAGTCCTTAGGACTTTTAGTAAATCACGAGAAATCCATGCTGACTCCCCAGCAAAGTATTGTCTATCTGGGGATTCAGATGGATTCTCGGGATTTTCTAGCGTATCCTTCGCAGGAAAGGAGAGAACGCTGCCTAGAAAAGGTGTCAGTCTTCTTAAGGAAAGAAACATTGTTCCGCGAGGGAATGGATGAGCTTGCTGGGGACCCTCTCCTCGATGGAACAGTTCGTTTCCTTAGGAAGACTTCACCTACGACCCCATTCAATTTTATCTGAAGGAGAAGTGGGATTGGAAGTCCAACAATCTGGGAGAGACTTTTCCAATCTCGAAACGGATCAAGGAGAATATCCGTTGGTGGTTAGATCCACAGAAAGCTAAAGCAAAGGAATCTCCCTTCGCTTACAGAACCCCCCCGCCTAGCGTTGTTTGCAGAACGCCCTCAGATTCAGGGTGGGGAGCGACCCTAGGTTCGCAAGAAGTGTCAGGCATTTGGGGAAGGGAAGAACAGTGTCCTGGCACATCAACAAGAAAGAGCTAACAGCCATTCATCTAGCTTTGGTCATTTCGAGGAACAGGTCTCAGGTTTGGGGATTCAGATTCACTCGGACAACACAACAGCCCTCGCTTATATAAAGAACAAGGGGGGACGCATTCCTTTTCCCTGTACGAATCAGCAAAGGATCTGCTGATTTGGGCAGGAAAGGAAGAATATCTCTCCTCACAAGGTTTGTACAGGAGAGAAAAATGTCCGGGCAGATCTGTTAAGCAGAAAAGATCAAGTCCTACCCACGGAATGGACTCTCAATCCTCAGATTTGCCAACAACTTTGGCATCTGTGGGGAAGGCCCAATATAGACCTGTTCGCGACCAACAAGAATCACAGATTAGAAACCTATTGCTCCCCGATCTCGGATCCTCAAGCAGTAGCAGTAGACAGCTTTCTGCTAGATTGGACGGGCTTGGACGCGTACGCCTTCCCTCCTTTCAAGATAGTAGGAGAAGTGTTGAGGAAGTTCGCTTGCTCGGAAGGAACAAGAATGACCCTCATCGCTCCCTTTTGCCGGCTCTCGATTGGTTCACAGAGGTTCTGGAGTGGTTAGTGGATTTTCCAAGATCGCTTCCACTAAGGAACGATCTTCTCAAACAACCCCACTTCGACAGGTTTCACAAAAACCTCCCCGCTCTAAGTCTGACCGCCTTCAGACTGTCGAAGGACTTGTCAGAGCAAGGGGCTTTTCACGAGAAGTGGCGAAGGCTATTGCAAGAGCCAGAAGAGTCTCCACTTCTAAAGTATATCAGTCGAAGAGTTGTTTAGAAGATGGTGTAGGGAAAAGAAAATATCCTCCTCCAGCTACCTCTGTAACTGAAATCGCAGATTTTCTCCTATATTTGAGAAAAGACTGTAACCTGGCAGTTTCAACAGTGAAATGGTTACAGAAGTATGCTGGCCTCAGTTTTTCGACTAGAGGAATAGATCTGACAAACAATAAAGATCTTCATGACCTTATAAGGTCTTTTGAGACCACGAAAGAACATGTAATCAAGAAGCCTAGCTGGAACTTGGATGTGGTCCTCAAGTTCCTAAATGTCGGAAAAATTTCGTACCGTCTCACGCAGCTTCGTTTAGGGGGACTTAACAGAAAGTCTTTATTCCTTTTTGCGTTTAGCAAACAGCCAAGAGAGTGAGCGAGTTGCAAGCTTTGGAAGGTAAAGTGGGTTTAAGAAAGATTCAGCGATTTGCTCCTTTCAACCATTTTTTTCTAGCGAAAAATGAAAATCCCTCAAAGCCTTGGCCAAGAAGCTTTGAGATAAAAGGAATATCTTCATTAACAGGGAGAGAACTAGAAAGGACTTTGTGTCCAGTCAGGGCACTCAAGTTCTACCTGGAGAAGAAGAAGTTGCTGAAAGGTACAGAAGAAAGTCTTTGGTGCTCTGTAAGAGATCTGAAAAGAGCGATTTCTAAGAACGCCCTTACATTCTTCATAAAAGATGTAATAAGGGAAGCTCACCTTAAATGCGAAGAAGAGCATTTCAAGGTTCTCAGAGTGAGAGCTCATGAAGTAAGAGCCATAGCTACGTCGATGGCATTCACAAAACATGGTCGCTTCAGGCTCTTATAGAGTCGACATTTTGGAGATGTAATTCGGTGTTCGCCTCGAATTACCTAAGAGATGTTAAAATTTCGTACGAAAAGTGCTTTGCTCTGGAGCGTATGTTTCAGCGAATTCAGTGCTGGGAGAAGGGGCTGAGGCTAATCCTTCCTATTTAGTTTAAGGCTTAAATTACTGTTTATTGGTGGTTGTTTTTATTGGTTAATTGTCAGAGGGAATAGGGACCCTCTTACAATTCTTAGATTGTAACAAGACTAACATGGTCAGGTGATCGGGATTGGCTTCAGTGCTCTTTGTGAATTGTTTAATAACCTTAACTCTGTCATGTAAGAGGGCGAGTCTCCATTGATATGACAAAACGGTCAAGGCTCCACCCTGTAAGTGGTCAGCCCCATTGGTACGATCCAGTATAGGCTCTGTCGCGTAAGCGGGCTAGCCCCCATTGACACGATCCAAAGAGTTATTCAACCATAGGTTCATTCCTCGTTGAAACTCTTGAGGCAAGCAGACTCATCGACAGTAGTCATGAAGTCTTCAGCCCAATAAGGTAGGAACTATGGATTATGTTATCCAAGAACATAGGTTGTTTTTTCCCTGTTTTTTAATGTATTTAGTTAAGTATTATTTTGTTTTTAGCTGTCTCTTGCCCGCCACCAAGGGTGCCAATCAGCTAAGTATATATCTGCTGGGTAAGTTACCTGTACAAAAAATGATATTGTTAAGATACAATAAAGTTTTGTACATACTTACCTGGCAGATATATACGATTAATGGCCCACCCAGCCTCCCCTCAGGAGACAGGTGTAAGAGAAATTATGGCTTAGAAAACGGGAATAGTTCCAGACCCCGCCACCCAGCGGCGGGAATGGTGGATCACCTTGACCTACCTGTCGCGTGTGCCGCGAGTTTGTGAAACTTCTGTCGGGACGACCGAGTCTATAGCTAAGTATATATCTGCCAGGTAAGTATGTACAAAACTTTATTGTATCTTAACAATATCATTTTAATTTTATCAGAATTCACAAAAGTAGTGAAATTACTGATGTCACTATAACAACTGAAACCATGAGATACTGTCGTTGCATGCATTTTCTTGACCATTAAACCAAATGTTGAACCTGCATCTTTGGGGCAAAAAAGTCAGATGAGATGATTTTTTTAGTTAAAATTCCTGTCAAAGGGAATGGCGGGCTATAAATAACTATGTCTCAGATGAGTGAACGGCTGCATAAAGCATCCAGCTATTGTATATACTATGTAAATTAATCTCTATTTTAATTACAGGTAGTCCCCGGTTATTGGTGGGGTTTCTGTTCCCTGGGGTTGTGCCGATAAGCGAAAACCGCCATTACCCAAAAACTGTGCAATTTATGGCACCATGGTGCTTATGGCGCCAATAACCAGAACTCGCCCGTTATGGCGCCATAAATTGCCGATTTTATGGCTCTAGACAAGCTCCATAAAACCGGTTCACCGATAACCAAGTCTGCCGATAACCGGGGACTACCTGTACATTTTTTATTATTTACTTGTATGTATATTTCCCATTATACATATTTTTACATCTTAGCATTGATTCGCTTTATCTTGAAGCACATAATATACACTTTTATTTTATTTCCTTTCTCAGCAAGGTTTTATGTCTGCTTTGCCATATTTTGTTGGTTGGATATTCAGCATATGTGCAGGGCTGATTGCTGACAAACTTCGTACAACTGGCGTTCTATCTACAACAGCAACAAGAAGAATTTTCAACAGTATAGGTAAGTACTTAAATTACATCCAGGAATCTCAGATCTCGGTTTACACCTGGTCTGGTGATTAAAATGATTATTACAAAATGTCACTTATTACCACTGTGTAGTATTGCATATTTTTCAGCACTAGGTAAGTTAAGTTGTTTTTTCAAGTTATCACTTATCCTTTTTGTAAAAAAAATACTAGTGTTCTATGTGCTCATCCATTTCATTCAGGTTTTTACGGTCCCCATGGTATGCCTGTTTGGTTGGGTACGCAGGCTGCAATAAAAATGCGGCCATAGCTCTCCTGTGTGGTGCTGTCGGGCTTAATGGAGCCGTGTATTCAGGTTACATGAATTCTCAACTTGATATCGCTCCAAATTTTGCTGGAACATTGATGGGGAATTACAAATACTGCAGCAACAGTGCCAGGATTTTTGGCTCCTCAGATTGTGGGAATCCTCATTACTGGCAAGGTAAATTCCTAGCATCATGATTTGTACAGTATTATTCCAAACATTTATTATACAGTGTCATAATTTTAATGCATGGATATTGTGGACTTAAAACAGAGTTCACATTGAAGTTTATTATATGTTGTGGTATTTTTCAACAGCAAACCGTCTCACGATGGCAACTTGTCTTCTGGATCGCAGCCATTGTTTATTTTGTTTGGAACCAACTTTCTATGTCATTTTTATTTCTGGAGAACAACAGCCATGGAATGAATCTACCCAGCCAATCAAGGTATGTTGACTGTATTACTTCACTAGATAAATGCCTGCTCTTTACTATTACAAGGCTAAATGAAAACATAATTGAGAGCATATGAAGACTCAGTGACTTAGTACACTGTTGTGTGTAGTAGTATTTTATGCTCGGTGGTTTTTACAAGAGAAATATTTTCAAGATTGTATATATTTTGATGAAATATTCATACAGTTTAAAGATAAAATATAAAAATAAGCTTTGCAGCCAATATACATGGACAGATACTTGTTTTGTTGGATCTCCATTTAGTAAAAAGAATGTTGGTCTTTGAAAGTGCCTGTAAAAATTATTATCCTTTATGAGAGCTTTTCAGGTTGTCCAATGAACAACTCTATTCCCTATGAGCACCCTCAAAGGATTGCTAAGATGTGCAGTTCCTGTTTAGCTTAGTGCCTAAACTCTTTAGCCAGTATGGGTGTTTTTTAACCATGTTACTTATAAATATCGTATTTAATGTTCACTAAACTGAGACCAATAACATTGCCATCCACACAAGACTGTATTGTACATTAGTTCAATTATTATAATAATGTTGTTCTGAATTTTTTATAACTTCTAAATAGTAAGTCAATATTCTTCCTTTGTAGTGTAGGTAAATAGGCATTATATTTCATTGTTTTATGTCATTCATACTAATTATGAAGTAGTTTTGTTAAAGTCCACTTGAAAGCTTTACTCTTGATGCAATTCTTTTTTTGTTTCGTTGCCAAAAAGGATGAAGACTAGTTTCTTAGGGGTCCACCTTTTGATTTCCATCATGATTCATTTTTGTAATATTCTTTAAACTTTATATACATCATCCCTTCCAGGTAGTACATCAGTGAAGGAGAGGGAGGAACAGGTAGGTCAGTATGGATCCATTCCTGGTCAGAATCAGAACCAGCTAGCAGCATCTGATTCCATTGAAGCACAAAGAGATCATTCGCATATTCCTGAGGTGTTTTAAGTGCTTTGCTCAAGTGGCATTTTACTTTTTGCACTTTATGAATGTAAGCTGTACAATATTCCCCCATCAACACTGACCTCTAGATAACTGAAATTGATATAAAATATGTGTCGTCTAGGAGGGTGCTATGTTAGTGTAATGATACTCCTATGTAGTGTAATGATTACAACCAGTTTGCAGGGAAAAGCATGCCAATTAATGTAATTTTAGATTGTGAATATTAAGAGTTTGAAATTGGACTGTGAAATACACTTACTTAAAAACTGATTAAGTTTTGTAGCAATGGAGGTTTTAATTGGTGCATACTATCTTGTCTTTTGTAACTTTATTTGAATGTTAATGAGCATGTTTCATGATCACTTTTACATCCTACATGAAATATCCTCGTTGTGCACAATTTCGAATTGTTTAAAGCCCTTTTTTAGAAAGTGTTATGTATTTCAATCATTTATGTCTCAGGCTGCAGAGCTCAGTTCTTGTTGAAATAGCTTTCTGATTCAATGTAGCTGCCAAAAAATCATTTTGTTTGACGGTGAAATGACACGAAGTATTAGTTCTGTTTTCTGACGAGGATATAATTAGTATCTTGCAAATGAACTGGACTCAGGGTTGAAACTTATCACATGATTGTGAGCAGGTTACATTAGCCTTTTAAGTTTACTTTTAAGGATATGTTAATTTCTTTTCTTAGGTTTTGACTTTTGATACAAAATAGTTCTCCTTTTTAAAATTTCTAAAAACAAGCAGCAGCTAGTACAGAAAGATTTCCTTATAACACTGCTTTCAACAAGCATTGCAAATGTAGTTTGTCTTTCAGGCTGGTTTTAGAATTATCACTTTTATTTATAGAACTCTCACTGTTAGAAATATACAGCAGAGTGAACAATGGTTGCATTGTGAATAATTTTAAGATTTTGTTGTTAATAGATTATTTTTTAAGGTTTGGATCTGCATCAGTTAGGAATTTAATTTGTAAACTTATTATTCTACCTATTTTATAGGTACAAAATGTGATATGCTCATTGTGAAAATGCATATATTTATCTCAAATTAAGTGTTTGACGTGCTGTATCTGAAGTATGAATATACATACATGTTATGAGATTTTTAACATCAGAAAAGGTTAGGCCATAATTACAATCTTTATTAGCATCAAGAACTAGTGCTTAACCTAATATAGTTAAATTACCTCCTTTCAAAACATTATCTAAAGGAAATACTACATAGACAAAAAAATGTATCTAAAAATTATGTTTATATGCAAATCAAAATAAATAAGGTTGTATATAGGTGCCATAATGTAGTGTCAAGATACTTATGATTTAAAAAAAAAAAAAAAAAAAAAAAAAAAAAATCAAAAAAAAACCAAAACCCATTTTTTTTTTGTTCTAAAGTACAATATAAACCAAATACAGATATTTACATGTAGTGTCAAGTATGTTAAGAAGAACCATATTATTGCTTTCACTCATTTTGTTTTTGTGAACTTTGGTTGATTATAAGTCGGTACCAGTTTTAACTGCAGCTTGGTGACTGTACAATATTAATTTTTTTTATTAGGTTTAGATCTAAAAGCATTTCATCTGAGGAATTTAGATGAACATTCACCTCTTGCAAGATTGTCTTTTTTGTCATAAAGCATATTTTACTCTGCAAAGAAAGTTCAACAATACTTTTTTTAGATGTCAATTGTATTCATATTCACATTCAGTTTTACTTGTCTAATTTTTATGTTGACAATGGATAGATCACACAATCCAAATAAATGTAGTACAATAATACCTCACTTCCATTTTTCCTCTTATTCAAACCAAATCCCCTCTACTAAATACTTTAATAGAATAGGTAACACATCCTTTAGGCTCATAATCACTCGGAGTATGCTTTCAAGCACATCTCATACACCACTGGTTCAGACATAACTATATTTCTCTGGAGGAGGGGAGGGTGACCTTGGTTTGTGCTAATTGAAGGGGAGGGTGTCCTTGCTTTGCTAATTGAAGGGGAGGGTGTCCTTGCTTTGTGCTAATTGGAGGGGAGGGTGTCCTTGCTTTGTGCTAATTGGAGGGGAGGGTGTCCTTGCTTTGTGCTAATTGGAGGGGAGGGTGTCCTTGCTTTGTGCTAATTGGAGGGGAGGGTGTCCTTGCTTTGTGCTAATTGGCTTAATGTGAATGCCATGAGCTGATTGGCTCAAAGCCCAAGGTGTTGGGGTAAAATAAAGTAGTCATGATGAAAGCTGTAGTGTAGCCTATTATATGAACTTTTTTTTGCACGAACATTCACTAACTTGAGGTACTCTACTGTAAAAGAAACCTACAGAGTTGTTTTTACTGTTTATTTTTATATTCAGCATAGGATAGGCAAGACTAGGATAGGGTTTGGGATAGGCTAAAGCCCCATCTACATGGTCGAGCTTTGCTCGATGAACTGTGTTCGATGTGACATCAGAAGCGCGGAAAGTCAGAACATTTCCCACTATGTCTGCGCTTCTGACGTCACATCGAGCAAAGATCGACTGTGTGGATGGGCCCTAAGTTGGAACAACATTGCCCATATATGCATTTTGTTTGTATGGATCTGTTTGTGTAGGTAAGAGGTGGTGACAGTTGTTGCTGTGCTTGTGGAAGTTAATGGGGAATTATGTGGAAGTTTGCCGCTACATTCCCTTTATTACTTAAAAAAAAAGAGGTAGAGCAGATGGAAATCACCAGAAAAATTGCTTAAAGTGAAGACATAGAACGATAATAGATTTGAAATTTGTAACCAAGCTCTTGAATCCCATTTAGACCAATGTTGAAATCATGTAGCTAAGTACAGTATTAAGAATTGTTTTAAATGGAGTATCCATGGAAATTAATAAAATAAATAGGAATTTCTTTTAAAAGACTGGAAAAAGTATTTTTATTTGGTGATGTACTTTTGACCATCTGAAAATATGTAGCTTACCTCTTTAATATTAGACCATTTGAGAATATGAAGCTTACATCTTGATGACGATGTTGAAGAAACTAGCAGATCTCCACCAGCTGAAATACAAGGTGATATTACTGCTGTATGAAAGAGAGTATGAAGTTAAAACTTCCCATAATTTCTTTAAAGCCAGATACATATTTTATTTTTAAAAGTCTGATTATGAATACAACCTGTCTCATATACACTGTAAGGCAGTGTATATAAACCTGTTGTTTAGAAAAAACTTTTAAAACTTTAAAATCATTCTTTGTCATTGTACAATTTTCATAAGACCTGCACAATTGCTACGTGTATTTTTATTTTGCATTTCATAGGTGACCTCTGTGACTAAGTAATAATTTACCTGTTTTTACTGCAGATTTGATATTACTTTCAATATTTTGCTGAATACTATTCAAGACCTTTAGTCTGCTAGTTTTACTAATTCCAAAATCAGCCTTACAAGTTTTTTTTTTTTTTTTTTTTTTTTTTGAAGCAGATCAACTTTCTTACTGTTTGAAGACATGAAAGTTACCATAATAAGAATAGGGATGGTAGGACATTCTTAGAAGAAGATTGACACTGCATAAGAAAAATCCCACTTTGGAATTCAAAATTATATTCTGGACACTTAGCTCTAATGGATAAAAGCAAACTTAACATAAAATACTTTAAAAAAGGATAATTAAAAGTTTCATTAATAACATAAAAATACATTTGGTGTGACCTCTATCTGGACTAGGAGGAGTGAGACAGTTTGTGGAAGGAAGTATTATATAATGCCTCCATGCACCAGCATTACAATCCTACCGGTAAAACATATTTTGTGTGATACTCCTCGCTTCAACTAACAACCAAACGCCAAAAAAATCGTGAGTCTGCCAGCATAAAACTTGAATAATAAAATAAAGAAGCTGCTTCACCTTTTGGTTTATATTCAGTCTCCCCATTACCACCCAAAACAAGGATGCATTGCCCAAATTTGTTATTACCTATAAACTGATGTCACATTCTTACCATTATAAAGGGCAATGTGTTTGTTACTCCTAAGGGACACATAGCTATCCTAGTCTTAAAGCAAAGTTGGAAATGTGTCACCCAAAGCACTTGTTGCATGCAGTTAACTGCCAAACACTAGGCTACAAGGCGGTAACTTTACCTTTATCAGGCTTGTGTAGTTTGCAAATTTGTAGGACAGGAAACAAATGGACACCAGATATGTGTATAGTAAGTTACTTAAAATACAAGATCAGGCAAGGTTTCCACAAAAGGTCTGTTTGCCACTCATTACGTTAAATTCCCATAAGAAAATAAGAGTTCATGGCTAGCCCCTTCACTTTTGAAGTTCTTCCATTGGTTCTAGTTGTCACTTGAGCTAATGTGTGTATCAAAAATTTTATTCTTGACTATGGAGTGTACAGAAACTCCTCAAGTGCCAAAAAATACATTTTGCACAATCAATTTCTACTTTACATCATACTCATTCTGAATGCTGGCTTACTAATTGTCAGTGGTTATGTACTGCTAAAAATACATAGTCACAAATCAAGTAGTAAGTAAGTTGTGTACTACTATAGCTACAAAAATTGTATGACAATTGTTATCTTAAAAAAATAAACAAGGTACTACTGTATTATGTTCTGCACTAGGTTTTAGAACTTTATCTCTTCCATTTGAAATCGATGTTGTAGTAATAAAATTTGTATGTCTACTTAGGCGGAACCAAAGTTAAAATAACCAGAAACCCTAAAAAAATGCAAATTTGTTATTTTTTTTTCACAACTGTGATAAATGAAATACCAACAAGAAACCTATAGTATCTGTAAGTGTAAGAGTAAGGTGTTGTATACTGTTTTACATCGTTATACTTGTAATATCAAGTTGACCTTGAAAGTAAAGTATATTAAATGTGTTTGTTAATTTTAATTACCTGTTCTTGCAATCAGCCTCCATAATATAGAATGAACAATCTGTAACCCTGCATGCTTATCTTTTTTCTTCTTTTATTTTCTACTAACTTTGGTTAATTTATGGATATGATGTAGTAGCTGTATGAATACAATGTACAGAATAACATTCAAAACTCCCAAAAGCTTATGTATAGTATGCAAATTTGTAAAGAAATGCTTCAAATCCCAAGTCAATAAAGATGCCCAGATTCTAATAAGGCTGGTTTTGTAAAAACTTACAATATTTATGGCATAAACTGTAAGATTTTGCACTTATCTGGCATACATACCTCAGATAGCTCCTAACAGAGCAATGAAATTGATGAATCCATATTCCATTCTATGAAATACACCCACAGTTGCTTGCAATCAGTCACAGGCTCAAGTGAAATTGGCAACTGCATGTTGACAAGTCCTGTGTATGAATGGTCAGATTGACATTGAAAGAAGACAGGCCTACCACAATGTCAGTGAGTTGCCTCCCCCTGTTTACAAGAACACAGGGCGTTGTGCTGTAATGCCACCAAGCCTTCAATCTGACATCCTGATGGCACTTTGTGCTGTTTATAAGGGAGTGGCTGCCATATTGGTAGTGGAAGAGACACTTACTACTGCACTTTGGCAAGGCATTAGTACTACAGACATTGCTGTTACATGCAACAAATACAGTCAAACAACACCAACACGCCC
>NC_061103.1:42837051-42873046 GCF_015104395.2 Macrobrachium nipponense
CTTCAGTTCTTCCTGAGAAGAAGTTGGAGTTGGAAGACAGGACAGCTCTCGGACAACGTTTCCAATCTCGGAGGAAATAAAAAATCATTTAAAGTGGTGGTTGATTCCCTTAAAAGAAAACAAAGGAGTGTCCCTGCAAGTAAGGAGGACCCAAGCCTGACATTGTTCTCAGACGCATTGGAGTCGGGTGCTGGGGTGCAACATTGGGATCCAAGGAAGTGTCAGGCACCTGGTCGGCAGAACAGTGTCATGGCACATAAATTGCAAGGAGCTTTTAGCAATTCACCTTGCGCTAAAGAGCTTCGAACACATAGTCAGAGGCAAGGTCGTACAGATAAACTCAGACAATACGACAGCTCTGGCTTATGTCAAGAAACAAGGAGGGACTCACTCTTTCGCTCTGTACGAGCTGGCAAGAGATCTGTTGATTTGGGCGAACCAAGGAAGGTAGTTCTTCTAACGAGGTTTGTCCAAGGGGAGAGGAATGTGAGAGCGGACAGACTGAGCAGGAGGTTCCAGTCCTTCTTCCCACGAATGGACACTCCACTCAGAAGTCTGTCAGAGCCTTTGGCTCCTTTGGGGGAAGCCTCAAATAGATCTTTTCGCCACATTCCTCTCCAAAATAAAAGGATAGACACATTTGTGCCCTGGTGGAAGATCCAGGGCTCATGCAACAGACGCCTTCCTCTGGACTGGTCAGGGATAGATGTTTACGCTTTTCCCCCGTTCAAGATACTGGGGGAAGTAGTCAGAAAATTCGTGGCATCCGAAGGAACCAAAATGACTCTGATTGCTCCGTATTGGCCAGCTCAAATTTGGTTCACAGAGGTGATGGGTGGACAGTGGACTTCCCCAGATCTCTTCCAAACAGAATAGATCTGCTCAAACAACCCCACTTCGAGAGGTACCATCAAAATCTACCCGCTCTTGCTCTGACTGCCTTTCGACTATCGAAAGACTTGTCAGAGCGAGAGGGTTTTCCTCGCCAGGCAGCAAGCGCAATTGCTAGAGCCCGCAGATCATCTACTAGGCGAGTGTACCAATCGAAGTGGGAAGTTTTCAGAAGCTGGTGCAGGTCGAAGAAGCTGTCCTCTTCCAGTTACCTCTGTGGACCGAAATTGCGGATTTCCTTCTGTTTCTTAGACAAAAGTCGCATCTCTCTGTACCGACTATTAAAGGGTACAGGAGTATGCTGTCAGCAGTCTTTAGAAACAAGGGATTAGATCTAACGAATGATAAGGATTTTGCACGACCTCATTCGTTCCTTCGAAACATCCAAGTCTTGAACCTAAGGTTCCAAGCTGGAACTTAGATGTGGTTCTTAAATTTCTATCCTCCGAAGAATTCGAACCACTACACACTGCTTCTTTTCGTAATATCACTAGAAAGTGTTTTGTTTCTGATGTCTCTTGCAACGGCAAAAGGGTCAGTGAGTTGCACGCCCTTGAATCACTAGTTGGCTTCAAAGGAGACTCTGCAATTTGTTCATTTCAGTCTCTCTTTCTTGCCAAAAACGAAAACCCTTCGAATCCCTGGCCCAGGAGCTTCGAGGTGAAAGGACTTTTCTAGTTTGGTGGGCAGAGAGGCAGAAAGATCCCTTTGCCCAGTTAGAGCTCTAAAATTTTATCTGGACAGGAAGAAGCAGTTGGGGGGTTTTCGCAAAAGGTCTTTGGTGCTCAGTAAAGACCCCAAGAGAGCAATGTCCAAGAACGCCTTAGCCTTCTTTGTTAGAAGTGTTATTATGGAAGCTCATAAGAATTGTCCAGATGATTCTTTTAATCTTTAAGAGTGAGAGCCCACAAAGTTAGGGCAATCGCAGCCAACCTCTGTGGCGTTCCAAAGAAAATATGTCACTCAAAAACATTTTGGACGCAACTTATTGGAGATGCAACTCTGTGTTTGCATCTCATTATTTAGAAAAGACGTGCGAGTTACGTATGAGAAATGTTTTTCTTTAGGTCCGTTTGTGTCAGCACAGACTGTTCTGGGTAAAGGAGAGAGCAACGATCCTTAAATTGTGTACGTAACCCTCTTGTCGGATGTGTTCTCGTGTTTTCCTTGTGCATGGAGTGTCAGTTTGTCGCACTAGCGGCCTTCACTTCGCTTCATTTGGAAATCGAGTGACAGCTGACTATTAGAGGGGTACAATTTTTTATTTTTTATGTATGTTGTTTCGAGTTTGTGGTTGTTTGCTAAGAGTTTGGGGATAACTCTTGCAATCTTAGAACTAACACGGGTTAGGATCGGGTGATCGGGATCGGTTGTGTGCTCCTTAAATAAAGGGCGTGTTGTCATATAAGCGGATGTGCTCCCTTGACAAACGCCAGTTAGGTTCTGTCGAGTAAGTGGAAGAGACCCCATCGACAGATCCACAAGAACTCTTGGCCATAGATCACTATCTCGCTAAGGCTCTTGAGATGAAGCAGACTCCTGGGCAGTAGCCTCGAAGTCTTCCATCTAATAAGGTAGGAACTAAGGTTTATTTATACCTACAACATATGTTGTTTACCTGTCTAGTCAGTTAGTTAGCTGTCTCTTGCCCTCCACCAAAGGGTGTCAATCAGCTATGTATATATCTGACAGGTAAGTTGAATGTATGAAAATGATATTGTTATGATACAATAAAAGTTTCATACATACTTACCTGGCAGATATATACAATTGAAGACCACCCAGCCTCCCCGCAGGAGACAGGTGGAAGAGAGAATCTGATTAGAAAACGGGAATAGTTCCTAGTCCTGCCACCCAGAGCAGGGCGGTAGATCACCTGACCTACCTGTAGCGAGTGCCGCGAAATTTGAATTTCTGTCGGGGACGACGGAGTCGATAGCTATGTATATATCTGCCAGGTAAGTATGTATGAAACTTTATTTTATCATAACAATATCATTGTTAATATACAATAAAGTTTTGTCACTAACTTACCTGGCATATATACGATTAATGGCCCACCCATCCTCCCCCTCGACAGGTGGAAGAGAAATTATGGCTTAGAAAACGGGAATAGTTCCAGACCCCGCCACCCAGCGGCGGGAATGGTGGATCACCTGACCTACCTGTCGCGTGTGCCGCGAGTTTTGAAATTCTGTCGGGACGACCGAGTCTATAGCTAAGTATATATCTGTCAGGTAAGTATGTACAAAACTTTATTGTATCTTAACAATATCATTTTCCCGTGTGTATTGTGAGACGGTCTGTCCTTTGATTACTGAAATAAATTTAGTATGATTAACATTTGGATTTACAAAGCACAGAATATTAAATTTGTTCCGACACGGCATACAACCTTCGGTCCTTTTACAATAGGAAGATACTAGCGGCAGCTGGATAGTCGTAAGCTTTCGAACAAGGGGTTCGGTAGTTAACTGCTTGTCCGACAGGCGCCGCGCGCTGCGACTGGGAGGTAAACAAATCTCACTTTTGCTTTCGGCCTCACAGTGGATGGACGTGTGTTCGCTGCTCTGCCCCTGCTCGTCGTTTGCTTTCTAGTTTGTTTGTAATTGTGTATAAAGAGCTTGTAAGTACAGTTTATTCTCTCTTATCATATTATTACGCTGCATTGAATTATGATGGAATCTCCCCGCCTCGCTACCCCAAGGAGGACTTGTTTGCCCGGTACCGAAGGGCGCAAATGCGGGAAGTTCAGATCATTCCCCGAGATTGACCCTCATGTTTTGTGTGCTCGGTGCCGGGCGCGAATGCACCCGGCCGAGCCCTGTGATATTTGTTTGAACTGGTCGGAGGCGCAGTGGACTTTTGTATGAGGGCAGGAAGAAGCGAAGGCTGCAAAGGAGTCGTCGGAAAGCTCTCCCGCGACTCCTTTGGTGCCGGATACTTCGTCTTCTTTCCTGCCGCCCGCTCAACTTCCACGTCTCGCGCCTTCCCCTTCGTGTCTAGGTCCTTCTCCTCTCCCGATGTGTCGTGTGGAGGAGGGCGCTAGATACCCCGACGTAGAGTTGTACTCTGGGTCCTCTATCCGCTCGTCTTCGCGCGTAGCGGTAGAGGACCTCCTCCTCACACCCCTTAACTTTTGCCTCCTCAGGTGCGGTTTGCCGTGAAGGATGACCTCGGACGGAGGGTGTGGGCATCGTTGGGGACTGCAGGGCGTGCCGAGTGTCCAGGGGCTGCTCTATCATCTCGCTGGCTCCGTGGCGGTTACGCATGCTACGGTCATAACAACCACCACCACGACCCTGACAACACCTGGCTACGCGTCACCTCCTCACCTGGTGTACACCCAGCACGCGGTCTCTGTAACACCCACACATCGGTGCAGGGGCCAGTCGCCGTAACTCGGGGAGTGTGATGCCGCCACCTGGGTTTGCCGTGCTGCCGCGTCCGGACTTCATGTGCCCGAAGAGCTCGCCCCTGGACCTCCCACCGGTACCGATGACGTCTGTGCCGTTGGTTCGACCAGCTGTATCTGCCGTACCTGCCGTGACCACCGCTGCTGTTCCTGTTCCTGTTCCTGCCGTGTCTGCTGCCGTTCCTGTGATGCTCGCACCTGCTGATGTTGTTCCCGTTCCTGGCGCCGCTGCTCCCGATGCTGGTCTGTTCGGACAGGTACGTCCGGGCCCTGTTTGCTGTCGGCAACAGCAGCCCCCGGCTCCGTCCTGGATGACAGATCTGACGTCGTCCTGAGGAGGTTGACGAAGAGAAGAGAAGAGGGAGAAGGTGTCGTCGTCGTCTTCATCGTCTTCTTCAGTCGTCGTCGTCTGCCGCCTCTTCCACTTCTTCTTCTAAGGCTCCCCCGCCTAAGAAGAAGAAGGTCGCCTCCTAAGAAGTAAAACTCTCCTTCGGGAGCTTCTAAGGGCCCGTCTCTGCTCTGGTGAGACGGGGGGTTCTTCCGCTGGTCGCCCTGCTCCTTCGGGAGCAGGACCCGTCTCTTCTCCCGCAAGGAAGAAGACTACGGGGACCAGAGGGGTGCCGGCTAACACCGGCACTTACCTCACCTGCTGTCAGTGGTTCGGCCACAGCAGCAGGATCCGTCTCGCCGCTCGTTCGCCGAGAGGTACCGAGTGTACGGTCGCCTACCAGCGACCGTGCAGCCAGGAACCAGACCTCTGAGTCCGCTCAGCGTCCGGTTCACGGCACGGAGCGGAAGACTGGTGACAGTCGCTCACGCGACTCTCACCAGAACCAGCTCTCCCTCTCTCCTGGACGAGCATCTGGCTCACCCGGGTGGGCAACGTGATCGGTCCATGACCGGTCCACGGGCTGAGGCCTGGGAAGGAGTTCCCCCCGTTTCGCCAAGCACCAGCCAACTGCTTGGTGCCAGCGACGTGACGCGCCGTGAGGATACGCACCGGTCTCACCGTGACAGTGGAGCTCGCCGGTCGCCTGACCGTCACTCTCACAGAGAGCGATCGGTACGGCGACAGCACCAGCTCCTCTGACACACGAGACCGGGGCCGCTGTTCTCGGTCCAGCCGTTCTCCACAGCGAGACGGCTCGACTAGGCCTGCAGCTCGATCGCCACCGCGGGTTGACGATCGCCTGCAGTCTTCCAAGCCCGCTGGTTCTGCCAGCGAGCGAGGAGGGAGCGTCAGGTCTGCCTCTCCCATACCTTCAACCTCCTCGGGTTACACCGGGGGGGAGGGGGGCGAGGTATTGAGGAGTGATCGTGAAGGGGTGCGCCCTTCAGGATCCCGCCACGTCGTCGTACGTACCAGGCTCGGTTCTCGGACCAGCCAGGTCTTACGCACAGGTGGCTGGAGGAGACCGAGAGGGGGCTGTCGCTGCTCCTCCCCTTGAGGGAGGAGGGTCTCGGGAGGTACTCCTGTTCGAGGGACCTGTACGGTCCGACTCCACAGGATGCTATCACGCCCTGAGATCCAGAGGAACTTTGCCGAGGTTATTTGCGCTGATTCGTCAGCACAACGACCTCGGGGAAGGATCGCCGCTCCCACCATCCGAGCCCACGTCCCGGCTCGAGTCGTTCTGGGGCCCGAAGAGGGAACCCAGACCGACGGTGGGTTTGCCGCGGTCAGAGCTGGCTGACTCAGTGCTGGGACCAAGTTGAATCGCTTGTCCTTCTGGACAGGAACGGTTTCGCTGAAGTGCTGGCAGGTCTAGCAAGCTACTTCCACCTCCTCTGCTACGACAGCGGCGGTTTTACGTGCCATCTGAGGATCCGATGCCGCCCAAACAGGTAAACCCGGAGTTAGCGAGGCTGACTCCGGGTGTGTCTCTGCAACAGCTCCTGTCCGAGAACCTGTGGTTCTCGCAGCAAGAGGCACTAGGCCTGGAATCTACCGCCATGGCAGCTTTCCAGGCCGTCTCCTGGCTAGATCTGTGGTCCCTCACAGTATCTAAGGTCGCAGCCAACTCCGGGGGAATTTCTCCCGAAGATGACTCGGCCTTCAGGAGAGTTTGCCAGTCTGGGGGAAGAGCCATCTCCTTCCTTGCCCACCAGACGGTGAACCTGTGGGCCAACCTGGTTTTTCGACGAAGGGACGCTGTCCTTACTCGGGTTTCCAGGCGGCGGGCGTGAAGCGGCATTGGGACTTCGAAACGGACCTTTACGGAGTTCCACGTCTCTCTTCCCACGAGAGATGGTGGACGCTGCGGTGGACAGACGGCGCACTGATGACAGTGACCGTCTGGTTCACCAGGCAGTCTCGAAGGCTTCTGGGCAGCCCTCGGACTGCGGCCAAGTCTAAGAACTCGGCTAGCGCTTCCTCGGCTGCTAAGACGGTTGCTGCGTCGAAGCCCCGAGGAATGACTCTGTCTTCTTCAGCTTCTAGCAAGGGGGGCCGTAACCAGCCCTCCTCCCAGCCCTCCTCCTCCCGTGGAGGCTCTGGAAGAAGTCGAAGAAAGGGGGGAAACGCTAGGGACGGCGTATCCCCTTCCCCCTCACCTGCTGCCGGAAGTGGGGGGGTGCCTGGCCAGCCATTGGGCAACTTGGCAGCGCTACGGCGCCGAGACCTGGATTGTAGATGTCCTTCGGGAGGGATATCTATTACCCTTCGAATCTCGCCACCCCTCACCTCCAACCCGGTCCGAACAGCAGTCGTACGTCCCCGGGTCACCGAAGGACGTAGCACTCAGACAGGAGATCAAGTACCATGCTGAGCAAGAGAGCTGTAGAGATCGTCACGGATCAGTCACCGGGCTTTTACAGTCGACTCTTCCTGGTGAAAAGTCTACGGGAGGCTGGCGCCCGGTGATAGATCTCTCTCCCCTGAACCGGTTTGTTCGCCAGACCCGGTTCACGATGGAGACGGCACGCTCAGTGCTCGACTCCATCAGGGAGAACGATTTCATGCTTTCAGTGGACTTGAAGGATGCGTATTTCCAAATACCCATTCATCAGTCCTCCAGAAAGTACCTCGCTTCATCCTCGACGGGACGGTGTACCAGTTCAGGGCACTGTGGCTTGGTTCGTCTCTCAAAACCGCCCCACAGGTGTTCACGCGAGTGTTCACTCTGGTGTCTGCTTGGGCCCATTCGCACGGGATACGTCTGATGAGGTATCTCGACGCTTATTGGTTAGTCCTGGCGAGCTCCCGCTCGCAGTTTGCTACAGGACAGGATCGGATTCTCGAGTTCTGTCGCGATCTGGGGATCGTTGTGAACTTCGAGAAGTCCGATCTCGAGCCCAAGCAGAGGATGAAGTACCTGGGTATGCTGATCGACACGGTAGCAGGGCGAGTCTTCCCCGCAGACTCGCGGATCAGCAGATTCAGGAGCAGCCGCCAACCAGTTTTCCTGTCTCGGCAGGAACAGGTAGCTCAGCGATGGCGAAGTCGTGATCGGACACCTGTCGTCACTCGAGAAGTTAGTCCCTCACGGGCGTCTTCACCTGCGGTCTCTTCAGTGGAGACTAAAGGAGAGTTGGTCACAGGCGACGGATCCCCCAAGCTTTCCGTGTCACTGCACAGGAGGTGAGGCAGGACCTAGCCTGGTGGCTCGACGACAGGACCTCTTAAGAGGAGTGCCACTGCGCACTCCCCCCCCGGACATGCAGCTGTTCTCAGACGCATCGACCGAGGGATGGGGCGCACACCTGGAGGAGTTGCTGACTTCAGAGTGTGGGACGAGAACGACAAGCACCTTCACATCAATGTTCTGGAACTCAAGGCAGCGTTCCTCGCTCTCCAATGAGTTTCAGGACCGCTTGATGGGACACTCAGTGGTGTTGATGTGCGACAACAACCACGGTGGTGGCTTACGTCAACACAGGGGGGTCCTAGTGTCGTCTCCCGTTGTACCAGTTGACTCGGCAGGTGCAACGAGTGGGCTCAGGCACACTCAATAGAGCTTTGTCGGCACGCTACATCCAGGGAAGAGGAATGTAGTAGCAGACACGCTCAGCCGTCGGGATCAGGTGATAGGGACCGAATGGTCTCTAAACCCCAGGACGTGGCGGAAAGGCTCTTCGACCTGTGGGGGGCGACCAGTCGTGGATCTGTTCGCCACCCGGCACAACAGGAAGCTCCAGGTGTTCTTCTCGGCCGTGCCGGACCCATGGGCAGCTGCAGGAGACGCTCTTCAACACCCGTGGGACAACCTCTTCGCCTATGCCTTTCCCCCGTTCAGCCTGATTCGCAAGGTGATCAGTCGAGCGCTGGTCACACCCGAATCTCAGGATGATCCTGGTGGCTCCCAATGGCCACAGGCCATTTGGTATCCGGACCTGCTGGCTCTTCTCGCAGGAGACCCGAGAGATTCCCCCTTGGCACAACCTTCTCGCCCAGCCACACGTCGAGCGGTACCACCGAGCAGTCCAGTCCCTACGTCTTCACGGCTGGCTGTTATCCACCATCTCTTGCGAACGAGAGGCTTTTCTCGTAGCGCAGCAACAGAGATGGCTGGAAACGTCCGTCAGTCCTCTGCAGCTGTGTACCAGGGGAAGTGGGCCGTCTTCTGTGGTTGGGTGTCGTAGACGGGGTCCTATCTCCTCTCAGAGCCACTCTTCAGCAGGTAGCGGATTTCCTCGTGTTTCTTCGCCGAGAGAAGCTCCTATCAGTCCCCACAGTGAAAGGATACAGAGCCGCCTTGGCGCTCGTCCTGAAACTGAGGGGGTTGGACATCTCGAACTCGTTCGAGATCTCCTTGCTGATGAGGAGCTTCGAGAGGTCTTGCCCACCCAGGGAACTCAGGCCCCCTGCGTGGGACGTGACTCTCGTCCTTAGGAGTCTGACTCGAACACCGTTCGAGGCCACTCCGAGAGTCGTCAGACAGGGATCTGACCCTCAAGACCCTCTTCTTGCTGGCCCTGGCATCGGCGAAGAGAGTAGGGGAACTTCATGGTCTTTCCTATGATGTACGACACTCCATGGGGGATGGGATCCGTGACGCTCGACTTCGTCCCGAACTTCGTTGCGAAGACTCAGAAACCGTCAGTCCCTGATGACAGGTTCGAGTCATTCACGATTCCCTCCCTATTGGACTTCACCGATAATGATGCGGATGAGATGCTGCTTTGTCCTGTGAGGGCGCTACGGCGCTATCTGAAGAGAACTCGTCACCTCAGGCCTGAGTGTCGACGCCTCTTCGTTAGCACCGGGGGGTCACCAAGAAAGAAGTATCCAAGAAACTCTTTCATTCTGGCTGCGTGAGGTCATCAGGAGGGCGTATGAGGCTGATGGTAGTGACGACATCCGTACGTCCCGTCCGAGAGCTCACGAAGTCAGAAGTATTGGCCCCTCGTTGGCGTTTCGCAAGAACTTCTCCGTGGCGCAGGTCCTGAAGGCAGGGGTCTGGTCTAACCAGACTACCTTTACGTCCTTCTACCTTCGGGATATTGCCCACAGGTCCTTGGATACCTTTTCCTTGGGACCCGTGTGGTGGCTGCTCAACAAGTTGTGTAGCTAACCCAGACCCTCGCAGGCTGAACAGCATCGAGTCCTGGTGTGACTGTGTGGATGGATGTGTGAGTGAGTGAGTGACTGGCTCTCTCTTCCCGTCTCTTCCTTTCCCTCTACCTGCGGGCAGAGGGTCACGGTCGTCACTACGCTGGATGAGGACGAGATGCAGGTGAGCTATATGACAGAGCCCCATCCTATCCCTTTCACTAGGGATAGGAGCAGAATATCCACCACTTCCTTCTACAAGGGGGGGAAGTGGATGCCTACAAGAGTCAAACCCACCCATGACTTTATATTTGCTCCTGTACAGGAACAAGTTCTTGCATTGCTGGTACTAAGAGATGCGCATGCCCCTCTCTTAGTACTTCTTCGTCCAGAGGTCTGACCATTGATCCTGCGGTGCACACCCCGATCAATCGGACAGAGGCTTGGATCCCTCCCTCGCTCTTACGACCAGGGAGGCTTCCAAGGTTGGGCGAACACCAGTCTGTTCACAAAAGACTCAGATTCCTCCCACCAAGAAGTGAGTCTTCCTATTGTAAAAGGACCGAAGGTTTGTATGCCGTGTCGGAACAAATGACAATTTGTCCAAAATTGCATTTTTCCTAACTATACAAACCTGAGGTCCTTTTACACATAGGCCCACCACTCATGCCACCCCTCACTCTGCAGTTTTTGCTTGGGCCAAAGCAAAAGTGATTTGTTTACCTCCCAGTCGCGCGCGCGCTCGGCCATGTCGGACAAGCAGTTAACTACCGAACCCCTTGTTCGAAAGCTTACGACCATCCAGCTGCCGCTAGTATCTTCCTATTGTAAAAGGACCTCAGGTTTGTATAGTTAGGAAAAATGCAATTTTGGACAAATTGTCATTTTTATATGATTCAGTTTCATACATACAAACTTCAGCTCTTATATAGACTCCACTCATGTTAATTCGCAATGAGAGCATTGGGTTATGCAGTTGTAAATATTTATCCAAGGTTTTTCTTCAAAATTTACCTTTATGAGTAATTAGCTTCAATCTTACAGGATGTTTGGGCAAAAGGCACCTGTTGGCTTTCATGGGATTCCTTGGTTTTGCAAATGTGTATGCTATGCGAGTTAATTTATCAGTTGCCATTGTCGCTATGGTGAATAACACTGCTATACCTCACGCAAACAAGTCCATCTCTGAAGAATGCGAGTTTCCTGGTGACAATTCTACGCTACCATCAAAGGTTAGTTGGAATATATATTTATTTATTATTAGGTTGTCTTTTTACATGACATAGTAGATAGTGAAGAGTGGATGTGATGGTACCTACAGATACAGTAACTGTTTGCTCTTCAAACTAGTGAATTACTCATATAGACACTTGGATTTTAGATATAAAGCATACTTTGAAGACATACAAGTATTATTTTCCTTTACAGGATGGTGAATTTGTTTGGGACGAAAGTGAACAAGGACTAATCTTAGGGTCCTTCTTTTACGGCTATGTTTTGACCAATTTCCTGGGAGGTCGTTTAGGAGAACTTATTGGTGGAAAAATTGTGTTTGCTGTAGGAGTGTTAGTCACTTCAATTTTAACCCTCCTCACTCCAGTAGTTGCCTACACAAACATCACACCACTAATAGTTACTCTTCGTATTTTAGAAGGGTTAGGGGAGGTAAGTCTCGTTAACAGTAACATCTGTAACAGTGCCAGAGAGGCTGTTCCATATGATGCTTATGAATTAGCATGGACATTGAAGGCAATTATGTAATTTCCTTCATGTTTATAGCATTAGCAATTGGCGAGATTCTTGACATAAATAGACCAGTACAAGAGCAAAAAAAAGTGTTAGTGTTTAAACTGATGAGCAGTCAAAGTCGCCAAAATTCAGAATTGAGATCCATTTGTTTTTATGACATGTGATGCACTTGGTAGTAACATTGTTTCACTGAATCTTGAGATTCAAGAAAGATTTCAAATTGGAGAATATTATCAGGGTCTGTCTAAACATTGTTGAGGCCAGTTTCCAAATCTACATACAGTATTGAAATTAAGAGCTGTCTGAGACGATGACTAAATTTTTATACAAGAATCATGGTACAGTAATATTAGTGCAGTGGCAGAAATTTAGGTTTTTGAGAAGTGACAATATTTTATGCTATTAACAGCTGCAGTAAATTGTTCCCACTGTTCCCATGTTGTCTCTTTCAGCTTTGTCCAAGAGAAGTGTCAGGATCATTCCTTCCTCAGTGTGCTATGTAGGCTATAAAATTTCTGGTTTATTATATACATACTTCTATTTTTGCAAAGTATGAGTAGTATACACATTCAAAGTTTTTTCAGTTTTCGAAAACATACATTTACAAATTTAGCTTTTATATATCAATAACTAGCAGCAGTAATTGAACAAATATCTTTCCTTTTCAGTAATTCGTTGTTACTTTGTATTCATTGGTGGCACTCCAATGGATATTTAAGTTGAACAAATTGAATGGCTTTAGTGCCAAATTAATTTAGTTTAAATTTCGTCTACTAATGAATTGCTTTGCCTAACTGTCCAAAGAAATGGCAGCATGTGAGTTGAACAATGAGTCCATTATGTCTTTTTGCAGGGAGTGACGTTCCCCGCTATGAACTCTTTGATGGCCAGATGGATTCCTCCCCTAGAACGAAGTAAAATGAGTGCTTATGTGTATGCAGGTGCAGTATTGATATTCATTTTTTATATTTGCAATGTTATTATTCACTATTCCTAGTAATTCTTTACCAAATTATTACTGCAGTATAAGTGTATGTTTACATAGTTCAAATAATTTCCTGCTCTACGTAGGTGCCCAGTTTGGAACGGTTGTGTCCTTGCCAATTTGTGGCCTCCTGTGTCAGTCGGACTTTTTGGGAGGATGGCCCTCGGTATTTTATGTCTTCGGAGTGCTTGGTCTCCTGTGGTTCATCTTTTGGATGCTTTTGGTAAGGTCTTTTTCTTTGTTGGCAATGTGTTTCATGGAACAATGAATTACTAAATTTTGAGTGTTAAAAAACTTTTTGCAAATCAGCTAGGTTGATTTGGCATAGTTTGGACTATAATAACTTAAAGACAGTGTGATACAAAAATAAGTTTTTATTGCATGTCTTTTGTAAATACATGTTGCCCAATGGTGCTTTTGTGTACATTCAACAGCTGAAAACTACCTCACTATCTAGTTAGTTCTGAAGTACCATTCTCAAATGAATTTTATTTTCCCGTTTAGTGAGATTCTCTCTCTCTCTCTCTCTCTCTTCCATCATCTCTCTCTCTTCTCCTCTCTCATCCTCTCTCTCTCTCTCTCTCTCTCTCTCTCTCTCTCTGTATTTCCCTTTACCTTCTCTTACTTCTTCATGAACTCCATAATCTTTTGAAGCTTGAATTTCAAGTCAATTGCTCTTGTGGGCTTGTTCCATATGAATGGGGTTCATCTGAAAAATAATAATGATAAAATATGGGCATTAAATTCATAATAATGATAAAATATGGGCAGTAAATGTGTGTCCTGTCATTGAACTAATTTATAATAGTTAGAGCCTTTACTGTAAGTACTATTGGCATTTCAGATATCAAATACACCAGAATCTCATCCTACTATATCTCTGGAGGAAAAAATCTACATACAAACAACTTTGAATGATGCTTTGAAGGCAAAGGTGATGATTATCTGAATATTAATTCATTTTTCTTTTTTCACTTTTAATATTTAAGAAGCAAAGTTGTCTGTCTTGGTTTTATACTGTCAACTACCCGAGTGTGTAAACTACATGAGTATTGTATGAAACAATTATCATTCATGAGTAAGTTTTTACTGAAGTTGCTTTAGTCCTTTTATCAAGTGGGTTACTTGTACGAAATTACCTTTGAAAGGGATTCTCTATCTTACTACATAATATCTGTTTGTTAATGTGGTTTCTCCATTTCAGACCCCAAAGATTCCATGGAAACACATACTCACATCCATGCCATTTTGGGCCATCTTTGTAGTTCACATTGCACAAAACTGGGGATTCTATTTTCTCCTTACTGAACTTCCAACATACATGAAAAATATATTGCACTTCAGTTTAGCTAATGTAAGTGATCAATATTTTAATTTTATCAGAATTCACAAAAGTAGTGAAATTACTGATGTCACTATAAACAACTGAAACCATGAGATACTGTCGTTGCATGCATTTCTTGACCATTAAACCAAAATGTTGAACCTGCATCTTTAGGGCAAAAAAGTCGAGATGAGATGATTTTTTTAGTTAAAATTCCTGTCAAAGGGAATGGCGGGCTATAAATAACTATGTCTCAGATGAGTGAACGGCTGCATAAAGCATCCAGCTATTGTATATACTATGTAAATTAATCTCTATTTTAATTACAGGTAGTCCCCGGTTATCGGTGGGGGTTCTGTTCCCGGGGTTGTGCCGATAAGCGAAAACCGCCATTACCCAAAACTCGGCAATTTATGGCACCATGGTGCTTATGGCACCAATAACCAGAACTCGGCCCGTTATGGCGCCATAAATTGCCGATTTTATGGCTCTAGACAAGCTCCATAAAACCGGTTCACCGATAACCAAGTCTGCCGATAACCGGGGACTACCTGTACATTTTTTATTATTTACTTGTATATTTCCCATCATACATATTTTTACATCTTAGCATTGATTCGCTTTATCTTGAAGCACATAATATACACTTTTATTTTATTTCCTTTCTCAGCAAGGTTTTATGTCTGCTTTGCCATATTTTGTTGGTTGGATATTCAGCATATGTGCAGGGCTGATTGCTGACAAACTTCGTACAACTGGTGTTCTATCTACAACAGCAACAAGAAGAATTTTCAACAGTATAGGTAAGTACTTAAATTACATCCAGGAATCTCAGATCTCGGTTTACACCTGGTCTGGTGATTAAAATGATTATTACAAAATGTCACCTATTACCACTGTGTAGTATTGCATATTTTTTCAGCACTAGGTAAGTTAAGTTGTTTTTTCAAGTTATCACTTATCCTTCTTGTAAAAAAAATACTAATGTTCTATGTGCTCATCCATTTCATTCAGGTTTTTACGGTCCCATGGTATGCCTTGTTTTGGTTGGGTACGCAGGCTGCAATAAAAATGCGGCCATAGCTCTCCTGTGTGGTGCTGTCGGGCTTAATGGAGCCGTGTATTCAGGTTACATGAATTCCCACTTGGATATCGCTCCAAATTTTGCTGGAACATTGATGGGAATTACAAATACTGCAGCAACAGTGCCAGGATTTTTGGCTCCTCAGATTGTGGGAATCCTCATTACTGGCAAGGTAAATTCCTAGCATCATGATTTGTACAGTATTATTCCAAACATTTATTATACAGTGTCATAATTTTAATGCATGGATATTGTGGACTTAAAACTGAGTTCACATTGAAGTTTATTATATGTTGTGGTATTTTTCAACAGCAAACCGTCTCACGATGGCAACTTGTCTTCTGGATCGCAGCCATTGTTTATTTTGTTGGAAACACTTTCTATGTCATTTTTATTTCTGGAGAACAACAGCCATGGAATGATCTACCAGCCAATCAAGGTATGTTGACTGTATTACTTCACTAGATAAATGCCTGCTCTTTACTATTACAAGGCTAAATGAAAACATAATTGAGAAGCATATGAAGACTCAGTGACTTAGTACACTGTTGTGTTTGTAGTAGTATTTTATGCTCACTGGTTTTTACAAGAGAAATATTTTCAAGATTGTATATATTTTGATGAAATATTCATACAGTTTAAAGATAAAATATAAAAATAAGCTTTGCAGCCAATATACATGGACAGATACTTGTTTTGTTGGATCTCCATTTAGTAAAAGAATGTTGGTCTTTGAAAGTGCCTGTAAAAATTATTATCCTTTATGAGAGCTTTTCAGGTTGTCCAATGAACAACTCTATTCCCTATGAGCACCCTCAAAGGATTGCTAAGATGTGCAGTCCTGTTTAGCTTAGTGCCTAAACTCTTTAGCCAGTATGGGTGTTTTTTAACCATGTTACTTATAAATATCGTATTTAATGTTCACTAAACTGAGACCAATAATCATTGCCATCCACACAAGACTGTATTGTACATTAGTTCAATTATTATAATAATGTTGTTCTGAATTTTTTATAACTTCTAAATAGTAAGTCAATATTCTTCCTTGTAGTGTAGGTAAATAGGCATTATATTTCATTGTTTATGTCATTCATACTAATTATGAAGTAGTTTTGTTAAAGTCACTTGAAAGCTTTTACTCTTGATGCAATTCTTTTTTTGTTTAGTTGCCAAAAAGGATGAAGACTAGTTTCTTAGGTGCCACCTTTTGATTTCCCATCATGATTCATTTTTGTTAATATTCTTTAAACTTTATATACATCATCCCTTCCAGGTAGTACATCAGTGAAGGAGAGGGAGGAACAGGTAGGTCAGTATGGATCCATTCCTGGTCAGAATCAGAACCAGCTAGCAGCATCTGATTCCATTGAAGCACAAAGAGATCATTCGCATATTCCTGAGGTGTTTTAAGTGCTTTGCTCAGTGGCATTTTACTTTTTGCACTTTACGAATGTAAGCTGTACAATATTCCCCCATCAACACTGACCTCTAGATAACTGAAATTGATATAAAATATGTGTCGTCTAGGAGTGCTATGTAGTGTAATGATACTCCTATGTAGTGTAATGATTACAACCAGTTTGCAGGGAAAAGCATGCCAATTAATGTAATTTTAGATTGTGAATATTAAGAGTTTGAAATTGGACTGTGATAAATACACTTACTTAAAAACTGATTAAGTTTTGTAGCAATGGAGGTTTTAATTGGTGCATACTATCTTGTCTTTTGTAACTTTATTTGAATGTTAATGAGCATGTTTCATGATTACTTTTACATCCTACATGAAATATCCTCGTTGTGCACAATTTCAGAATTGTAAAGCCCTTTTTTAGAAAGTGTTATGTATTTCAATCATTTATGTCTCAGGCTGCAGAGCTCAGTTCTTGTTGAAATAGCTTTCTGATTCCAATGTAGCTGCCAAATCATTTTGACGGTGAAATGACACGAAGTATTAGTTCTGTTTTCTGACAAGGATATAATTAGTATCTTGCAAATGAACTGGACTCAGGGTTGAAACTTATCACATGATTGTGAGCAGGTTACATTAGCCTTTTAAGTTTACTTTTAAGGATATGTTAATTTCTTTTCTTAGGTTTTGAACTACAAAATAGTACTCCTTTTTAAAATTTCCAAAAACAAGCAGCAGCTAGTACAGAAAGATTTCCTTATAACACTGCTTTCAACAAGCATTGCAAATGTAGTTTGTCTTTCAGGCTGGTTTTAGGATTATCACTTTTATTTATAGAACTGTCATTGTTAGAAATATACAGCAGAGTGAACAATGGTTGCATTGTGAATAATTTTAAGATTTTGTTGTTAATAGATTATTTTTTAAGGTTTGGATCTGCATCAGTTAGGAATTCAATTTGTAAACTTATTTTGTTCCGACACGGCATACAAACCTTCGGTCCTTTTACAATAGGAAGGTACTAGCGGCAGCTGGATAGGTCGTAAGCTTTCGAACAAGGGGTTCGGTAGTTAACTGCTTGTCCGACAGGCGCGCGCGCGCGACTGGTAGGTAAACAAATCACTTTTTGCTTTCGGCCTGCTGGCGTGTGGACGTGTATCATCGCTCTCTGCCCGCTTTATCGTCGTTGCTTTCGCATGGTTGTGTTTTTCTTTTTCTATTTATCTAGTGAAACTGAATTGTAAGTACAATCATTTCATATTTATTTCCATTGAATTCAATTGTGAATTAAAGGATCTTGGTTTCACCACGCCCTCCGATTACCCGAGTGCCGGGACTGAAGGGCGTAAGTGCGGGAATTCATTTTCCCAGAAATGATCCTCGTATTGTGTATGCTCGGTGCCGAGGGCGGGAGAGCGCTCGCTCCGAGCGTATATTTTGGTTGGAAATGTGTAGATGAAAATCGTAAGTAAGTGCTCTTTTCATTTATATTTTTTTTTGACCTGTATGCTCGTTGCCGAGCGAATGCGCTCGGCACGGAAACTTATTCTGTATGGAAGTGGAATCGCAAGTACAGTATTCTTTTTCATTTTCATATATTTATTTTGATTGTAGCAATACTCATTTTGGATCAGTTTCCGAGCTTACCTGGAAATTGATCTTTTCCCCTTTTTATTTGAATGAAGTGAAATCGCAAGTGCAGTTCTTTTTCATTTTCATATTTTATTGAGATTGCATTGTTTACTGGGATCAATGTTTCCGCTATTTACCGGGAATTGATCCTTCCCCTTTTTATTTGTATGAAGTGAAATTGCAAGCGCAGTATTCTTTTTCATTTTCATATATATATTGATTGCATCAATTCATTATGGATCAAGGTTTCCATAAACCTTGATCCATAAAGGTAAGGAATGGATCCTTTTACCCTTGCGCTCGGTACCGAGGGCGCAAATGCGCTCGATCCCGAGCCCTTATTCATTGTGAAGTGAATCGTAATGCAAGATTCTTTTTCATTTTATTCTTTTTATTATTGATTGCATCAATATTTATTTGGTTCAAGTTCCGCTCAGTCAGGGAATTGATCCTTATGCCCTTGCATTCGGGCCGATGGCACGATTGCTCTCGGGCTCTTATATTATTGTTGGGTACATGGGTGCTGTGCGGGGGTGGGGAAACGAGAACCCCCCCCGCTCAGCTCCCACAGATGGCCCTTCCCCTTCCCCTTGGGGGGGGGAGGTTATCGGCGTTCTTCTCCTCGCCCGATCCGTCGAGCGCGGGGGAGGGCGCTCGGTGCCCGATGTACAATTGTATTCGGGGTCTTCCACTCGTTCGGAGAGGGCTCACCCCCCCGCGCGAGGGGACTTTCCCCCCACTAATCGCTACTACTGTTATTTCCGCAGGTGCTACTGCCACGAGGGTGGACCTTGGTGAGGTATGGGCGTCCTTCCATTTGCAGGGCGTGGCTAGTGTCCAGGGGCTGCGGTTCTATGTCTGGGCCTACTGCGGTCACCCATGGAGTGGTGACCACGCTCCAGGTGACGACGTCCCTCCTCACCTGGTGTAATCACCTCACGTGGTAACAGTCTTGCCTACAGCGCTGTGAACCGTGCCGTTCGCCGTACCGAGAGGGGGGCGTGCTGCCGCCGCTCGTGGTTGCCGCGCTGCAGCGACCACACTTCCGCTGCCCTAGAGCTCGCCCCTGGACCTGCCGCCGGTACCAGGATGTTGCTGGCTGCTGCTCCCCCTTCCTGTGTTCCCGTGCTGCCTGCCATACCTGCCGATTCTGGGCTGACTGTCCATGCAGTTGCTGCGCTGGCTGTCCCTGCCGTTGCTGCGCTGGCTGTCCCTGCCGTTGCTGCGCTGGCGGTCCTACCGATGCTGTGCTGGCTGTGCCCGCTGTTCCTGAGATGCCCATACCTGCTGATGTCGTCCCTGTTCGTGGTGGTACTACCCCAGACTTTGGTCTGTCTGTACAGGTGCGTCCGGGCCCTGTAGCTTCGGCTACAGCAGCCCCGGCTCCGCCCTGGATAGCAGATCTTACGTCTGTCCTGAGGAAGCTGACGAGAGAGGAGGAAGGTGTCGTCGTCGTCGTCTTCATCTTCTTCATCGTCGTCGGCTGCCGCCTCTTCCCCTTCGACTTCTAAGGCTTCACAGCCGAGGAAGAAGAAGGTTGCCTCCTCCCTCCTAAGAAGTCTCCCTCGGGAGCTTCTCGGGACCCGTCTCACCTTGGTGGGACGGGAGGGTTCCTTCCGCTGGTCCTCCTGCTCCTTCGGGAGCGGGGCCCGTCTCTTCTTCCGCAAGGAAGAAGACTAACGGGGACCAGAGGGGTACGGCTAACACCGGTACTTCCTCGCCTGGTGTCAGTGGTTCTGCCACTGCATCAGGGTCCGTCTCGGCCTCTCGTTCGCGGGAGGTACCGAGTGTACGGTCGCCTACCAGCGACCGTGCAGCCAGGAACCAGACCTCTGAGTCCGCTCAGCGTCAGGTTCACGGCACGGGGCGGAAGACTGGTGACAGCCGCTCACGCGACTCTCACCAGACCAGCTCTCACTCTCGCGGCGAACAGCTGGCTACCCCGGGGACGTGACGGTCCACGACCGGCCACGGGCTGAGGCTGGGAAGAGGTCCTCCCGTTCGCCGGTGCCAGCCACGGCTGGAACCAGCGACGTGACGTGCCGTGAGGACAAGCACCGGTCTCACTGTGACAGTGGAGCCTGCAGGGTCCTGACCGTCGCTCTCACAGAGAGCGATCGGGTATGGCAACCAGCACCAGCTCTTCTGACACTCGAGATCGGGGCCGCTGTGCTCAGTCCAGCCGTTCTCCACAGCGAGACGGTTCGACCAGGCCTGCAGCTCGATCGCCACCACGGGTTGACGATCGCCTGCAGCCCTCCAAGCCTGCTGGTTCTGCCAGCGAGCAACGAGGGAGCGTCAGGTCTGCCTCTCCCGTACCTTCAACCTCCTCGGGTTACACCGGGAGGAGCGAGGTATTGAGGAGTGATCGTGAGGGGTGCGCCCCTCACGATCCCACCACGACGCCCTACGTGCCAGGCACGGTTCTTGGACCGGCCAGGACGTATGCGCAAGTGGATGGGGAAGACCGAGAGGGCTGTCGCTGTTCCCCCTTCTTAGGAGGAAGGTTCTCGGAATATGCTCTTGTTCGAAGGGCTTAACGGTCCCACTCTGCAAGATGCTGTGACTTCCGAGATCCAGAGGAACTTTGCCGAGGTTATGGCGCTGATTCGTCAGCACAACGACCTCGGGGAAGGATCGCCGCTCCCACCAGCAGAGCCACGTCTCGGCTCGAGTCGTTTTGGGGCCCGAGAGGGAACCCAAATCGACGGTGGGTCTGCCCGCGATCGGAGCTTGCCGACTGTGTTGAACCAGGTAGTCCTCTCGTCTCCGGACAAGAAGGCTCTCTTCAGTTCTGGCCGGTCGAACAAGCTACTTCACCTCCTCTACTGCGACAGAGGCGTTTCTACGTGTCTTCGGACACCGTATTTGGGAATACCCCTTTCGTCCTCCTGAGAGGTTTCGACCTCGACGAGGACTGGAATGAGTCGGAGGACGGTATCGGCTCTCTCCTGTCAGGTGTCGATCAGCCCCACCCAGACGACGTTCACAGTGGCGGCAGATCCTTACCTACAGTATGAGTTCGTAACCCTCCTCGGGAAAACGTTTTCTCCTGACGATACGTTTTCCCAGGCTCTGAGACGCCATCGCCGTAAGGCGATGGCTGCTCCTTTTCTTCTCCAACTGCTAGTTCCGCTGGGAAGGCGAGCCAGTATCCATTCCTCCCCCATTCCCTCTCTCCTTACGGCTACGAGGGAAAGGGGAGGGATCCTACAGAGATTTCTCTGTAAGATCCCACGTTAGGGGCTGCGCTACCGGGGGGACCTTCGGGTGTCCGACCTGACGTAAGCCCCGGTCGTTGAGGAGGGATCCTGCCCCTTTCTCGATTTCTACGGGAATCGAGAGGACCACCAGCCGATATCGTTTGACGAATTCGGTGGGGGGTTTCGCAGAGTGCTTAGAATTCTACGGAATTTCTAGCGCACTCAGAGTGTTCGAGTTTTTACGATCTCCAAACACTTAGGCGAGACCACGGTCCAAAGTGAGCGAGAATCCCCGATAATTGTTACACGATAATCGGGAACCTCGCTTATGCTCGAATTCCTGTAATTTCTAGCATTTGGAAGAAGACTGCTGCTGAAAGAAGAGTATTTCACAGTAGGCGATTAACCTGGAATAGAGAAGAACGGACGGGAACTTCCAGTTTGGCTTGAACTATCGTCTTCGGTATTCTGTTCACCATTGAAGCTTTCCTTTGGGAAAGACTTCTCCTTCACTCTCTTGACTAGAGAACGAAGGCGGTCGATCTCCAATCCTTATTCTCATTCCTCGAGGGGAAACAAAAGAATTTAGGATGGAGGTCGTTGTACAGAACCTACAAAATATTACTACGTATATTACCCTCGCGACATGATTCTTGTAACAGTTGAATTGTCCGGGGGGTAGGCGCATACCGTAGTTAACTCTACGGTTTGTGACCGAGACGAATTGTATCTTAATTGAACTACAACTCGGGGTTGCCTGCAACCTCCCAGCAGTTATCAGTTTCGATTTTAGATACTTGGTATTGTCATGACAACACCAAATCAGCTTTTGTATTTACCGAAATCCGTTTTCGTTTAAATATAATTGCTCGAGCGTATTCTTTATGCTCGATGGTTCTAGCCGAACGCATTCCTTCGTGGAATAATGGATTAACTGGCAACTCAGGATGACGAGTCACCGAGAGCTACTGCGTATTGAACTGCCTGATAGCGGCTCAGTATCAGCTAGGTCTCGGAGATGCACGGTCGGTTACGTCTCTCTCTCCCCCTGGTTTGATTGACTACCGAACCGTATCTCTGCCCAACAATCATGGACTTAGGTCTCTGATTAAGGCGGGGATTCTCGCAATAATGAAGGACCATCTACTGCTGTGACGCTCGATTTCATCGCCTTCGACATTGCGAGAATTTTCAACAGAGATATCTCTTGGACTCTTTCATCTTTCTGTTTACCGCACGGTAACAGAAGTCTGTACTAGTCAACCGCTGCATCGCACCGCGATAATGCAAATGATTTTTGCAGACATCTGAGTTTGTCTTCAAAATATCTCGTATTCGTAGGTGTGCATTATTCATTGCTCGCCCCGAATTAACAGATATGTCAGAAGACCATCGCCTACTCTCCGACCTGACAGCTCTACTTCCAAATGTTCAGCCCATGAGAAGCAGTTCTTCAGGCAGTATTTCCCTGTCTTCATTACTGAAAAGCGCTCCGCTTTTATTGCAACTACGATCCTCACCGGACAGCAATGAATAGCGGTTTAGCGTTCTCAGTCTTTGTAGCACAGGTTCAGAATCTTGAGAATCCTTCTCTCGGTTTCAGCTGCGAAGACGTAGGTTGCATGTTGTACACCTTCGTCTTCAACGACACATAGTGTTGTTTCTCCTTAGCCGAGAATCAACTATACTATGAGATATCTTGCCATCAAGGACCTCGGTCTCTAGAAGGCAATTGACTTTCGCCTGTTGGGCACATGCCTTAAGAGAGTCATCACCTTGCCTTCTGGCATCGGTGACGAACAAATTATTTGTTTAGTCTCTTGGCAGAACCCTTTTAAGGCGAAGGTCACGTGACTTGCTCGGGTGCTTGGACAACTTGCCCTCCTACTTACCGAACGCAGTCAGTCGGCAGCTGTCAGAGCGCCCAAGTCTGTTACGAACTTCGCTGTGGACTTAGTTCGGTTGTTCCATAACAATCTTTTCTTCGTCCTAACGGCTTGTCACAGTACCCATACCATCGACACCCACCATTGAGTGTCGGTGTCCTATCCACTACCGAGAAGAACAACTTCGCTGCAGACGGATAGACCAGTATGGGTACAGGACATCACCGAAGTCGAGAAGAGGGATAGGTCATACGACCATTCCCTTCTTTTCCTCTGAGGTAATTGCATGACTTTTCCTGCGAAGTCAAGCATCCAGGGGATGGGGATTCGTGACGCTCGATTTCGTACCGAATTCGTAGCGAAGACTCTGAACCCTTCGGTTCCTGACGATCGGTTAGAGTCCTTCACAATCCCCTCCCTAATGGACTTCACCGCCTTCGATGCGAAGGAGATGCTGCTTTGTCCTGTGAAAGCGCGACCGCGCTTTCTGAAGAAACTCTACATCCCAGGATGAGTGTTGAAGACTCTTCGTCAGCACCAAGATGACCTAGAAGTACACTCCCTGGAGTTACACAAGAACTTCTCCATGGCGCAGGTACTGAAGGCAGGGGTCTGGTACAACCAGACCACCGGCACCTCCTTCTACCTTGGATATTGCCCACAGGTCCTTGGATCGTTTTCCTTAGGACCCGTGGTGGCTGCTCAACACGTTGTCTAGCTAACCCAGACCCTAGCAGGCTGAACAGCATCGAGTCCTGGTGTGACTGTAAGAATGATAAGTGAATGAGAGAGTGACTGGCTTCTCTTCCTATCTTTTTCTCCCCCTCTACCTGTGGTAGAGGGATACGGTCATCACCTTGCTGGATAAGGACGAGATGCCGGTGAGCTACTCGACAGAGCCCCATCCTATCCCTTTTACTAGGGCGGATTGGGAAGCGAATATCCACCAAATTCCTCCTACAAGGGGGGGGAAGTGGATGCCAACAAGAGACAAACCATAACTTTATGTTGCCTCTTGCAAATAGGAACTTGTTCTTGTTTGCTGGTACGAAGAGATACGCTTGCCTCTCTCTTAGTACTTGGTCCAGAGGTCTGACCATTGATCCTGCGGTGCACACCCCGATCAATCGGACAGAGGCTTGGATCCCTCCCTCGCTCTTACGACCAGGGAGGCATTCCAAGGTTGGGCGAACACCAGTCTGTTCACAAAAGACTCAGATTCCTCCCACCAAGAAGTGAGTCCTTTCCTATTGTAAAAAGGACCGAAGTTTGTATGCCGTGTCGGAACAAATGACAATTTGTCCAAAATTGCATTTTTCCTAACTATACAACCTGAGGTCCTTTTACACATAGCCCCACCTCATGCCACCCCTCACTCTGCAGTTTTTGCTTGGGCCAAAAGCAAAAGTGATTTGTTTACCTACCAGTCGCGCGCAAGCGCGCCTGTCGTTACAAGCAGTTAACTACCGAACCCCTTGTTCGAAAGCTTACGACCTATCCAGCTGCCGCTAGTACCTTCCTATTGTAAAAGGACCTCAGGTTTGTATAGTTAGGAAAAATGCAATTTTGGACAAATTGTCATATTCTACCTATTTTATAGGTACAAAATGTGATATGCTCATTGTGAAAATGCATATATTTATCTCAAATTAAGTGTTTGTAGTGCTGTATCTGAAGTATGAATATACTTACATGTTATGAGATTTTTAACATCAGAAAAGGTTAGGCCATAATTACAATCTTTGTTAGCATCAAGAACTAGTGCTTAACCTAATAGTTAAATTACCTCCTTTCAAAACATTATCTAAAGGAAATACTACATAAACAAAAAAATGTATCTAAAAATTATGTTTATATGCAAATCAAAATAAATAAGGTTGTATATAGGTGCCATAATGAGTAAGATACTTATGTATAAATCACAAACATTCTAAGTACAATATAAACCAAATACAGATTTTCATACATTCAACTTACCTGTCAGATATATACATAGCTATCGACTCCGTCGTCCCCGACAGAAATTCGAATTTCGCGGCACACGCTACAGGTAGGTCAGGTGATCTACCTGCCTGCCCGCTGGGTGGCAGGACTAGGAACTATCCCCGTTTCTAATCAGATTCTCTCTTTGTCGCTGGGAAGGTAAACATATGTTTGCTTTCCCTCCTGATTTGATTTTCGTGTTTCTCGCCATCGATCTTGCTGGGCCGACTTTTACAGGGAAGGTTACTGGATCGGTGGTTTGGCATACGTTTTTAATAACTTTTTGATAACTTGTTAATAACTTTTAATGAATTAACTTCGAAGTTTTCGAAGAATAGAGTATGTGTAACTACCGAAGTTTTCGGTAGACAATTACATAGTTTGCAAGAAAGGGAAATATAAATATTTATTCATTGATAAAGTGTAATAAATGTTAGATTTGATTGAGGAAAATAAGGTAACTTCCTATTTGAGGAAGTCAGAAAACATAGAACTAGATATGCTTTCTGTAGAAGCTTTAATAGCCCTCGTTCTGACAAGCAGTTAGAATATTAACAGTACTAGTAGTGTTGTTTCCTCATCACCTTCTTACTTCACAGAAACTACAAATTCATTTGCAATTTGAAGATAAAGGAATGTGGCTCAAGATACGAGCTATTATAAGGTAAGAAGTGATTATAGTGTTCCCCATTGCAATAGAGGGTGCGTCTGATCGGCTCTGTCTCGCTCCCAGGCCTAGACCTCTTCCAAGCTCCCTGGCCCGGAGGAGAAGGAATGTCGAAAGCCGTACGGAGGTTATGGAGAAGCCCCCCACCGTTGTCAGGCGTACCCCATCGGCAGGTTCTGTAGAACGTCCCAGACTGCCAGGGATAGCCATTGGAAAGGCATCCTAATTCAATGTGTTCCCCTTTTTATTATCGTCTTGACGAATAAGGAGTAAAACATTTCAACGGCGTAGATTAAATGAAGATGCAAGATAATCTCGTTCTGGCTATCGGCAACCTCAGAAGAGACGGAGAAAGGAGAAGTAATATGAAAATATATCTATTCTGAGAAGAACGAATTAGATATTAAAGAATATTTGTTGATCGAATGAATTATATGGATCTCGTTTAGTGAGTACACATATATAATAACTTTTAAGCTTCTAGCTCCTTGGGCATGAAGCTCCGTTGGTAACGAGGCTCAATGCGCCTAAAGCGTCTGAAACAGGCGCAAAGCGCCTGAAACGAGGCGCAAAGCACCTGAAGGGCCTGATATGGCGCAAAGCGCCTGAAAGACTATGAACCAGGATCTTTATCGGAAATGGAAGTCCTTCTCATTCAGAAGAAAGGGAGGGCTATGTCGAAAATGGAAGTATTGTCGAATTCTAAGCAAGAACAAATATACAAGAGATCGGAACCTTCCGCACACAGGATCTTTCAGAAGGCGGAAGATTCCAGGATTCGAATAACCTTCCAGACGTACAGAACTTTCCAGGCGAGGATCGCCTTTCAGATGCTCGGAACTTCCAACAACAAAACTTTCCAAGGGCGATACGTCTTCTAGGATCCAGGAGTATTCTGATCACGATACTCCTCCCAGGCGCCAGAGTATTCGAACGCGATAACTCCGCCAACACCAGGATATTCCGACGAGCACGACTCCTCCCAGGCGAGGAGTATTCGGAACGTGATACTCCTACCAGGCGCCAGGAGTATTGCTAGGCAAGATACTCCTGCTTAGCGCCAGACACTTTCTCCTACAAGAAGAGCCTGACAACCGCCGAGAGTCTTCCAGGCGAAGGGTGAAAGACATTCGAGGCTTCTCCTGATAGGGACGGGAGTTGTCGCGCAGGCGGCCGTTGCCCTTGTCAGGATCGTCTTAATGCAATAAAGGCAAGAGCAAGTTCGGTTTTTTCCAGGCAGGGACTCAAGATGTAGCACAGGCTGCCGTAGCCTTGTCAGGTTAGAGTCGGTACTGCGAATAGCCCTTCACCTTTCGAAAGGAAGCGCTCTCCTTCGGTTGCTCAATCTTGCCCCAAATTGAGGAATGGAAGATAGAGCAGAATTGTGAGAATTAGTTCAGTATTAGTAAGAGGATATTAAATCATCCTCCTTCTAAAATAGATTGCAACCAACCATTTACAGAAAGAGGGCAATCGTTTGGAAGTTGAACAAGATTCGTACGAGCTCTCATTCATTGATTAGAGGCTCTTCCAGATAAGAGGCGTAAAATACGGACTTATCTCCAAGATAATAAAAAGCTGGAGATATTCTCTTCGATCCTCGGTTGTCATTTGCAATATCTTTCGACTAATACTCATTCGGGATTATTGACGAAATGAACGAAGAGAGTAAGATTTCTATTCTTTCTCTGCATGTCGGAAATGGAAAAGAGTGTCCGTAGAAGGCTTGCTTGGTATATGACTACTGAATGACAAGTCATAATACGCATACCATAGTTGCCTTTCTGGTTCGCTAACGGAATTGCTATATCCTTACAGGATTTTCCTAGTAAAGACTTCGCTTAAAAGGTTTGTTACGACAATACCTATTCAGCCTCGGTATTTAACAAAGGTTGTTTGCCTAAAATTTGCATTATTGAGAGCTTTCTTAGACTCGAGAATAATTTTATTATATCCATTCATTGAAGGGAGTAACTGGCAACTCAGAATGAATGCAGCCAGGCAGTGAACGACACGGCTGTAATTGTGAGCCAATCTAGTACCATCCGGTTCTCGGTCGTGAACGGTTGGTTACATCTTTCCTCTCCTAAAGGATCGAATGCTTCACCGTATATTCCCCATACAATCAGGGACTTAACCACGAATTGAGGGGATTTTTTAGGCAAACATGAATAACATCGTATTCGTTTTGCTAAGGATATCTCTCTGCCTCGGCGAGGAAAGAAATGTAGTAGGAAATTCACCTTAAGATAACGATACACTTAAGCCTTATGCACACACCGTGGTTAATTACAGCGTTCCTACTATCCTTTACAAGAGTTTCCTAGATGAATGCTGTTTACCACAATGTGATACGATTATAAAGAATTTTAATTCGGCAGAGCACGATTTAACATTCATTGGAAAGAGTTGTCAGACCCTGCGGAAAAATATTCACAGATATCTTCGCAAGGCAGAGGATGAACGACCTTCTTATAGATTGCTTCCTTTTCCTCGAAACAAGAGAGGTAGCAAGATACGCCATCTTTAAATTAAATAGGGGAATAAACTTTAGTCTTTTTTTTTTTTTCCCCTAGTTGTATATATTCTTAACACATATTAAAATAAATGGGCGTCTAAGGAAGAAGATGAATGCATCATTTTGGCAATAAAAGGTTGGATTCACAGAAGTCACGTTCTTCTTTCAGCATGTGTCGGAAGGTTTTTCTAAGAGATTTGATCGGAATCTATTATAAATATTGGACCTGAAAAACCTATTCACTCTGAGTCTGTCTGCGTGCAGACTGACCAGAAGTAAATATGAATGAGAGGATTTCAAGGGAAGCTTGATAATTACTTTAAATATGTTAAAGACATAGAGTTGCTGCAGATCGTGCTAGATAGAAAGGGGAAACTGTCCTCTTCCGATACCTCTGTGAACCACATAATGGTTTTCTTCCCTTTCAGAGGGAAGAATCACCTTGGTAATTTATGCTATCAATGAACACAGTGAAAAGATATATTCTGTCTAGACATAAGAATATTAGAGATAGTAGAGAATTAAGATCTTCGGGATCTTATACAATACCTCTATACGATAAGATAAGAGAGCTTATGACCTTAGAATGGGAATGGGATCCTAATTTTGGGCCTCAGATTCCGTGTTCCGACAAGATGGAACTGCTCCTAATCAAATGTTTCTCTGGTCCTAAACGATCAAAAGGACAAGTGAAATTTTGGGCTTTAGAATCTGGAATCAAATTCTATGACGACTCGGCAATGGGTTTCTGGCCAGCATAGTAATGTTTCGCAAGAGAACTAAGCCTTTTATTCCTGGATCAACGCTTTTAGATAGAGGTTTCGTTGTCCGGGTAATGTAGTGACATTGTCATCTACAGAAGAAGAAAAGGTTTAAACGTTTACTGACAGAGTCTTTGGAACGCGAGAAGGGCTCAAACTACTTCCCAAAAGGTTCAGAGAGATACATTCAAGAGCTAGAAATCAACCAATTTCAGCTCAGAATCTCTTTAAATTCCAAGCTCCTTCCCTTCCTTCGGGCAAGGATAGGGAAGCTTCTGCAACGAGAAAACTCATCAACATGGTAGGAGGAGAACTCGTTAGCAACGGAAGTATGCAATAATGATCCTCCTCGGAGGAAGACTTGTCTCTTGGACTTTTGAGATTTCCTATTGTCTACTGGATGGGAGCGGACTAAATTGTGATGAATAATGTGCAGGAGCAATTAGCGTCTTTGGTAGGAGTTACTTTCTAAGGATCCTACTCGTAAAAAAGGATGACAGACTTTCTGATTAAGAGATCCAAATACCGATCTCCTGTCGGGCGCGACGAACCCTACAGGGGAGTTGTCGCACAAGCGGCCATCTCTTGGGGGGAGCGATGCGTTTAGGCCAAGGCGGCGAACGTGGGAAAGTAAGGTAACTCCCTCCACGCGTCTTGGTGCCCAACTAGGGGAGCCAAGGCGCCAAGTAGGCGCAAAGAGCCTGACTTTACTGTAGATCGTTCTAGGCCAAGATCTTCATCCAAGCAACAAGAGCCAACTGGAGAAGAGAGAACTCCTGATAGGAGTATAGCGCCGCGCTAAGCGCAATATACTTGCCATTCGAAAGGCCATTCCATGAGCGATACTCCTACCAAGCCACAGGAGTATTCGGAACTAGATGCTTGCCTTCCATAGGTCAGGAGTATTCGGGAAGAGATACTCCTGCAGGCGGCCTTGAGTACTCTGACCTCGATACTCCTCCCAGGAGCCAGGAGTATTCTAAGACTTTTTACTCCTACCAGGCGCCAGGAAGTATTCGAAGCGCGATTGTCCTACCAAGCGCCGGAGTATTCTGAGCTTAATACTCCTAACAGGCGCCAGGAGTATTCGGAACGCGATACTCCTGCCAAGCACCAGGAGTATTACCGATGAGCACCGATACTCCTCCCAGGCCGCCAGGAGTATTCGGAACGTGATACTCCTACCAGGCGCCATTGAGTATTCGATCACGATGCTCCTCCTAGGAAAGCGATACTTCTGCCAGGCGCCAGGAGTATTCCGAGCACGATACTCCTCCCAGGCGCCAGGAGTATTCGGAGAGCGATACTCCTGCCAGGCGCCAGGAGTATTCAGAGGACGAGGAGAGTATTCCGATCGCGATACTCCTCCCAGGCGCCAGTATTCTAGCGCGATACTCCCTCCCAGGCGCCAGGTATTCGGAGCGTCGATACTCCTGCCAGGCGCCAGGAGTATTCTGAGCTTAATACTCTAACAGGCGCCAGGAGTATTCGAAGCGCGATACTCCTGCCAGGTGCCAGGAGTATTCGAAGCGCGATACTCCTGCCAAGCGCCAGGAGTATTCGAAGCGCGATACTCCTGCCAGGCGCCAGGAGTATTCGAAGCGCGATACTCCTGCCAGGCGCCAGGAGTAATTCTGAGGTTAATACTCCTAACAGGCGCCAGGAGTATTTGGAGCGAGATGCGCCTTCCAGACGGCAGGAGTATTCGAAGAGTTTTACGACTGTCAGGCGCCAGGAGTATTCTAAACAGGATACTCCTCGCGCCAGCCAGACGCAAGCCAGGCGTTAGGCTTCATCCAGATGAGATCCAGTTCAAAGCAAGAAAGTCCTAGTCTTCTTTGAAAACAATGGTGATCTCTAAAGCACTTCATAAGTGACTTGATGATACCTTCAAACAGCTGAGAATTTAAAAAGCTCATGAAGTGCGAGCTTTTGCAAATTCTTGTTCTTTTCGTAACAATATGTCAGGAAGACATATTAGCTTTCACATATAAGAGATGCAACTATGTGTTGACTGCTCATTACACGAAGGACTTCAAGTTAACCTACGAGAGATTCTTCTCTCTGGTTTATAACGTATCAGCGGAATACGTTGCTGGGATAAGGAGCCGACACTGATCCTTTAATAATGAGTTGAATTTATTTTAACTCAATGATTTTTATTATTGGAGGTTTTGAAAGGAGGTTGGGGGGCGGAATAACTGCTCTTTCAATTTAGCGCGAACCCTCATGTTAGGAACAGGTGATCGGGATCGGTGTTGCGCTCCTTAAATAAGTGCGTGTTGTCATATAAGCGGATGTGCTCCCATTGACAAACGCCAGTTAGGTTCTGTCGAGTAAGTGGAAGAGACCCCATCGACAGATCCACAAGAACTCTTGGCCACAGATCACTATCTCGCTAAGGCTCTTGAGATGAAGCAGACTCCTATGCAATAGCTAGGAAGTCAATCCTTCGTCTAGAAACACAGAGGAACTAAGATCTATAAATACCTACAACATATGTTGTTTACCTGTCTAGTCAGTAATTAGCTGTCTCTTGCCCTCCACCAAGGGTGTCAATCAGCTATATAATATCGACAGGTAAGTTGAATGTATGGAAAATGATATTGTTATGATACAATAAACGTTTCATACATACTTACCTGGCAGATATATACAATTAAAGACCCACCCAGCCTCCCCGCAGGAGACAGGTGGAAGAGAGAATCTGATTAGAAAACGGGGATAGTTCCTAGTCCTGCCACCCAGCGGCAGGCAGGTAGATCACCTGACCTACCTGTAGCGTGTGCCGCGAAATTCGAATTTCTGTCGGGGACGACGGAGTCGATAGCTATGTATATATCTGCCAGGTAAGTATGTATGAAACTTTATTGTATCATAACAATATCATATTTACATGTAGTGTCAAGTATGTTAAGAAGAACCATATTATTGCTTTCACTCATTTTGTTTTTGTGAACTTTGGTTGATTATAAGTCGGTACCAGTTTTAACTGCAGCTTGGTGACTGTACAATATTAATTTTTTTTATTAGGTTTAGATCTAAAAGCATTTCATCTGAGGAATTTAGATGAACATTCACCTCTTGCAAGATTGTCTTTTTTGTCATAAAGCATATTTTACTCTGCAAAGAAAGTTCAACAATACTTTTTTTAGATGTCAATTGTATTCATCACATTCAGTTTTTACTGTTTAATTTTTCTGTTGACAATGGATAGATCACACAATCCAAATAAATGTAGTACAATAATACCTCACTTCCATTTTTCCTCTTATTCAAACCAATTCCCCTCTACTAAATACTTTAATAGAATAGATTACACATCCTTTAGGCTCATAATCACTCGGAGTATGCTTTCAAGCACATCTCATACACCACTGGTTCAGACATAACTATATTTCTCTGGTGGAGGGGAGGGTGACCTTGCTTTGTGCTAATTGGAGGGGAGGGTGTCCTTGCTTTGTGCTAATTGGAGGGGAGGGTGTCCTTGCTTGTGCTAATTGGAGGGGGGGGAGGGTGTGGTCCTTGCTTTGTGTTTAATAATTGGAGGGGAGGGTGTCCTTGCTTTGTGCTAATTGGCTTAATGTGAATGCCATGAGCTGATTGGTCAAAGCCCAAGGTGTTTGGGGTAAAATAAAAGTAGTCATGATGAAAGCTGTAGGGTAGCCTATTATATGAACTTTTTTTTTGCACGAACATTCACTAACTTGAGGTACTCTACTGTAAAAGAAACCTACAGAGTTGTTTTTACTGTTTATTTTTATATTCAGCATAGGATAGGCAAGACTAGGATAGGGTTTGGGATAGGCTTAAATAGCCCCAACCATCTACATGGTCGAGCTTTGCTCGATGAACTGTATTCGATGTGGACATCAGAAGCGCGGAAAGTCAGAAAACATTTCCCACTATGTCTGGCGCTTGTTCTGACGTCACATCGAGCAAAGATCGACTGTGTGGATGGGCCCTAAGTTGGAACAACATTGCCCATATATGCATTTTGTTTGTATGGATCTGTTTGTGTAGGTAAGAGGTGGTGACAGTTGTTGCTGTGCTTGTGGAAGTTAATGGGGAATTATGTGGAAGTTTGCCGCTACATTCCCTTTATTACTTAAAAAAAAAAAAAAAGAGGTAGAGCAGATGGAAATCACCAGAAAAATTGCTTAAAGTGAAGACATAGAACGATAATAGATTTGAAATTTGTAACCAAGCTCTTGAATCCCATTTAGACCAATGTTGAAATCATGTAGCTAAGTACAGTATTAAGAATTGTTTTAAATGGAGTATCCATAGAAATTAATAAAATAAATAGGAATTTCTTTTAAAAGACTGGAAAAAGTATTTTTATTTGGTGATGTACTTTTGACCATCTGAAAATATGTAGCTTACCTCTTTAATATTAGACCATCTGAGAATATGAAGCTTACATCTTGATGACGATGTTGAAGAAACTAGCAGATCTCCACCAGCTGAAATACAAGGTGATATTGCTGCTGTATGAAAGAGAGTATGAAGTTAAAACTTCCCATAATTTCTTTAAAGCCAGATACATATTTTATTTTTAAAAGTCTGATTATGAATACAACCTGTCTCATATACACTGTAAGGCAGTGTATATAAACCTGTTGTTTAGAAAAACATTTAAAATCATTCTTTGTCATTGTACAATTTTCATAAGACTTGCACAATTGCTACGTGTATTTTTATTTTGCATTTCATAGGTGACCTCTGTGACTAAGTAATAATTTACCTGTTTTTACTGCAGATTTGATTATACTTTCAATATTTTGCTGAATACTATTCAAGACCTTTAGTCTGCTAGTTTTACTAATTCCAAATCAGCCTTACAAGTTTTTTTTTTTTTTTTTTTTTTTGTTTTTTTTTTTTTTTTTTTTTTTTAAGCAGATCAACTTTCTTACTGTTGAAGACATGAAGTTACCATAATAAGAATAGGGATGGTAGGACATTCTTAGAAGAAGATTGACACTGCATAAGAAAAATCCCACTTTGGAATTCAAAATTATATTCTGGACACTTAGCTCTAATGGATAAAAGCAAACTTAACATAAAATACTTTAAAAAAGGATAATTAAAAGTTTCATTAATAACATTAAAATACATTTGGTGTGACCTCTATCTGGACTAGGAGGAGTGAGACAGTTTGTGGAAGGAAGTATTATATAATGCCTCCATGCACCAGCATTACAATCTTACCGGTAAAACATATTTTATTATGAATAATAAAATAATGAAGCTGCTTCACCTTTTGGTTTATATTCAGTCTCCCCATTACCACCCAAAACAAGGATGCATTGCCCAAATTTATTACTACCTATAAACTGATGTCACATTCTTACCATTATAAAGGGCAATGTGTTTGTTACTCCTAAGGGACACATAGCTATCCTAGTCTTAAAGCAAAGTTGGAAATGTTTCACCCAAAGCACTTGTTGCATGCAGTTAACTGCCAAACACTAGGCTACAAGGCGGTAACTTTACCTTTATCAGGCTTGTGTAGTTTGCAAATGTGTAGGAGAGGAAACAAATGGACACCAGATATGTGTATAGTAAGTTACTTAAAATACAAGATCAGGCAAGGTTTCCACAAAAGGTCTGTTTGCCACTCATTACGTTAAATTCCCATAAGAAAATAAGAGTTCATGGCTAGCCCCTTCACTTTTGAAGTTCTTCCATTGGTTCTAGTTGTCACTTGAGCTAATGTGTATGTATCAAAATTTACTTGACTAATGGAGTGTACAGAAACTCCTCAAGTGCCAAAAAATACATTTTGCACAATCAATTTCTACTTTACATCATACTCATTCTGAATGCTGGCTTACTAATTGTCAGTGGTTATGTGCTGCTAAAAATACATAGTCACAAATCAAGTAGTAAGTAAGTTGTGTACTACTATAGCTACAAAAATTGTATGACAATTGTTATCTTAAAAAAATAAACAAGGTACTACTGTATTATGTTCTGCACTAGGTTTTAGAACTTTATCTCTTCCATTTGAAATCGATGTTGTAGTAATAAAATTTGTATGTCTACTTAGGCGGAACCAAAGTTAAAATAACCAGAAACCCTAAAAAAATGCAAATTTGTTATTTTTTTTTCACAACTGTGATAAATGAAATACCAACAAGAAACCTATAGTATCTGTAAGTGTAAGAGTAAGGTGTTGTATACTGTTTTACATCGTTATACTTGTAATATCAAGTTGACCTTGAAAGTAAAGTATATTAAATGTGTTTGTTAATTTCAATTACCTGTTCTTGCAATCAGCCTCCATAATTATAGAAGAATGAAAAAAACAATTCTGTAACCCTGCATGCTTATCTTTTTTTCTTCTTTTATTTTCTACTAACTTTGGTTAATTTATGGATATGATGTAGTAGCTGTATGAATACAATGTACAGAATAACATTCAATCCAACAAAAAAAAGCTTATGTATAGTATGCAAATTTGTAAAGAAATGCTTCAAATCCCAAGTCAAATAAAGATGCCCAGATTCTAATAAGGCTGGTTTTGTAAAAACTTACAATATTTATGGCATAAACTGTAAGATTTTGCACTTATCTGGCATACATACCTCAGATAGCTCCTAACAGAGCAATGAAATTGATGAATCCATATTCCATTCTATGAAATACACCCACAGTTGCTTGCAATCCCCCCCATTCACAGGCTCAAAGTGAACTTGGCAAACTGCATGTTGACAAGTCCTGTGTATGAATGGTCAGATTGACATTGAAAGAAGACAGGCCTACCACAACGTCAGTGAGTTGCCTCCCCCTGTTTACAAGAACACAGGGCGTTGTGCTGTAATGCCACCAAGCCTTCAATCCGACATCCTGATGGCACTTTGTGCTGTTTATAAGGGAGTGGCTGCCATATTGGTAGTGGAAGAGACACTTACTACTGCATTTTGGCAAGGCATTAGTACTACAGACATTGCTGTTACATGCAACAAATACAGTCAAACAACACCAACACGCCC
>NC_061103.1:42873546-42899408 GCF_015104395.2 Macrobrachium nipponense
AACACCAACACGCCCAAGTGCTACTAGGTATTATCTGTTGGAACAAATGTGCCCTATCAATAACAGAAAAAAGTCAAATAATGGAGCCTCTGTGACTTCTACCTGCCACTTGGTCGCCGAGCATCTTTATGCGACTTTACTCCTGCACCTATAGCTAATAGTTTTCTCTGAAGTCATACTCTTATATTTAAAATTCCACAAGAGTGGAACATGACTTAGGTGTCAAAATTTAAATCTTGAGATGATTGTTGGAACTACTAACTTGGGATATGTACGATATGTTCTTCGGCCATGCGCTGCCGAGCATGCATCCGTTATTGGCAATTCTGTATACGCTGTTGCGAGTCAGTTGGCTCCCGAGTATCCTGTAATAAAGTCCAGTCTCCAGGACGTTGTGTCATTGCAAACCCAACAGGATATCATGAATTGAGACGTTGTGGAATACTAACTTGGGATATCATGAATTTGACACGTTGTGGAATGACTTAGGTTATCATAAATTTGAGACGTTGTGGAATGACTTAGGTATTCATAATTTTGAGACGTTGTGGAATGACTTAGGTTATCATAAATTTGAGACGTTGTGGAATGACTTAGGCTATCATAAAATTTGTGGTTGTAGAATGACTTAGGTTAACAAATTTTAGACATTATGGAATGATTTCAGGAGATCGTGTATTACAGTGAAACCAGGAATGCCTAGTTACACTGGACGAAGAATGTTCAAAAGAAAAACTGACTATACTCTGTTTTTTTCCATCTGTCCATCCGTCTGTGGTGTTTTTGTATGGTAACACTGCGTCCCATTCAGCTTATATTCAACAAAATAATATCCTATTTCGAATATTAACGGTGTACTTCGCATAACCAGTAAATTATTAAAACACTTTTCAGTTGCAAATGTACACCCACATATCCTTTTATTTACCTAAAACTTACACATACCGTAACTATTTAAAGCCCGGGACGCAGTGTTACCATACAAAAACACCACAGGCGGATGGACAGATGGAAAAAAACAGAGTATAGGTAGATATTTAAGGAGGAAGGTGACAGAAAGAAGACAAAAACTGCAGAATTGGGAAAACACAGGGAGATAGAACGGACATACGTACTGTGATTGCCACCCAGGAAGTCATATGGGAAGGGAACAATATGTTCCAGAAAGGATTGCCTAAGGAAACCATACAGTCTCAGTACCATTACAAGTATTTATTGCCCAGAATGGTACTGGGACTTTATGGAACCCCTGTATAAAAGGACGGAAGGGCAGGCTATGTGAAGTCGATATTTTGCCGTGAGAGAAATTTCAAGCTTTTGTTTTGAACATTACGAAGTATATTCTCCATTCTCGTATGGTAATTTTTGTTTACTAATATATATTACATACATAGTATAAGTTTTGTAAAATATAATGGTGTTTAAAGTAATAATTTTGGATTTAGGACCTTTATTTTGTCCTGTATTATGACGTCATGACATCTTGACTGTCGTACCAATTCTAGATAAATTATCATACTCAACTTTCTTGCAGTGGTAACAGCCGTAACACTCATATATACACATTACATGTCTGAGAAGTTTACCCGTTATTCATGCAATTGCTATACTCATTATTCATAATTCTCGCATATTATCTTGATTACTTCACATTTTGTCGTGTCCGCTCTCGGACGTTAGTGGCATCCAGATGTACAATAAGCATGGGTAAAGAGTTTTGCTACTTAGTGGAGTGAAGTACTGTAAACAACCATTCTCACGCATTTTAAGTGGTATTTTTTGTGAACTAAGAAGAAAATTTGTATAATTACAATCAAATAAGCACCGTGGAGTTTCAGTTGTGATGTCAGTAAGGGTAAAACAGCGGATAACGAGGTAAGACCGCATTTCAGTTCAACCACGAGTCCCATGTCACACTTCAGTAGTAGACCTATAGTCACAAACCGTTGTGGTTTTATTGTGCTAATTACAACTAAAATCTTGGGTAATATCGATAAACATTACATATATATGCAAGTAGTGTTCAGCACACCGTTAAATGAGCCCTGGGAAGGAGGAAGTGCCAAACGCGGCAAAGGGTGAATCGTAGTGGGAGGGACGCCATATTGGATTCAAAACTGCCTAGAACATTCATTTTACGAAGACTTCACATGCTTATTATAGTTCGTATTGCAGTTTCCTATATCTCATTTTGTTGACGAAGCGTCAATCTTTTGAAAGGTTTGATTAAAGGTGTAATTTCGTTGTTGTTTCACCAATTAAATACAGAGTCAATTACGTAGCCTGACTTGGGTTACAAATCCGAACATCTTTCGCGTTACAAGGAAACTCGTGAGTCGTATGTATCCCTTCACATCGGCTTTGACATCCTTTCCAAAAATAAACATTCCATTATATTTTCATTACAAAACCCAAAATATTACACCATCCAACCTGACGTGTTAATCAGTAAATATCTTGCACTCATTACTCACTAAATCTCATCTTGGAGTCAGCTGCTCAAAGTATAAACAAAATTTCAGAGCGAATTCTCTAGTTTAGATGAAGAATTAATGGGTGAGCTTTTGTAAAGGCAAACCGAAATCACTGAAATTCTAGATTTTTGGAGGATAAAATCGTTTCGGTACAAAATACATCCCAAATATTTGGCCGTGAATGTCTGTATTTTTCAGGGCCAGTCAATTTTGTTTATACTGCCAAATTTGAGGCATTTTTTCTGTAAATGGCAACTGGTTATGACCATCCTACTCGACCAGTATTATTTTATTTTAATTACTAATAAGTTGCCGGTACATGATATAAAAATGTAACCTAAATTTTTGGGAAGAGCTCTCCATTCTCATTGTTTTGAAGCCCATAAACACTTTGCCCAAATAAGAAATAACTTGGTAGATCTTGAGTTCGGTATCCGTCGGCCTTTACCTTAAAATAGCATGAACATTCGCTTAGAGTATTTGAGAAGCATTAATTAATGCCATAAACACTACCCTGAAATAAATATTGACGTAAAATGAATGAATTTAAAATAGCCAATTTTTTTATATGTGTAAACCTAAGTACTGAAACTGTCTGTTTCTTAAAGATATAAAAATATAAATAGCAGCAGAAAGGCTAAAAACAATTAATGTTATAATAATAATGACCAAGATTATAATAACTGGATAAACAAAAATGAGCACAAAGGCGGTATATATAAGTGGTATTTAAAAGTAATGACGAATAATATGCAATATGTCAAAATGTTTGTTATCGGATTATGAGTTACTGGTGTTACATTTCGTTATTTCTTAAAGATTTAAAAAAAAATTGAACTATGAACTGTAGATTAAATAAAAGACCAATTAAACTTTTTTTTATTCCCATAGAAATAAATACATACACAATCAAAATAAAAACATACACATATCGATTTTTAGAATACTCCAATACAGATGACAAAAATACAAATATTAATTTTTAGAATATTCCAATACAGATTACCAAAGTGTGTGTACACATCACAATGCTATTAAAAATTGTAAACAGTTAAATAGGATGATATTGAAAATGAATAGATTTTCCATAACCACAAACTCAATACTGAGACAGTTACATGGGTTTAGACTGTACTAATCGCTCAGACTGTCATTGGCATACACATTCTGAATGCTCATCAAATTCCCTCTTTGCATACTTCACCTTGTGAACGTGATTATAAGAGATATTTACTTCCTTTTGCGCTATTCTGGCAGGTTGGCATGTGCCGTTAGCGCAGTAGCTCTCTGCTGCCAAGCAGCGTCTGAGCACAACCTGCGGTTGACGCAAGTCCTCGTCCAGTAGGGCATCGTCAGGGTCCAGTAGGCTTTCAACTCTCCCAACAACCTGCCGAGGCCTGCAACCAACTTCTTCTAGCTCAAGAATGTGGTTTGCGATATCCTGTCCAGTGGTCATGACAGCAGTAGTAATCTCTGTAGGCTTCCTATTCCCCAGATCACTACAGTGGTTAACGGTTACCGAGTTACATCCAATGTAGTAGCCTAAAACGCCGGTGATGATTGTTGTTAACACGAAACAACCAAAATATATCTTTCTCTTGTGCTTGGCAATGGTCTCCCAACCACAAGAAGCTTTGGCTTTATCAGAGGCGGTGGGCAGCATGGCCCTATCCTGACCAGGCTCGATTTCCATTTGAGCTGTGGCTGGATTGAGCCCTTGCCTTTATAGACACTCCGGTGGCACTGGAATCAATTTTTTTTTAATTTGTTAACAATTCGCTTCTTACAATTTGATCTTCTTCATTAGATTTTATTACATTTTCTTGTGGCAACTTTTTCACAAGGCGATATTCATTTTTCTCATTTTGAATGTTCTATTATTTGTCAGAGACCTTTTTGGCTATTCTTCTCTTATTTTGATGTTCTTGTTCATCGTATTTTGTTAACTTTTCTCGTGGCAATTTTATCACCAGGCGATATTCATTTTTCTTCTCCCATTTTGGATGTTTTATCATTTTCATGTGATTAAGCCATTCTCCCAGGAGTTTGCATTTTCTTGTTGATTAGATTTTTATTCTGATCCGCATTTTATTCACCAGGCGATATTTATTCTTCTGCCAGTTTTGGCTATTTTTCTTCGCTTGTTACAATTTGATCTTCGTCAGATTCGATTACATTTTCTTGTGGCAACTTTTTCACCAGGCGATATTCATTGTTCTCATTTTGAATGTTTTATTATTTGTCAGAGACCTTTTTGGCTATTCTTCTCTTATTTTGATGTTCTTGTTCATTGGATTTTGTTAACTTTTCTCGTGGCAATTTTTTCACCAGGCGATATTCATTTTTCTTCTCCCATTTTGGACGTTTTATCATTTTCATGTGATTAAGCCTTTCTCTCAGAATTTGCATTTTCTTGTTATTTTGATTTTATTCTGATCCGCATTTTATTCACCAGGCGATATTTAGTCTTCTTCTGCCAGTTTTGGCTATTCTTCGCTTGTTACCATTTGATCTTCTTCATCAGATTCTATTACATTTTCTTGTGGCAACTTTTCCACCAGGCGATATTCATTGTTCTCATTTTGAATGTTCTATTATTTGTCAGAGACCTTTTTGACTATTCTTCTCATATTTTGATGTTCTTGTTCATCGGATTTTGTTAACTTTTCTCGTGGCAATTTTATCACCAGGCGATATTCATTTTTCTTCTCCCATTTTGGAAGTTTTATCATTTTCATGTGATAAAGCCATTCTCCCAGGAGTTTGAATTTTCTTGTCAGTTAGATTTTATTCTGATTGCTATTTTGACGATTTCATGTATGATTCCGATTTTCTCTCTCCTCGAAGATTGTATTATTTCGTTCATTCGATTTCATTCTAACTTTCCAGCCCATATTCTTCACCAAATCTTCTCTCAAGTTTATTTATTCCTGTGATCAAATCTCTGAAGTTTTATTTTATTTATTCCTGTGATCAAATCCTCTCTTAAGTTTTATTTATTCCTGTAATGAAATTTAAGACTGCAATGTTAGTAACACTATTGCAAGATATTAGATTAGGAGAAGACTTTTTTTTACCTTGGCACCGCAGTGGCTCGAACCCGGGTTTCTTGAGCGGCATTATAAAACGCTGCCTGTTACACCATGCTGGAACATATTCTCATGGAATGAAATTTCGAAGTCTATTTACAAGCCATAGCAAATTTTGTAAATGTTTTTCTATGTAGTATGGTAACGTTTCGAAATGTATTTTTTCTTTATTCAGTAGATGAAATCTATTCATATGCAACAAGCCCACAGGGCTACTGACTTTGAAATTCAAGTTGCCGAAGAATGTGATGGTTTCAACCTCTGAAAAGAGCTCTTCATTCTCATTGTTTTGAACACCATGAACACTTTGCCCAAATGAGAAATAACATGATGAATTTTATTTTTAAAAACTAAATTTTATGCCTCGCTAAAATTGTCTGAATTCCCGTGACATAAAATGAATTTAGCTACAATAACCTTAATAAAGAAAGGGATTATTTCATTTACATTAATTTTACGTCATTATATATATCAGAGTAGTGATTATGGTATTCGAATGAGCGTTTTTCAACCACACCATGTTGTTTTGAGCTAGCGGCCGATGGAAAGGGAACTCTGTAGTTCAGTGAGGCAAAATTGAGGCTTTTTAAAAATAAAACTCGCTAAGTTATTTCTCACTTGCGGGGTTCAAAATAATGAGAATGAGGAGAACTTTTCAAAAAAGTAGTTAACAGTTTCATATCGTTTACTGGCACCTTATAATAAAAGTTAAAGTTAACAGTCTCAGTCCACCCCCAGGCTATGGCCTCTAGGGCAGACGTCACCCAGGTAACCCCAACGATAGAGAGGAGGAGTACTATATGTAACAAAAGGATTATTATACACTTAGAAAAAGATTTGAAAAGGCGTTATTTATACACCAAAAGGTTGAAAAGGAATCATTTATACACTAAAAAAACTAAAATTATTCGTTGTTGTTACTGTAACGAATTTTCGAATTCGGGACCACTGAGTGGCATTCTCGAATCCTAACCACTAGAGTCCTAGGTAGCCCCCAACCATAGAAAGTGAGAATAAAAAGGAAGTATTAAACGTAACAGAAGGATATTGTACACGGTGAAAGAGGTTTGAATAACAGTTATTTATACACACACACACAAAATTGGAAAAGGAGTTATTTATACACCAAGAAAAAAATTGATCGTTGTTGTTATAAAGATGTTTCGAAATCTGGGTCAGTGAGTGGCATTCCCGAACGCTAACCACTAGAAAAATTTTAGGTAATTTATTTTACGGCATAGCAAATTCTGTAGAAAACATTTCTTATTTATTCAGTAGATGAAAAAGTTGCCAGCACACAATATGAATCTATGACCCCACCCCAACCCCCCTACCATGGCGTCAATCATGGCAGTAACCACCAATAGGCAGTGTCATTATTCGCCCCTTGGTGGGGATGGAACGATGCCCCCACCCCCGAGGCAAATTCACGAAATGTATACAAGTAGGTATTGCTCAAGGTCCTTTTTTTTCCTCCTTGCCATAATTCAAAAAGCATTTTATGCACAAATTCTCTCTTTATATGGCTATCATTTTTGGTACTCCAATCTGAATATTTGACAATTTTTGCGAATTGCTTATGAAAAGAGATGAGCCACCTATGAAAAATATTCGCAAAAGATCAAATATTCAGATTAGAGTACCAAAAATAAGAGCCATATAGAGAAAGAGTTTTTGCATCAAATGCTTTTTCAATAATAAAAATTGTGGAGTGTGAAGTATTTTATGTCCGTGAGAAGATACTTTCTGGGAAATCGCGTCTAAAGTTACATAACTTTCTATTGCTGAGCATTACTCTTCTTGTTCTAATGCCTTATTTTGTTTCTACAAATTAGATCCATTTGAGAGTCAATTCCTTAATGACTAAATCCTACATCTACCCTGGCCATACACGATGGACAAGTCGGTGATAAGTTATCGAAAAGCCTCTGAAACTTATGCTTGGGGTAGAGGAACGTGCTATCTTTTACAATCTTCTGCTCCCTTTCCCTTGCTGGCGATCGATCTTCCAAAATGATATCAATAAGTTCCATGTAAGTGAGACCTAGGATCGATCATTGATAGTTCCACTATCAGCAGCACTTTGCCCTTCCTTTTTGCGTTTCCACGCAGACACAGCACTTATGCTTCTCCTCTTCTGTGGCTTAGTGAAAGAGAGCGATATTTGGTGTGTAACACACAAAAATAAGCGAACGAAGTTCACGATTTCGTTGAAATTCCCTCGCGAAAGACTGATTTGTGTTACAAGTGGTGTTTGTGTTAAGTACCTAATTCCCATTTGCTATCGCTGATCCGAATATTATACAGTTGCTCATATATATGCATATATATGTATTTATCTATTCATTTACACTCATTTTGCATAAGAGAGCGAGAATTTGGGGAAAGAAATAGACATATAAAGAGTGTAGCAAACAGTTTTCTTTTATCTGGGAACAGTACCCATTCTCTATCGTGAAATGTCAGGAGTAATTCGTATAAAATAACCCCGAACCTTTTCCCTTGACTATAAACGAAGAATAACACATCCAGCCGTGAACTGTCACTCAAATATCATTCAGAGCAGACGACTTCACTCCGATCAGACCTCAGGATAAGCGGTAAATAATTTTTTTTTTTCAATTGTGAGTGCTATAACGTGAAAATATAGGCTTCAAAGTATCCAAAAGTGTCAATACTAACTAGGTAAAATTCGATGTTTTGGCACCTGATAAACATCTAACCTAATGTATTTATCAGTAAATATCTAACACTCATTGCTCATGTTATCTCATGCTCCTGTCAGCTGTTCAAAATATAAACAAAATTTCCGAGCGAATTGTCCAGTGATACTTTAGATGAAGAAAGGGTGGGCTTTTGTAAAGGCAAACCGAAATCACTGAAATTCTAGATTTTTGGAGGATAAAATAGTTTCGGTACAAAATACATCCCAAATATTTGGCCGTGGATGTCTATTTTTTTCAAGGCCAGTCAATTTTGTTCATACTGCCAAATTTGAGGCATTTTTGCTGTAAATGGCAACTGGTTATGAGCGTCCTGTTCGACAGGTATTATTTTTTAAAATAAGGATAAGTTGGCGGTGCACGGTATGAAAATGTAACCTACATTTTTGCAATAAACTCTCCATTCTCATTGCCCATAAACACTTTGCTCAAATGAGGAATAACTTAATGAATTTTGTTTTTAAAATAAATCAATTTCATGCCTCGCAAAAATGCTCTGGAGTTCCCTTGCCATCGGCCTTTAGCTCAAAATACCATGGACATTCGCTTAGAGCATTTGAAAAGCATTAATTAATACCATAAATACTACTCTGAAATAAATATTGACGTAAAATGAATATGATTAAAATATCCCATATTTTTTATATGTAAACCACAGTACTGAAAAGGGAATTAAAACTGTCTTTTTCTAAAACGTATAAAAATTTAAATAGCAGCAGAGATGCTAAAGACAATTAATATAATAATAAAGACCAAGATCATGATAACTGGATAAACAAAAATGAGCACAAAGGCGGTATATATAAGTGGTATTTAAAAGTAATGAGGAATAATATGCGATATGTCAAGATGGTTGTTATCGGATTATGAGTTACTGGTGTTACATTTCGTTATTTCTTAAAGATTTAAAAAAATTGAACTATGAACTCTAGTTTAAATAAAAGACCAATTAAACTTTTTTTTTTATTCCTATAGAAATAAATACATATACAATAAAAATAAAAACACACAAATATCGATTTTTAGAATACTCCAATACAGATGACAAAAATACAGATATTAATTTTTAGAATATTCCAATACAGATTAGGATAGTGTGTGTACACATCACAATGCTATTACAAATTGTAAACAGTTAAATAGGATGATATTGAAAATGAATAGGTTTTCCATAACCACAAACTCAATACTGAGGCGGTTGCACGAGTTTAGACAAAATAAATAGGTTTTCCATAACCACAAACTCAATACTTTTACAGTTACACGAGTTTAGACAAAATAAATAGGTTTCCCATAACCCCAATTTCAATACTGAAAAAATTACACGGGTTTAGACTGTATTAGTCGCTCAGACTGTCATTGGCATACACATTCTGAATGCTCATCAAATTCCCTCTTTGCATACTTCACCTTGTGAACGTGATTATAAGAGATATTTACTTCCTTTTGCGCTATTCTGGCAGGTTGGCATGTGCCGTTAGCGCAGTAGCTTTCAGCTGCCAAGCAGCGTCTGAGCACAACCTACGGTTGACGCAAGTCCTCGTCCAGTAGGGCATCGTCAGGGTCCAGTAGGCTTTCAACTCTCCCAACAACCTGCCGAGGCCTGCAACCAACTTCTTCTAGCTCAAGAATGTGGTTTGCGATATCCTGTCCAGTGGTCATGACAGCAGTAGTAATCTCTGTAGGCTTCCTATTCCCCAGATCACTACAGTGGTTAACGGTTACCGAGTTACATCCAATGTAGTAGCCTAAAACGCCGGTGATGATTGTTGTTAACACGAAACAACCAAAATATATCTTTCTCTTGTGCTTGGCCATGGTCTCCCAACCACAAGAAGCTTTGGCTTTATCAGAAGCAGTGGGCAGCATGGTCCTATCCTGACCAGGGTCGATTTCCATTTGAGCTGTGGCTGGATTGAGCCCTTGCCTTTATAGAAACTCCGGTGGCACTGGAATCAATTTTTTTTTAATTTGTTAACAATTCGCTTCTTACAATTTGATCTTCTTCATTAGATTTTATTACATTTTCTTTTGGCAACTTTTTCAACTGGCAATATTAATTTTTCTCATTTTGAATGTTTTATTATTTGTCAGAGACTTTTTGGCTATCCTTCTCTTATGTTAATGTTCTTGTTTATCGGACTTTGTTAACTTTTCTCAAGACAACTTTTTCACACTGCGATATTCATTTTTCTTCTCCCATTTTGGATGTTTTATCACTTTCTCCTGGCAGTTTGTATTTTATTTTTCAATAGATTTTATTTTTATCACTATTTTATTCACTAGACGATATTTATTCTTCTTTTGTCAATTTGATGATGCGTTACATTCGTGATTATGGTTTTCTCTGAGGAGTTTGTATTTTCTCGTTGCATTTTTCGCCAGGTGATATTTATTCTTCTTCTGCCATTTTGACGATTTCATATATTCGAAGATTACGATTTTCTCTCCCAGAAGATTGTATTATTTCGTTCATTAGATTCCATTCTAACTTTACAGCCCATAACTTTCCAGCCCATATTCTTCACCAAATCTTTCAAGTTTATTTATTCTTTTGATCAAATCCTCTCTCAAGTTTTATTCATTTTATTTATTACTGTAATGAAATTTAAGACTGCAATGATAGTAACTGTATTACAAGATACTAGACTAGGAGAATACTTACCGTCGGCACGGCGGTGGCTCGAACTCGGGTTTCTTGAGCGGTACTACAAAACACTGGCATTCACACCATAATGCAACATATGCCACAGAGAATTAAATTTCGAAGTGTATTTATTACAAGCCGTTGCAAATTTTCTAAATTTTTTCCTATGTAGTGTGGTAACTTTTCGAAATGTGTGTTTTCTTTATTCAGTGGATGAAATCTATTCATATGCAACAAGCCCACAGGGCCAATGACTTTGAAATTCAAGTTGCCGAAGAGTGTGATGGTTTCAGCCTCTTGAAAGAGCTCTCCATTCTCATTACTTTGAAAACCATGAACACTTTGCCCAAATGAGAAATAACTTGATGAATTTTATTTTTAAAAAGTAAATTTTACGCCTCAGTATAATTTTCTGAATTCCCGTGACATAAAATGAATTTAGCTACCTTAATAAAGAAAGGGATTATTTCATTTACATTAATTTTTCGTCATTATATATATCAGAGAAGTGATTATGGTATTCCAATGAGTGCTTTTCAACCATAACATGGTATTTTGAGCTAGCGTCCGATGGGAAGGAAACTCGGAGCATTTTAGCGAGGCATAAAGTCAGTTGGTGATTTTTTTATTTTAAAAAAATTCAAAAAATAAAAATACTGTGATTTACTTGATTTTAATTTTTTTTATTTGATTTGTTCTTTTTTTGGGTTTCGTAGATATTTTTTTAATAATTTTTTCCCTCAAAATGTTATTTATGACAGAATTATTATTGATCTATCTTTTAGGTTTCCAGATCTGTCCTGAAGTATCTACCTGAAATTTTTTTTTATATCAACATAAATAGATGCAGCACAATTCTGCTTAAGTTTTTATTAACCTCCAACCCACATTTTTCAATTTGTTTTGCATTCAAATAAAAAATAAATAAATTTAAAAAATCATGATTTTTTAATGAAAAAATCAATTATTTAATCATTTCCAACCCTGCATAAAGTTGACTTTCTTTAGAATAACATTCATTAAGTTATTTCTCATTAACGGGATTCACAATAACGAGAATGAGGATCTCTTTTCAAAAATGTAGGTTACAGTTTCATATCGTTTACTGGCAACTTATAATAAAAGTTAAAGTTAGTAGTCTCAGTCCAGCCCCCAGGGTATGGCCTCTCGGGCACCAACGCCATCTTGACGTCACCTAGGTAACCCCAACCATAGAAAGAGAGAGGAAAAGGGAAGTACTATACGTAACAGAGGGATCACTGTACACTTTGAAAAAGGAGTTATTTGTACACTAAAAAAAATAATCGTTGTTGTTAAAAAGAAGTTTCGGATTCGGGGCTACTAGGTGGCATACTCGTGCGCTAACCACTAGACCACCGATAATCAAGTTGTTAAGAGAATTTTTTAGTTTATTTATTTTACGGCATAGCAAATTCTTTAGAAAACATTTATTTATTCAGTAGCTGAAAAAGTTACCAGCACACGATATGAATCTATGACCCCAGCCCCTCCTACCATGGCGTCAATCATGGCAGCAACCACCAAGAGACAGTGTCATTATTCGCCCCTTGGTAGGGATCGAACGATGCCCCCGCCCCCAGGCAAATTCACCAAATATATACTAGGCCTGACGACAGGAATTTTTAAATATAAATTAAGGCAAAAAGCAGAGTAAATAAATAAGCATACCTCATGTAAAATGGGATTTAAAAAAAGATAAAATTCATTAAGTTATTTCGCATATGCGCATTGTGTTTATGGGGTTCAAAATAATGAGAATGAAGAGTTCTTTTTAGAGATGTAAGTTGCAAATTTCTTTTGTATTTTTCAAAGTTAATGGATCCACGTGCTTGTTCGTATGAAAAGGTTTCATTTAGTGAGTAAAGAAGAAATACATTTCAAAAGAATTTGCAATGCCGTGAAATAAATACATTCCTTTAATAGTTTCATCATGACGTTTTATACAGGGTCAGGCAAAATAATCTGACACATTTGTAGGTTTAATAAAATGCAAATGAAGTAAAGAAACAAAAAAGTGTTTTTATTTTTGAAAAGTACATATAATGCCATTTTGTTTCATTATGTTTTAAAAATTAAATCAGTCAAATGGGATCCATTATTGTCCACACACTGTCGAAGGCGTTCACGAAAGTTGTCTATAACTCGGCGGGTCATTTCATGTGGAATGCTCTGCGAATTTCAGTGTCTCTTTCGCTGAGTTCTTGTGCCAACATCATTTTGTATGGAAGCATTTGAAGATCATTGTGAAGAATTCTTCGCAAACTTCTTTCGGAAAGTCTAAGAGCCTGGAAGCGTTTAAATGTGGAACGGAGTGGAGACTGTTGAACTAAAGCTCTTACCACTGCCACATTTTCTGGAGTTCTGGCGGTGCCAGGTCGGCCGGTTGATTTTCGTTTCAATGCAGATCCAGTAGCTCTGAAGTTGGTAACCCAAAACAAGATCGTGTTTCGAGCTGGTACGGGATCATGTCTACCAAGATTGAAGTGCAAACGGAACGCTCTTTGTGTTGCAGTTACAGATTCGTTTGTTTTGATAAACGTTTCCACAATGAAAGCGCGTTGCTCACCAGTCCAATTAAAAGAAACGAAAAACAATGGCATTATAAAGAAACAAAACAAAATGGCATTATATGAAAAAAATGGCATTATATGTACTTTTCGAAAATAAAAACACTTTTTTGTTTCTTTACTTTATTTGCCTTTTATTTAACCTACAAATGTGTCAGATCATTTTGCCTGACCCTGTAGTTCGGTGGTGTAATTTTTACGAGTTTTGGAATGGCACTCAAAAGTATCTAAGTTCGAGTCTCCACCATGCCAAAGATTAATTTTTTTTTTTTAGAACTTTAAATTTAATGTACACTGATGCTTCTCTTACGTAATCTCCTGAAAATCAAAACTATTCTTTCAGTATTGAATGTTTTATGTTTTCCCTCATCTTCGATAACGTGTGCGATGGAATTCAGGAAGAAGAAGAAGAAATTCTTCTAAAACAAAAGGGAAATTTGACGTTAATAGTAGAGTTTATCGTGAGGATATGATTGCATGCTCTAAGTGAAGACGCAATAATTGCAGAAAAGCAGACTACATAAACAAGTATATTTCATGTAGACTGATCAAGCTGGACGTCAGCCATGGCTTCAATGCTTTCCATTAAATGTTTTTTTTATATAGAAAAATTAATGCATATGTCATACGTCTCTTTTACTCATTAAAGATGATTATGACAGTCCATTGTAATTACTCAGCTATATTCTAAGCCACTAAATCTTTAAATAGAGTAGTTTGCCCTCGGTTGCATTTCATAGATGGTCAGGTTTCTTCATTATGGTAGAGTTTGGTATAACAATTTGAACAGGTGCCAATTACTACACATCCTCGGTTGGTATTTTCTTTTAAACATGCTATAGTAGATTCACATCAACCGTGCATTTGATGTCTTGGCCAGTGTCCCTTACGACGCTCCTGATTGGCTGTTGATGAGCCAATCACAGGGCTGGTGGAAACTGTCTCTCGAGAGAGTTCACATGGGTAGGATCTGTATTCTACGTGTCCTAAGGGATACGTCTTTCAAAAGTATCCTTCAGAAGAGGTGGAACATACATCCTGCCTATGTGAACTCTCGAGAGAGACAGAGTTTCTAGCCCTGTGATTGGGTTATCAATAGCCAATAAGGAGCATCGTAAGGGACTGGCCTAGACATTAGATGCACGGTTGATGTGAATCTACTATAGCTTTATTTTGCATAAACCTAATCAGGTTGATGCAGTTCCCCGAAATAAACAAGTATCAGAAACAGTTGCTGTAGATTCTATCTAACAGCCGTAGGCCTAAGTACGAAGTCTATCGAGGTCAAGGCTAGTATGGTTGGTAGTGTGCTGGTATCCTGAAAACTAACCATAGAATCTTCTTGAAAATAATCTCATGTTTCCCACTCCCAAATTACCTCCTGGAATGGCAAAAAATAAAAAAGGTTGGGGGGAGGGCTTGTGTAGTACCTACTACTTATTATCGAATTTTTACTTATTTCATAAACAAAAATATGCTAACGATATCCTGTGGTTCTTTGCAGAAGCTGGGGGGGGGGGGGGGGGGGGGTGCAGCATTGAGGGGGCCACCAAATTTGAAGTTAGGAAGAACGTCTCTTTTGGGGGAGGTGGATGACGAAGCCAGTAGCTTAGATTCTTACAGTTTTTATGAGTTTTCAGTACATATTTTATATTTAATATAGATTGGCTTCCTTTAATGTTCATTATATATAAATGTAATAATTATGTGTTAATGAATGTACTATCAAATTTTATTATGTAGTACTTATGAAAGAAGTGGTTCAGTGACAGTCAGGGCAAAGATATTGGATAGTTACCCCCCCCCCCCCAATCAATCTAGTGTTTCGTTTTCTTCTGCATTTTCATAAAACTGAGGCTGATGTTATTATGAATACATAAAGTATTTGCATGAATTAAAATTTCTTACCACCTTTTTCGTTGCAAAAGATAATTAAAGAAAATACTTTATGTATTGACAATAACATCAGGCTCAGCTTTATGAAAATGCAGAAATAATAATGATTGTAGTCTGCAGTTCGTTAGGCACAAAAAATGCTCACGAAAGAAAACGAAACACTAGGTTGATGGAGGGGTTACCATCCAATATCTTTGCACTGACTCGCAGTCACTGAACCACTTATTTTATAAGTACTACTACATAATAAAATTTGATAGTATAGTAATTAACACATAACAATTGCATTTATATATAATGTACATTAAAGGAAGTCAATCTTCATTAACTATAAAATATGTACTGAAAACTCATAAAAACACTGTCAAGTTGTCAACACAACTTCACAATTTTATACAAGAGATCGCAAACAAAATAAACTTTGATGACGTGATAGACAAATTTGCGGCTGTAGGTAAAAGCTAGACAGGTAAAACTGTGAAGACATCGTAACGTGCATCAATACTTATAATGTCCTACAATTCATTCTCAATCCTTTTCTTTGTTTAGGTTTTCTGTTATCATTATCTGTCTAATTATCTCTACAACATTCTAATACCTTTATACCGTTTTATTTCCTTGCATATAGTTGATCATCCTAAGCATCCATCACTTTAATCTCTTTTTTTTTATTATTTTGACTCATGTTAAACATTCTTTTAAGAAAAGTAAGGTTTAGGCTATAGTTAGTGGACTAATTCATCTTTGTTCTTATCAGTTTTCTTTTCAGACATTATAACGTATTCAGTCTTTATCACAAATCCATTTTTTTTGTCTAGTATTAACTTCTATGCTAGCAACAAATTGTACATTTTCAAGATTTTCTCAGCCCCCTGTATTCCCTAATGTTTAACTCCTTTTTTTTAGTCAAATTTATTTAATTTTCCATTTGTCTTTGGTTATTAAGAGTTATATACTGGTTACTGTGATGCTTTACTATAATCTACGTTATTGTTATCTTATCAACATTTTGTAATTTGCTTATGAGGGCTAATGATTAATCAATTACAGGATATCTATTAGATGTAAAATAAACTATTTCAGTTAGCAAATTCGGTTTGCGTTCTATCATTCCAGAATATTTTTGTGCAAATTAGAATGTTTTGTTGTCAACGCAATATGCCTAAAATAATGAAGGCAAACATTTCCTGCCAAGATTAGCACACTCAAATGAAAATAGTCCCCCACCCCCTATGGGGGCGCCATAAAAGACTTTGACCCCGGGCGTCAGCAACCCTCACGACGCTCACTCCACAAACTCAGTTGCGGGCACACTACACTATTTATGAGGCGCAAAGCTTTATTCCCTTAATTGTTTGCTCTATTTAGTTTAACTTTACTTTATGTTACGTCAAAATGTTTAGTTTGATTTATGTCTATTATCCCTATTTTGCAACCAAATTAACTCCGAAAAATTAGATACAATCCAATATTTCTACTTTACTTTTACCTTTCATTTCTTCTTCTTCATGACTAAGGCAGAGCCCTGCTCTTACTTAGCTTTGACATCCATCGCTTTCCAGGTTAAGAACATTAATTTTTAGGGCTATCCTGTGATATATATATATATATATATATATATATATATATATATATATATATATATTCTCCCAGTTTTCTGTTAGGGGATATCAGTGTCCTTAAATTTATATCCGGATCTGATTTTTGTGGCGATTTACACATGATTAAATGTTCGGTGGTGTCCTCCTCCTCCACTCTGCGTATTTCACAGACCTCGTCCTTAAATTTGCCCCGGAAGTTGTTAGCCTTAAGTTCAACATATTCAGTCCGGATTGCGCAATGATACAGACATCCTTTGTTTCCAGATCCCTCATGTACTTGTTTTCCTGGAAGTCGTCTATGAATCTCAGCTTCTTCATTTCTTTCCTCTTTTCTCTCAAAGTCTCTTGGATATCTTGATTCATTCTTATCTTTATTTCCTTTTTCAGTGCTGCTTTGGGATATTCTCTTAGTCCATTAATTTCTATATCATATTTGGTGCATATATGTTCACCACGCTTTTTGCCCAACATTGCCCATATGGGGGCTCTTAACTAATCTTCTACTATTTCTTTTATTAATCATTTCTCCTCCGAATTTATGATGTGGAAAAGCATTATTTTCTTTTAATCAATTCTGTAGGCTACTGGCCATATACCGGACTCCGCTATAATTCGCCAATACGGCGTGCCCTGTGGTTGTTCATACATTCCTCAGAGGATCCTGTATTGCATATAATGCCACGTTTCCGCCCTGTTTTCTTCTTCCTGAATTGTTGAACACGAGGACGAGTATAAAAAAAACAAATATTGACAGAATAGTTTATTTTATGAAGATTAAGTAACAAAAGGATCATTGTACATTGTATTTACAGTTCTTAAAAAAGGGGCTGGTGATACCAACAGGAGGTTATAAAAAAATAATAAAAAAAAAGTTTCGGGGAAGAGAAAAGCAAAGCCCAGTGAAAGGGGAGCATTAGGCCTATGCATAGTTTACCGCCTCTTTTGTCACTCGGAAAACTTAAGTTTTCATTATCTGGGAAACAATGAAAGTAGAGGAATGCTAGGTGATACGTAGTGCAGCCCCTCAGTTTTTATTGATAAATGCTGTAGATTTTCACAAAGGAACGGTTGTACGTCTCAAGGGCGGCGTATCGGCGGCTTATCCAGAGTAGCAATAATCTGGGCGAGTGCAGTTGGCGGGAAACTGGGTGTCCTTGCGTACCTTCTATGGCTTTGGGCATGGCGCAGTTCTTAGCGCACGCAGCCCTGGACTATGCGGATTTTGTATAAGGAATAGAGAGATAGAGACAGCAGAAACAGAGAAAGACTCATAGCACCAGAGACTGCATAGCACTACGTAACGGTAAAAAGAGGACGGAGATGTGTAGCACATACTAGACTCCATCGCCCGCACAAAGACAGAAGAAGAAGAAGAAGAAAAAGTGGGAGAACTCAGGACAGATTACTAGGATAGACTGGTCTTTACTTTTCCTTTCCGTGATATCCCGAAGGATACGATTTGAGACAGAAGGAGATTTAAAACTGGAAAACAGGAATAGAATGAAAAAAAAAATAGAGATATAGAACAAGAGAGAGAGAAAAAAAAGAAGCTTTATTTACAGCTACTGAGTTGGACGGGACAAAGGTATAGCGGGTTGGAGGGGGAAAATTGTAAATTCTTCAGAATTCGACAGATATTTCCTCTACGTTACTTTTAAAGTAATTTACGTAATATAGACAAATCAGATAAGGGAAAAGCATAGACAACTGGCTAAACTGGATATTCTCCAGCAACTGTTGTCCAGAGAGAGAGAGAGAGAGACTGCCACGACTTACCACTTGTGCTCTACGTTAAAGAGCAAAGTTCAGTTTAATGGGCTCGTTCGTTTTGACCAAAATTTATGTCAACTAATTAAAAATACACTTCGGACGCGATCATTTCGACAGACAACCATCCGTTTGAAATTGTAATTTATCTTTAAATAAACAGTGAGTCAATTTTGAGAGACAGGCCTTTTCGAAAGAGATTGATTTTCTGTTTTCTTCTACTAGTTCTACGAGTAGCCTAGGCCTATATCATTGGGAGTCCTAATAACATTTTAAAACTCACATATCATTGCCATAACTTCGTCTCTTATGGTGATATGTTCACTATACATGAGTACAGTGATTCCAGCCTTTACTTGCCAAAGAGGTATAAAAAAAAAAGTAAGGTTCACTATTTTTTTCAAATTTTAGCAGACTCACTTGGTTCTACTCTGAAGCATCTATAAGTTTCGAGTTCCCTGAAGTCTCTGTAGAGTGTCTGAAGTTCCGCTTTTTCAGCAAAAGCCTGAAAACATCCGCCATAGGAGAAAAATCGGACAGAAAGTAAAAGAAAAAAAAAGAATTGAGCATCGTACAAAATAAGATTAAACTAAATATATATATATTTTTCATAATATTGGCATTGTTCGTTGGGAATGCTTTGCAGAAGCAGCTTTCCCCATTATAGTACTATAAGATCAAAGTCACATTAGAACTTGAAGTTGAACTGAGAGAAGAACTTGTCAAACTCGGCAGCAGCCGGCGATCGACCGTTCTGGTTGATGACGAAATGACTAGCGGGATCGAAAGTGGCCAGTGGAAGTGGGCGTCCTACTGTGGAGGCGCTCTGAGTTGGTGGAGGCCTAGGCGCAGCTGTAAAGGTTGTGGGTGCTGCAGAAGACTGCGCAGAGAATGGGTTAGAAGCTGGTCTTGGCAGGAAACTGCTGCTGCTGGTGGTCCCTGCCTTCACTTTGACGTTCTTGAACGTCCCGCTGGCAGCGTCGAATACCAGTTGGTTTGCAACGTCGCTTCCTCCACTCAGAGTTTGAGACCCGTCATCGAGGGACACATGTGTGACTGGTGCGGCAGTGGGAGGTGGTGGAGGAGGAGGAGGTGGTCGTGTGGTAGTTGGAGGAGGAAGAGGCCTGAAAGTTGGTGCAGCTGTTGGCCTTGGGGCAGGTCGGGGTGTGAATACTAGGGGACGAGTAGTTGGTCGTGGAGCAGCGAAGTTATTAAAAAGCTGGTTGAATTCTCTGTCGAAATCAAAGGCAATAGGCTTTGGAGTTGGCCTAAAGGAGGGACCTTCTGGAGGCCTGAAGGCTTGGTGTGTGGTTGGTCGGAAGCTTGGTTCTTCTTCTTGCACTGGGTCGAATGTCGGCTGAGGGACATGTACCTCTTCCTCTTCAGGACAAAAACAGTTTGTGGTTGAGGGCGTCTCACTTTTTGCTTTATAGGTCTCAGTGATGCTGGGGTTGTAAACCTACTGAGAGAAGGAGGCGTAGTGAAGATGGGAGCAGGAGCTGGGGTTACCTCAATTGGATCTGCAACTGCCTCAGGAAATACTGGTTCAGGCTCCTGCTGCCTGACTGGAACGGGTCGGAAAGTTTGTTGGGGCGCAGGTCGTGGGGATGGTTGGCGACGACGACTGCCCCTAACTGGCGCTTGTTCTTCTTGCTGACTAGTTTGTACTGGTCGACGACGACGGTTGAACTGCAGTTGGTCAAGCTGATCTTGAGAAAGTTGCTGTTCTTTTGTTTGTTGAAGAAACTGGTCATTAAGTGGTAATGATGGGACTTCTTGAGTTTCAGGATCAGGAATAGCATTGGGATCACATTTGTTACCTGATGTGTAAGTAAATTCACGGCGAACGCCTTCTGGATCAATGTAGCCATACTTGCCTTCTACTACGCAATCCAGTCTTCGAACTTCTTCCTTGAAAGAGCCATCTGCAGCTTCATAACCAAAGACATAGTTTCCTTGCTCATCAAAGTATGAGTAACGACGGATGGTTTCAACTGGGGGCTCTGTAGTACGATCATTACCAAATCTTGGAATAATGTGTTCAGAACGGGTACCAATTTCAAGACCTGTGTTCAAAGCTCTGTGAGGCTCAAGGTCAAAGTTTACATCAAAATCATCAACAGGTCTGGACTGCACAACACGTCGGGACTGAGGTCTCGTAGGACGCCTTGTTAGGACTTCATTGTGTATCAAAGGAGCTTCATTGTGTATCAAAGGAGCTTCAGTTGCAGGCTCTGTAGCTATGGGCTCAAAGAAGGGGGCTTCAGTAAAGGGGTCTGTTGCGAGAACACTTTCTTCAGTATCGGGGAACGCTGGCTCTGGAGCTTGTGTAGTGAATGTAAAGCGTTGTGTGGGAGGATGGAAAGTTGTAGGTTCTGGCCGTACCACTCGTACTCGGTTGCGACGCACCGGAACCCTGACCCGTACGGGTTCATTTACAACTGCTGGGGTCTGAACTGCACCTTGGAAAACTGGCCTTGCAGGTACTGCTGTTGACTGAACAGCTTCTGGGCGTTGATGGACGCGCTGCCTTCTGCGGGACTGCAAGATACGTTGGGCTTCAGTATCTCCACTACGCGCAGCCTCTGCTAAAGCGCGGAATCGTGCACGAGCTTGTGCCCTCTGGCCATCTTGGGCTGAAACAAGCAAGGCCCCAGTCCCAGCCACTAACAATATCTGAAATGCAAGAATTGGAAGGTTAATGTCGTGATCTGTACAGCAACAGATAACAAATGAAAATCAAGAGATTTAAGTTGACTTGAACTCTTTAAACCATGGCAATTAATTTTCTTGCTTTCCCCCCTATTTGCAGTTTTCCCTTATCCAGTGTTCTCAAAAAGTTCAGGTGGAATAGATTAGACAGTCGCCCGCTTGAATGAGCGGGATGATTTCACCATTTTTTTCGCCAAAGGGAAATGCTTGGGATACGCCATTCTGGTTTAATTTTATGGTCATGCTTGTCCTGTTAAACTCTTTTAAAAGTCAGCCTTGACCCTAATTCTAAGAAGGAACAAGATATTTGAAAAAACATGTCCTCCATCCCCACTCAATGCTTTAGTGTGTGTCACTGCACATAAAAAGCTCATGTAATGTACATTCAGCGTTTAGATATATGCTATAATGTCCTGCGTATCTCAAACTTTTGGGATGTACTTAGCCATTACACTAAAGCCCTCCACATTATTACTGGCCTGTTTCCTTTCTCAAGAGTTCCCCGATGCACCTTTTCTATTTAATTTGTTTTATTAAGATAATTAATGGTTTACATATATTTTTTTTTATCAGTTACATTACTCGTGTGTCAACTGTCATGTGTAACTGACTTCATTCATATTACATTTCACAGGGGTTGAACTGGATGATTGTGGTTATAGGTGAGAAACGCCTGGAAATCTAACTGAAAACCTTCCCTTTCCACAAAGAGTTGATAGGAGATTGTCCCCCTTGGAGAAGACAGGTTCAAAACGTGAATATAACCGCCACCAAGACAGGAGGAGGAAATGAGTGCAGTTACAAGGCGAGAGTGGAAGAGAGGTAAGCTTAAGATTACCGGAAACATAACGATGAGATAAGAGCTGATAATGAGCCTAAGAGTTGCTAATGATGGCGGAAGTTTTGGAGGCTGTAGACGCAGTATAAAGCGGGAAAACAAAACGGCAGGTGGTAGGACCGTGAAATAAGGGATTTCACGAAGGTTTTCCAGCCAATTGCTCCCCCTGCCTTTTTTTTTTTCTTTTTTTTTGGGGTGGGGGGGGGAGGGCAGCGCCACGCGTTCATCTTTCGTCAAGGTCATTCGATGTCCAGAGCTCCTTTTTCAGCTAATAAGTACGTTTGTTTGTGATCGTAGCGTTTTTGCTTTTACAGAATCGAATCACTGAACAGTTGATGTAATTAAATGACTGTTGAATTTTAGAATAGTCTTTTTAAAAAAAATGGAGGATAAAACAGACAGGCATTTTCAATTGCGTTCGTAGGCGTAATCTCCACCTTGTATGGAAAAGCTCTTTCCAGGAACAACCTTTGGTTACGCCTTCCAGGTCGTGCTGGGGCGTTGCTATCAGATCATAAAACGTATGCACGCACGCGCGCGCGCACATACACACAGAGGAGGTGACCTAAACTATTTCCGGATTACCAAAGAGTAAGGTCAAGACGCTCATTTTTTTTCCCGAGTCATTTGGATAACTTGCTGAAGAGGAAATGCATCGTTAGAGCAAACAAATAATCGTTGAAGTGAATCCATGATTTGTTTTCTGCTCTCTGATTCGTCAGTATAATGAAATACATATTTCTTATTTCTTTCAGATAGGTTATGTCCGAAAGATCCTGCTTACGTGTTTGTCTGAAGGTCTTTTTAATTTTGATCATATTTGCTTTATTTTTTTATTCACGAAATGTTTTTAGATTGCACAAAAAACATTGATATTTCCTTAAATACATTTTTTAACGTTTCTCGGTCCCTTTGTATAATGTTTGATCGTAAGACTTTGCTTTATAAGACACAACCGAACTAATAAACAGTTTAAATTCACAATAGTGCAATAAATCATGTTTCATCAGCTAGATTATCCCATCTGTTAACATGCAAAAACTAAAAAAAAAAAAAAGTTAAAAAGACACGTTCGTGAAAGCCTCCAATTTCTATATATAAACACAACGTCATAACGACATAATATCCTATTATTTCACAAAGTTGACGATTATTCTTAGAAACAAAAATTCGTGCGTGAAATATCCACATTTCTATATATAAACACAAATTCATTGAATACATCCATTTTACTGTATAAAAACCCAAAACACTACGAAATAACATACTCTATTTTTTTCCCCAAAGTTGACAGTTATTCTTAAAATAAAAAAAAGAAAATAGATAAACGTTGCGATAACCCTGGCCATCACGAACGAGACACGTACTGTACCGTTTCAGCAATTCGTGCATTTAGGTGCAAATGACGCAGCCGATTTCGTCATTAACATCAAACTTTTGTGTTGAAGGTTTTTCTTGAAAACATCATGAATGAAGACGTGGTTTTAGTAAAAGCGTTGCTTTTCCCCCAGTGGGATTGATTAAGTTTGGATTATTATTATTATTATTATTATTATTATTATTATTATTATTATTATTATTATTATTATTATTATTGTTTGTGAGAGACGAACAGCCAAATTCAACCATCCCGAAAGATATCTGTTTAGGATATTTAAACTTAAACAGATTTAAATGCTTATGCTTATGTAATAAAAAATAATAATAATAAGAATAATAATAATAATGATAATAACTTATATTGATAATAGAATGATAGATTAATAATAACAAAAAATAATTTATATATACGTTTAATTTTATTATTATTATTATTATTATTATTATTATTATTATTATTTAAAACGTACATACTCATCCACTCTAAAATAACCCAAAACGCAATCAGCCACTCACAGCAAAAAGCCCAAAGCAAAGGAAGTACTGTACACAACCATCCTGGTTAAAAAAAGAAACTTTAAAAATAAAAGATAATTTTATACTGAGGAAAACCTTTAAAAAAAGCTATAAAAATAATTCTATACTAAGAATAACTTTTAAAAAAACGTAAAAATAAAAATAATTTTATACTTAAAAAAAACTTTAAGAATTAAAAAATAACTTTTATAATGAGGATAACTTTTAAAAAACTTAAAACATCAAAAATATTGTTTATACTAAGGTTAACCTCCCAAGGAAGCCCAAATATCCACCAAGACCTTGGGCGGGCAGAAATTGGTCTTCTGGGGACACTCCGAGAGGCCAAAGAGGTCTCGACTGTGGGTGTGGTCACTGCAGGAGTGTGGGAGGGGCGGGGCATACGTGTACGCTTCCCAAGGTCAGCTGGTGTCGAATAAGAATGGTCGAGGGAACTGGATTGTAGGATTCATAGGATGCACTTGAAAAGTTAAAGCTGAATTATTATTATTATATTATTATTATTATTATTATTATTATTATTATTATTGTATGAACTTGTGATTGGCATGATTCTTCCTTACTATGGATATGCAGGAATAGTAATTGGTTTAACTGATGAATATGTATATATATATATATATATATATATATATATATATATATATATATATAGAGAGAGAGAGAGAGAGAGAGAGAGAGAGAGAGAGAGAGAGAGAGATAAGCTAAGAATATTGTGCAACCAAGGCAATCCGGTATCAAGGTATGTAGTAAATTTCCAGTTTTTACGAAAAGTTTTTGCATATGTTCTTAGATGCACACACACACACACACACACACACACACACACACACACACACATTCATAAGAAGCAAGTATATATTAAATAACCACACTAACTCTCTGACTCAAAATCTTTTCACTGGAAGCCTGAAATCCGAAGGAGAAGCAAATGAAACCATCCCTCTAGCGGTGAGATTCCGAACCACGCTCGCTAGGTCTAAATAAGGTTGCACTACCCTAGGCGGACATTGCAATTTTTATTGACCACCTCAAGAAACAAGTTGTTGCATAGGTTTTACCTTCACCAACCGATTCGGCAGTCTTCTACGACCTATAAAACGCCGCGAAAGGTCAGGCAGGTGGAAAAACGGCTTCAAACGTCTACTATATCACTGACGTTCTAAAATGTATGAGAAGCATTACTTTTTCTTTACCTGCATTGAATAGAAACAAGAGTCTTGGAAGAGGATAAATATTAGCTCGTCCTGTCACACGCTTCGGTCTCTGACTTCGTACCAAAGTCGTGCAAAGTGTCGTACTTTATAAAGTGAGTTTTGTACAGTTACAATGTAAAGTCTATGTTAATTTTACTGTTATTTTATTGTATAGCACTGTACACCTTCTGGTCAACGGTATACGTACATAGGTGAATGGTTAGCGATATACGTACATAGGTGACTGGTGAACGATACACGCACACAGGTGACTGTTGAACTATAACGTACATAGTAATTGACTGTCTAACGATACAAGTACACAGGGCGGTACAAGTGAAAGGTAGCAAGTCTAACGAAGGTAATGTTTGAATATGATAATGTACTGAGATGATTTCACTTTCTAGAGCCAGT
>NC_061103.1:42899908-42935706 GCF_015104395.2 Macrobrachium nipponense
CTAGAGCCAGTGTCAGTGGCGAAGTATTATTATATTTATTATTATTATTATTTTTATTCATTTATTAATTATTATTATTGATTATTATTGAAAATAAATACATAATTTACAAAGAGCAAGGGAAAGGGTTAGTTCGTTCATGTTATTATTTTTAAAATGAAAATCGTGTTGGAAAAAAAATAATAAGCAGTTATTGGGCACGATAAGTTATTGTGACAGGCTAATTATTTTTTTCTCTATCGCATTCTGTTCTTCCATTTCGTTGTTATCTCTTTGTTGCTTTGCTTTGTTATTCGTTATTTATGTGGTGTTTTCTATGATTCTCTTTTCTTGATTATATGTATATAATATAATTATATATATATATATATATATATTATATATATAATATATATATACATACACACACACAACACACACACACACACACACACACACACATATATATATATACTATATATATATATACTATACACATATATATATATATATATATATATATATATATTATATATATATATTTTAACACTAATGGCTAATTGAATGAAACTTTATTTGTATGCGCCATGTGTGATATTAGGAGCAATTATCTGAATCGGGAGCTTGAGAGAGAGAGAGAGAGAGCGTATAATTCGAGTTCGAAAGAATAGCATTGAAGCTTGAAATGCCATAAGTTGCCAGCGATTTCAAGTTCTGACCACAAAGGTATAAAGAGAGAGAGAGAGAGAGAGTAGCATGGACCAACGAAATGACATCAGCTTTAAGTGGTTCCAGGAGAGAGAGAGAGAGAGAGCATTTAACCAGGGTTCAAGGAATGTCATTGAGCTGTGAAATATCAAAAGCTTCCAGCGGTTCCAAGACCTAACCGCAGAAATAAAATGGATAAGTAAATTAGGTGGTGAGAGTTGCCGAAGAAGAAAAAAAAAACGAACATCAACAACAAATAAGAGAGTGTAAAGGTTTTTTGCGGTCACCTTGAGTTAATGAACGTGCCTTTGACGTGATAGGTGTTTTCTTGTGTTTGGTTCACACACGCACACATACACACATACACATACGCACAAACTCACATGTGTTCTTTGATACACAGTTGATCACTAGACAATGGAAGTTTGTGATTCTCTACCTACTGTGACAACAAACCTTGCGTAACTTTATTGTTTCCGTCTTTAAAATAGGTCTATGCTATCACTTTTGCTTGCCTTACATTTTTGTCCAAGTAGGCCTATACTATCAAAACTGCTTGCCTTCCATGTCTGCCCAAGTAGGCCTATGATCTTGCAAGTGGTTGCATGCAATTTTTGTCTGAGTAGGCCTATACTATAAAAACTACTTGCCTGATTTTTTGCACAAGTAGACTTATACTATCACAAGTATTAGCTTTCCAAATTTGACCAAGTAGGCCTATGCTGTCATAACCAGGTAGGCGTATATTACCACAAGTGCTCGGCTTCCATTTTTGCCCAATAGGCATATACTATCACAAGTGCCTTCCTGCCATTTTTGCCCCAGTAAGCCTATGCTATCACAATTGGTTGTGCTTGATTCCATTTTTAATTAAGTACGCATATACTATTAAGTGCGTGCCTTAAATGTTTACCTAAGTAGGCCTATACTATCAAAAGTAATTGCCTTCCATGTTTGCCCAAGTTGGCCCATACTATCATAAGTGCCTACCTGCCATTTTTGCCCAAGTAGGCCTTTGCTATCACAAGTGCCTAACCTGCCATTTTTGCCCAAGAAGACACGATGCCCCACGAGACCAGTGTTCCCTGACCTTCAACCTTCAGTGACTGAAGCCATCTGTCAACAATCACTCAAGAGACAGATGAACATCACCGAATCTGTATAAACTTTCAATGTTTGAAGGCACCTGTCAAAAAAAAAAATGAAAAAAACAGTCACCATCAACATCAATAACATGGTCTGTGGCCGTAACGAAATCAAATGACCATCTACCCTACCCATTTCCTTTGCCCTTCAACCGGTCAGCGTTTGGAGCCACCTGTTGACACTTTCTGATCAGGGGCGCCTGGGGGCACTGGCTGGCTAGTCACCTCCAAAGGCAACGTTAAAAAGTAGTTCGAGGGCGCGTCTCATATTTACAGATATCGGGCTATGCCCCTACGACCGACCTTGTGCCGTATACGCTACCCGAATACGTAATTAGCTGCGGGAGGAAGAGAGGGAGAAGTCTTCGTATGGTTATTGATGAAAAAAGTATATTAATAATGTATATTTGAGCCTCAATATTCTCCCTTTCCAGTTTGGTCATCACGAAATATACAACTTTAAAAAATACCTGTTTATTTTTTGTATTTAATTTTTTTTATTCTTATTTTTTTTTTTTTCGATGAAGACTGGGAGCAGAAAGTGAAAGTAAGATTTACGCTCCTTTTTTGTTTTATCTTTTTTTTTTTTTTTTTTTTTTAGAGGTCGATATCCAAACCATCCAGTTCTTTTTTATGGGAGTTTAAGCGCTCTATTATTGCGTTGGAGTCAACTGTGGTTTTGATGATATTGTTTATTTTCATTTTGCAATATATTACTTTGGATAAGATCATTGTACTAGAGATAACTGAGGTACTTGAATATATGTATATATATAACATATATATATATATTATAGATATTATATATATATATCTATTACATACATACATATATATTCAAGTACCTCAGTTATCTCTAGTACAATGATCTATATCCAAAGTATAATATATATATATATATATATATATATATATATATATATATATATATATATATATAATACAATAAAGGGTTTCCCTTAATCGGGGGTGGTTTCATATGAAAGACAAAACAATAACCACTGTTCCATTCACACATATGCACATACCCACAAAGTCTCTAAGCCAAGACCCACGTCGAACAAAAGGAGGAAGAAGAAGAAGAAGAAGAAGAAGAAGAAGAAGAAGAAGATGGAGATGGAGAAAGAGAAGAAGAAGAAGGGGAAAGAGAAGAAGAAGAAGGAGAAAGAGAAGGAGAAGAAGAGGAAGAATAAGAAGGAGGAGGAGGAGAAGAAGAGGAAGAATAAGAAGAAGGAGGAGGAGGAGAAGAAGAAGGAGAAGAAGAAGAAGAAGAAACCTGACAACGTTTCGCTCCTCAGTTACGAAACTGACTCGTAAAATATAGACCGATAAAAAATAAAAATAAGAAAATAAAGGAAAATGGAAGAAGCAAGAGGCCGTGGGAATGTTGCCACTCTGCTGTATGTCTGTTGACCGAGCTTGCTCAACATCAGCGGCCAGGCTGAGAGGATAAATATACAAGATACATAGGAAGCCCTTGGGCTTTGAGTTACGGCTTTCAGAATTCCGGGCTTTTCCAGAGGTTATGTTTGACCACTGCGAGCGAACGGCTTTCGTGCTGCCTGGACGAAACGTTTACTGCCCAAGGGGTGGTACCTGCCCGTTGATAATTAGCGTTGGGCAATTATTCGAGGTTTGTTAATTACTCTTTGGGGTCGGGAGCTCGGGTCGGTGCATGGAAAGTCGACGGAGTGGCGTGGAAAAGTGCGAGGGAGGAGTGATCTAATGTAAGCTGGAATATGTTGAGAATACAGTCATGAGGAAAGGAGTTACGATGGTAGCCCACAAGAATGTCTGCAAGTTGTTTCAAAGGTTTCATAAATGTTGCTGGCGTACCACAAAGCTTGATTTTTAAATTTATCACAAGGCGACGGAGTCCTACGCACGCACTTACACATACGCACAAGAAATCATCATATGACTCCACTCGCTCAGTCTTCTACGCCCCTGAAGACGCCTGTATTTGGTTGCTTACGAAATGTGCGGAAAAAAACTCGGTTTTTGTTTTGTAATCTATTTTTGCTTCGATGTCGCGATTCTATTCACTTGGGAGCGCGCTCGTTCCTCAAAAAGTTGACCAATGAAACCCCTCTACCTATAATGTCGTTCTTCCTTCTGTTATAACTGTTGTTTTGAGCTTATTTTCTTTTATTGAACACCTTCTCAGACTTCTGGAAACTCTGCATTCTGCCTTGTTATGCAAGGTATGTTTGATTTGGTGGAACGTTATATCATTGGAGAGCTCGCTTGTTCCTCAAAAAAGGTGAATATTTTAACCTTTCTAACTAGTGTTAATCTCCTTTCTGCTATATCAGTTTTCTCGAACCTGTTTCCTTTAATATTCACTTTCCAAAATTCTTGGAAACCCAGCATTCTTACCATCAGTATAGATTCTGTGGCTAGTGACCACGACCACGTAAAGATTTCATCCCGTACATTACATATAATTCACGGGCCTTTTGGGGGGAGTCTTATGTCATATATTGCCTTCGCTAAGACTCTTAACAGGCTCTGGCGTAATACACCTGCGGCACTCCTTACTTGTGGCTTCTATGTTCTGTGTGAACTCGTTTCACTTTTCTTGCTTGACCAGTCCATTCTGGAAGACTAGATGGCAACAGAATGATCATGTATTAGTTTGTTGCAGATGTTTGTGTGGGAATTATAGATAATGATGATTGTGGTTTTTCTTTTTAAGTCTTTCTACTCTCTCTCTCTCTCTCTCTCTCTCTCTCTCTCTCTCTCTCTCTCTCTCTCTCTCTCTCTCTCTCTCAAGTTGAACTTGGAAGATCTAGCAATAGTTGCAACCAGACCAGTCCCAGCTTTACCTCAATTTCCTAGGAAAAATCTATTTGTAATCTACCCTGTTTTATGCTGTAAGCTCAAAATTGATAATGTATTCAGATATCCACAATTTTCAATGCTTCATAAACTTGCAAGCATAATGTCAATAAGACACGGTTCTAATCTGACGTATAAGATTTCTAACTCTTATTTCATATGACCATAATAGCACTTTCCTTTTATTTCCACTTTTATTTATTCATCAATTTAAAAAAAGCGTCAGGGCCACGTGTAAGTTACTGGAAAGCCTCTTAGGTAACTATTTACGTTCTGAAATCATTGATCTGAAAGACTGGCTCCACTGAATTTGGAAAAAGAAATTAGACCCTAATTACACAATGAATTGAAAAAATACTTTTTTTTCTTTTTTGTGATAGAAAGGAAATAGACGACTAATTGTAATTTTGGGGCGTGAAGCGGTTCAGTCCTTGATTTTTTTTTTGTTTTTTTTGTGATTTGCTCATTCGATTAAAGGAAAGTTATGTGTGACTTTACAAGTCAATTACATTCGAGCTCATTGTAGATTTTATACAAGCATCGTACCGCTTAATTTTACGGAGTTTAAAAAGACTTTACTTAAACAAACTTAATTTATTGAATTTAAACATTTGTAGCCTTTTCTGTCGAAATAAACTTAATTTTCGATTAAATGTAAAATCATCAATTTTGGACCCTCATTAAGGTAAAATGCCGATACCTCCTTTAGGCCAACATATCGATTGCGTCATTACCAACATTACCATCATTATTATTACCTTGCTTTCCGTGTTAATCTGTTTATCATTGTTACTACAGGGATACTGAGCTAAATCCGAATTTCTGTCACGATTGGCCCAACTCTATCAGGAATGCCTAACCTGTGTTGACCTCACTACCATAAGATAAAGTAAACCTTTTGACCCTATTTGAGCGGAGTGAATAGACAAACGACTCTTAATTATTTTCTTAAGCAGGAGAGGGCCTCAAATAAGTTAGGGTGAACGTTAAGTGGTGTGTTGGTTTTAAAGGGATTCTCAATTGATTGTTCTTTTTCTGATTTAGCTCAGTGGGATAATAGAGATTTCAAAAAGGGATGCTTCATATAACCTCGACCAGAATTGAATTTAAATGAATATTATCATTCATTCCTTTAGTCTTCATGAACATCATAAATGTTCCTGAACCTTCAGTTGAAACTCAACAATAAAGATTGATCATCCACGATTATATTTTGTACAAAATAACCAAGATGAATTGTTATTACTTCAATTACTGTAACTAAGAATAATTTTAGGTGATTAATGAGCATGCATTTTGAAGAAAATGTTCTTGTAAGTATCTTAATTACACAGGCAATCACTCGAGAATAATATTTGTTAGTACTGACAGCACACACACACACATCACTGGATAAACTCTTCCTGGCGTTCCACAGGGCACTAATCCAACATGAATTCCTTCCTGAAGCTTCCTGCAGGCAAGCATCACTTCCGCTCCTTCATTTCTCAGCATGCAATCATTAATTTTAATTTTCCGTCTCTCTCTTCCACTTACGAATAACTTATATCCTACAAGGGTCACGGACCGTGAGGCTTACCACAAGTGTTAATCTCATCCTCGCTCTCCCACTTTGTTCGTTCGAGTTGCGTCACAGACACAACACTACTGCCACAGCCGAGCGTTCGGCGGGGCCTTTTATATCCTCGGTGCGCCGCGACGTCACAAGGGCACATTCGACTACGCGCTCGAGAAAGTTTTTATCGCATCGCTTATGCCACAGCACAGGGGGCGTATTCTACTGGGAAGCCGGTTTGTTCTAAAGGTGGAATATGGAACATTGCAGTGAATACATAAGATACGCAAATGCTGGAGCTACGGTGTCACTTTCCCGTATTCGAAACGTCGCGCTGTTTTTAAAACTGGCCAAAACAAATTGTGTCACTCTTCGATACGGTGTTTATTAATGGACTTCTCTTAATAATGAAGATAAAATGTTCTCTCTTAATAGAAGCAGATATTTCCAATTTCGTAGTTCTTAAATTGGATAATTTTCTTTTGAAGGAATGAACTTAGATCATCTTTAAGTACCAGTGACTATGAGGTTAAAACTACAAAAGAGAGAGAGAGAGAGAGATGATTTATTAGAATGCGTATTGGTCTAAATTTGAAGCCCCTGACCCTGCATCTTCATATAAAGGAAACAAGGTTTAAAAAGAGAGAGAGAGGTGCAGGGGTGGGGGTGGGGTTGGGGTTGGGCCAAAAAGAACTGACCCTGGAATATTTCGAACAAAAGGGTCGTACGCGATAGGCGTCTGCTCGTAAACATTCCTAGATAAGACGGGGTGATGACGGGTCATCATATTTCCCTTTTCTTTGTCCCTTCTTTGTCCTCGAGCGCGTTTCTATCACCTTTGTCCCTACACGGACACACACACACACAAACATATGTATATATATATATATATATAATATTATATTATATATTATTATATATATTTATATATATATATATATATATATATATATATATATATATATATATATATATATTGTGCGTGTGTGGGCGTGGGCGTGCCAGCGACAGTAAGCAATATCACCTGCCTTCTCTGAACAATGGAGAAATCTGTGAAGGGATAAATGGTCGATAAAACAAGGAACAAAAAGGCGAAAAAGAACTTCGTTAACAATTGCCTCTCTTCCTCGATTAATTCCTTGACAATGAGGAAAAGGCTAAACAGTCGTGTAAGGTTGAGTGATCAGAGAGAGAGAGAGGTTGGGAGGTGGGCGGGTTGAGGGGGTGGGGTTGACATTGCTACCTATAAACTAGCCCGCTTTATTGTTTAATTACCTTTGAAGTCTGCTCTCTCTCTCTCTCTCTCTCTCTCTCTCTCTCTCTCTCTATACATATATAATATATATATATTATACATATATATATATTAATATATATATATATATATATATGTATATATATATATATATATATAATATATATATATATATATATATATATATATATATATATATGTATATATATATAGATATGTATATATATATATATAATATATATATATATATATATATATATATTATAATATATTACTACTTTCAAAACGCATATATCCCCTCTTAGACTGTATAAAATGTTATGTAGAGTTTGGCAACATTTTTTTTTCAGATTCCTAGCTAGCTTAGAATTAGGATGTTTTAAATGTGTGTTCAGATTTCGCATAACATAAAGTAAAAGAATATATAACGTAGTATGAAAAGAGAGAGGGATTATCTTTGTCCGTTCAAAGCTAGAGTTGTTTTTCAAAACCAGTCAACATGTTTGATTAGAGACCTCGAGGTCTTCGTTGTGTTTTGGGAATTCTGTCATCACGTCTGATAGGGATTATCACTTGATTTCTGTCTTGATCGGGTACGTGTCTTTGTTGAGCTGGTACGAACATGAATGTATACTCGTTTCGTACGCGTTCATCTTTGCCGAATGCCATGTGCAGATTTCACAGTTTGTCTGTAAAGTTGCATCACATTTGAAGCTTTTGGAAAGAATTGTGTCCCAAAACGTTTTATGTCATCTCCACTGTCCAGCTTTCGTAAGGAAGAGATTTCATTCGGGCTTAAATCCTCAAAGCGGTTGCATTCCCCCCCTCTCTCTCTATCCATCGCACGGCACTTTTGATTTTAAAGTAACGTAACGATTTCATACTTACTGAATGGTCACTCGTAACTTGAAGATTTCAGATTTCATATTTCTTAGAGGTTATTTAGTATTATTTAATGCTTTTTGTGGAATCTGAACAAACATTATATTAGTGTGTAACAGCGCCTATTTTTGTGAATTGTGGTGAATTTTTGCACAAGCTGCAGCAAAGAAAGAAAATTGGTATACCAAGAAGGTAAAGTGTGTTATATTTTTATTAGTTGCAACTAATATCTAATGGTTATGATGGTTTGGTAAGAAACTAATAATTATTGGTTACGATGGTTTAGAGAACTAATAACTAATAGTTACAATGGTTTGAGAGAAACTATTTACATTTTTACACATTGCAAATTTTTGTGTTTTTGTGTTTGTTTTTTTCATTTGAAGTGATTTTTATGTTTTTGTGCATTTATTCATTTTCTTAGTGAAGTGTGTGTTTTTATTTTATGTTCTGTGTGATTAATACTTTTTGCAATTTTGGTATTTTCCACATTTTTCTGTGTTTTCATTTGCATTCACAATTTAATTAACTTAGTTGTTTTCATTACTTAATCGTTGCACATTTAACTGAATTTAACACTTGTCAATTAATTTGCACTTAGAATTCTTTTCAAGTTTTATTGTTGTTTAGCACTTGTGAATTAATTTCCAAATTTCAATTATTGCCTAACACTTGAATTTTGATTGAATTAATTTTCTTGAATTTTGTGATAAATTAATTTTGATTTAAATTTTTACTTTTAATGAATTCAAGAATTAATTGAACTTTACTTTGTTTTCAAGTAACAGTAATTTTCCCTGAAATTGTGAATTTCACTTACAATTTTGAGTTTAATAAATTTTTGTATTTAAAATTTTTATAAGTATTTCATTTCTCACCAGTATACATGCATTTAATTATGATTATGTTGAACTGTTTTCTTTCAATTAATTTTAAGTGACTTAGAACCAGGGAAGCACTGAGACTTTTGAAATCAGGGAAATACTTAGATTTTTAAAGTTGTTGATGGAGTGATGCCCTTTGATTAATTTAATTACTTACAAGATTACCTCACCCCTGTTTTGATGAACTTAGTCTGAGTTTTCTGCAATACTGGTAGGTTGTTACGGGATCACTGTTGCCTTTAGAGTATTCAGTCGTTTAGTACCTGTGATGAGGATTCAGGTGTCTTGTTGTTGTGAGGTAACAATTAATGAAGTGTAGAAACTAGATACTTGGCATCTTGCCACAATATATGTATAGTATATATATATATATATATATATATATATATATATATATATATATATAGTATATATATATATATATATATATATATATATATATATATATATATATATGTATATATGTATTATATATATATATATATATATATATATATATATATATATTATATATATGAGAGAGAGAGAGAGAGAGAGAGAGCAGAGAGAGATAGAGAGAGAGAGAGGAGAGAAAGAAAGCTACTAGTTACTTACTGCTTTGGTATCGAGGCAATGACCCTCCCTTTTGCAATGAGATTATCTGCAGAAGGTAAAACTCTATTCTAAAAAATCAGTTTTTGTCTTTTATTTCTTCCGAGTAAAATTTCATTTTCAGTAATTTAGTAAATTACAGCTTTTGTCTGAAAACTTTCCAGATATTATATCGCTCTTTTAATAATACTGCAAAGTGGGTCTGTTGCCCTAGAATTTTATCCACAGTCTTTTTCCAAATATATCTTTCGTGTAGATTATCTGACATTGTAATCGTATCATTTCCACATTTTTTTTTTTTAAATGTTTTTTTTTTTTTTTTTTTTTTTTTTTTTTTTTTTTTTTTTTTTTTTTTTTTTTGTTTTTTTTTTTATTTTTTTTTTTTTTTTTTTTTTTTGCAGTCACTACTTATTCTCCTTGTGTAAGTCAAGTTTCATGTTGCTTTTGAGACGTTACGTATAGTTTGTCTTGTTTGCAAAATATTCATTTCTTCTTTGAAGTTTAACTGCAAGAGAGTTTCTCTCTTTCCGACATTGACTCTTGAACTGCTGTTCTTTCTGCTTCCCGCCGAGAACAGAACGATTAAGTGTTTATGTTTCTCTAGATAAACCTAGAGAAATTCAAACCTTGTACAATGCTTTATATTTTTTTTTTTTTTTTTTTTGTGGCTTGTTTCTTTGCCTCCTCCGTATCATTTGAGTCAAGCTTCTCTCTCTCTCTCTTTCTGGCTTGTTTGTTTAGCCCCTCCGTATTATTTGAGTAAAACCTCTCTCTCTCTCTCTCTCTCTCTCTCTCTCTCTCTCTCTCTCTCTCTCTTCTCTCTCTTCTCCCCATAATAGTGCCGTCAGCATTTTGAGTCAAAATCAATCGATCATTCATCACACCAGCTCCCTTTTGAAGTCGTCCAGAAAGAGAGAGAGAGAGAGAGAGAGAGAGAGAGAGAGAGAGAGGGAGACGAGAGAGAGAGAGAGAGAGACAGTCTCATAAAGTAAGAAAGATTTGCTATCTGGCCTAAAAGACATGTTAATTGAGAACTCAGATCGCAATCGTAGCCAGAAATTCAAGAGTGATTTCGATGCGGCAAAAAGTATTAATCTCGACGTTGACCAAGACGCGGGACGAGGCCTACTAAGATTAATTACGTTTGAAAGCTCAGCAATTTCTTGCTCGGAAATTGTTAGTTTTTATCGTTAGTTTTATCACGAAGATTTGAAATGTGATAAATACGATATTCCCAAACAGTGCTATTATTTTTGTTTTAATGAAGAGAACGTTACCGATTAAATTCTTTGTTTTTTTTAATGAAAATCAGAAATAGTTTCATAGATTTAATATTTTCATAGATGGCATTGCATTTATTTATGTATTTTCTAATATAAGAACTGGTCTATTTTTAACGGTAATAGTAATACTTTACAGGCAAATCTCTCTCTCTCTCTCTCTCTCTCTCTCTCTCTCTCTCTCTCTCTCTCTCTCTCTCTCTCTCTCTCTCTCTCAAAATAATAAATAATAACTCGAAGAATTATTTTTAGTCATTATGAGCTGAGAGGCCAGAATATTTTAAAAGAATAATTAAAAATTGCTCTCTCTCTCTCTCTCTCTCTCTCTCTCTCTCTCTCTCTCTCTCTCTCTCTCTCCTCTCTCTCTCTCTGATCGTAGTAGCCATCTTGCTTGGTGAGTACGTACCCGCGTGAAGTCACAATAATCAACAGATATCACAAGTTTAACATACGACTAGAATTTGAGAAATATCTAGAAGTGTTCGTGAACTATCGGTGATAAGATTAGTGTGAAAATAGTAGGATAAAGCGTCTTCTAAGTTAGTTTATCAAGTGTAATACTATAAATCAGAACAAGATGGCAGTAAGTTCCAACTGCGGGAAAAAGGTGGCGTAATTTGGCGTGTCTAGCAGATTCGCAATACGATGAGGTAGCAGGAAGGGAACTGGCATTTCTCATCTATGAAATCAGCAACAGTCCTAACCAAAAAGATACAAAAGCATTCATAGATATATTAGAAGGATATAATCCTTCAAACTGGAACAAATCTAATGAAAACATCTTGAAAATAATTGAAGAAGTTCCAAATAAAATCCAAGTGGTCAAGAGACTCATAAAGAAAATATACATAAACCAACATATTCCGACAAAGAAAATGAATAAGGTGAATCTTGTGAATATACTAATTGATGCATTAGGAAAAAGAATGCCAAAAGCATGCAAACTGTGTAAGGTTTGGTATAGCATAGTCAATCCACAAAACCTAATCAGAAAATGTGCTGCATGCAACATTCCGACCCATCCACAGTGTGCTGAGGTAATACAAGATTTGAGAAAAGATACAAGAAATTTTTTGTTTCAACATGTCTATCATGGATAGACAATGTTATTAAATCAAGATTGAATGTACAAATAGTTGAGGATGAAGAAGAAGAGGAAGAGGAAGAAGAAGAAGAAAAAGAAGAAGAGGAAAACGGAAGAGAAGTAAACAAAAATGAAATGACAGAAAAAAATAAGGAAAACAAAGAACAAGATAAAAGTATGGATGCAGAGATACTCATTGATACTACATATGAGGCAATAAAGCAGCATACCTACGAAGAAATAAATTACGATATGACAACAGAAAAGCAAATCCCGAAGAGGCTCTACCCAGATCTATACAATGACGGGAAAGAGGAAAAAATAGACAAGAAAGACAAAATCTGCAACCTTTTGAAAAGAGGGAATTGCAGATTTGGAGAAAGATGTTACTACAAACATCCTAAGATATGTCAAAACTATGAAATATATGGTAAATGTGCATACTTAGATGGATATGGGGATGATTGCAGAGATCTGCATCCAAAAAAAAATATGTAAAAACCTAAAAGAAGGAAAAGGATGTAAGTTCGACAAAAAATGCAAATATATGCACCCTGTAGCCATGAATCATAATCAAATAAATAACCAACCAAGTAATAAAATCCAAAATAAGAAAGAAACAAATAAACAGAGAAATCAAGAATATCAGGTAAAAGAGAAAAGCAAACCACCAATGAGATATGCAGAGGTGTCAGCAAAGAATTTCAAAGCATCAGCTCCGAAATTCTACTCAAGAGTAATAACTGTATTTATTATGCAAGAGGATATTGCAGAAACGGAGAAAAATTGCAGATTCAGACACAAAATGAATAATTATGATGAAGGAAGGAAGATCAAATATTATGGAAAAGTTGGATTTTTTTAATGTCAGAATTTCTGGAAATTGAAAAAAAAAAGAACAAACATACCAAAACAGAAAGGAGACATGGAAAATCCTTATTACTATCAGTATTAAATGGAAGAGAGGGAAAACACGCAAACCATCATAGTGATGAATGCGCAGGGTTTAGTTACGAGTAACTCAAAAAGAAAAATAGAGTACTTAGAAGAACTAACCCAAAATGAAAAGAAAATAGATATAATGAATATAAGTGAAACATGGTTATTCCCAAGAGATGGGAATGATGATCAAATAAAAGGGTTCCAAACTTATAGATCAGATAGAAAAAAATAGGTAATCAAGGGGGAACCGCCCAATATATGGGAAAGACAAAAAAACAAGGAAAATATATGAGAAAATATATGTAACTCAGAATGTGAACTAATAGCGGTAGAATTTGAATCTGAAAAATTGATGAACATAGTAATATATAGACCTCCTAATACTAAAGAGTTTGACTTAATAATTGAAAAATTGGATGATATATGTAGAAATCACAAGGACTGGACTATTCTCCTATCTGGTGACTTCAACTTTCCTTTCGTAGAATGGAAGAACGAATAGGAGATTGTGGTTGTACTTATACATATAAAAAAGAGAGTAATAGTAGTGCAGAAGATAAGAGAGGCAATTTGAAAAGCTATTAGATATGCTACTAGAAATACAACATTCAACAAATAAATCACCTGCCAACAAGAAAGGAAATACTTTAGACCTAGTATTTTGTGAACGAGATGAATTATGTTAAAGAAATAATAGTTTATAATGCGAGTATTTCAGACCATAATGTCATAGAATTAACAGTTCATTCCAAAGCAAGTGAAAATAGAGAATAAGCAAGAAATGAAAAAAGTGGGAAGGATATGGAAAATACAACTTCTACAGTAAAAATATAAAATGGTCAGAAATTAATGAAGAATTAAACAAAGATTGGGATAACATTTTCGTAAGTGATGACATAAGGGTAAATACGGAGATATTATATAAAATATTGGAGATAATAGTGGAAAAATATATACCGAAGAAGAAAAGTAAACATCATTCATGCATACCAAGAGACAGAAGAATCTTGTTCCAGAAAATCAGAAAGTGGAAAAAAGGTCTTGCAAAAGAAAAAAATGCATGGAAAGTTATAGACTAAAAAGTAAGATAGAAAATGCAGAACAAAAGATTATACAATCAAAAGAAAATGAAAAACGGGACTTGGAAGAAAAAACCCTATTAAATATCAAGCAAAACCCCAAACTATTATACTCATATGCGAAGAAGATGAATAAAAGAAGAATAGAAATAGGCCCTCTGAGATTGAAGGGAGATTAACGAATTGAAAAAAAGGAAATTTGCAACATACTGGCAGAACGATATAAGAGAGAATTCACCCCTAGAATAGATAATGAAGATAATGATATAGAAGTAAGGGATGAAAATAGTGAATATTTAGCTGACATAGATATTAATAGAAGCTGGATTATATTGTTTGGCAGGCTATTAATGAAATTAAAAATGGAGCTGCTGCAGGGCCTGATGGAATTTCCTGCTATTTTGTTAAAGAAAGTAGTTCATTCTATCGCAAAGCCACTTGCAATATTATTAAGACAAAGTGTAGATACAGGCAAGATATATGATGAGCACAAATTAGCGTATATTACCCCTACTTTCAAAAGTGGATCAAGACTAGAGGCAAGTAATTATAGGCCTGTGAGTCTAACATCACATATAATGAAAGTGTATGAAAGGGTAATGAAGAAAAATATTATGAAACATTTAATAAAAAATAATTTGTTTAATAAAGGACAACATGGTTTCGTACCCGGAAAAAAGTACACAAACCCAACTGTTAGTCCACCGTGAAAACATATTCAATATGAAAAGCGGAAATTGAAACAGATGTGGTTTATTTAGACTTTGCAAAAGCTTTTGATAAAGTAGACCATAATATATTAGCGAAGAAAATTAGAAAACACAATATCGTGGATAAAGTAGGAAGATGGTTAAAAGAATTTTTACACAACAGAAAACAGATAGTTATTGCAAACGACGAGAAATCGGATGAAGCCAAGGTAATATCCGGTGTGCCGCAAGGTACGGTGTTAGCTGCAATACTGTTTGTTATTATGATTGAAGACCATAGACAATAATGTTAAGGATTCGGTAGTGAGTAGTTTCGCAGATGACACAAGAATAAGTAGAGAAATTACTTGTGATGAAGATAGGAACGCTCTACAAAGAGCCTTAACAAAGTATATGATTGGGCAGAGGTAAATAGGATGGTATTTAACTCTGATAAATTTGAATCAATAAATTATGGAGACAGAGAAAGAAAGCTATATGCATATAAGGGACCTAATAATGAGACCATCACAAATAAGGAAGCAGTTAAAGACCTTGGTGTGATGATGAATAGGAACATGTTATGCAATGATCAAATAGCAACTCTGTTGGCAAAATGTAAAGCAAAAATGGGATGTGTTACGGCACTTCAAAACAAGAAAAGCTGAACACCTGATTATGCTTTATAAAACATATGTTCGTAGTCCACTTGATTTGGCCAATATGATATGGTACCCACACTATCAAAAGGATATTGCACAAGAGAGTGTACAAAGGTCCTTTACAGCTAGAATAGAAGAAGTTAAGGACCTAGACTACTGGGAAAGACTACAATTTTTAAAATTATATAGTCTGGAAAGGAGAAGAGAACGCTACATGATAATTCAGGCATGGAAACAGATAGAAGGAATAGCAGAAAATATCATGGAACTAAAAATATCAGAAAGAGCAAGCAGAGGTAGATTAATAGTGCCCAAAAATATACCAGGAAAAATAAGGAAAGCACACAGGACATTAATCCAGTACGCACCAGCATCGATAATGCAGCGTCTATTCAATGCGTTGCCAGCTCATCTGAGGAATATATCAGGAGTGAGCGTAGATGTGTTTAAGAATAAGCTCGACAAATATCTAAACTGCATCCCAGACCATCCAAGATTGGAAGAGATGCAAAAATATACCGGAAGATGTACTAGCAACTCTCTGGTAGACATTAGGAGGTGCCTCACACTGAGGGACCTGGGGCAACCCGAAACAGATGTAAGGTCTGTAAGGTCTGTAAGGTCTCTCTCTCTCTCTCTCAAAACAAAATAATAAATAACAACTTGAGGTATTATTTTTAGTCACAAGATTATTCGACTGAGTAGCTGGAATATTTGAAATAAAAATAATCGAAAATTTCTCTCTCTCTCTCTCTCTCTCATCTCTCTCTCGGCTCTCTCTCGTCTCTCTCTCTCTCTCTCTCTCTCTCTCTCAGTCCAGTCAATTTCATATCAGCCTTAAAACCAGCACTATATTTTCAGATGTTCAAATGAAGGAATTAACAACCGATTCCAAGTCCGGGATAAATACAAAGAAAGGGTTCATAGTAAATTGAGATCCAGTTTTGTGTCCTTCAAATGGCTTTTGACATCAGATGTCTAAGCTATTGCGACAGTGGGCGGACATACTTAACTTCTTATTCATGTTCCCACCACGTCAATCGACCTGTAGAGATGATGTCGTATTATTATTATTATTATTATTATTATTATTATTATTATTATTATTATTATTATTATTTAGGAAGCAGACCCTCTCTCAAGCATACTTTTATTAAAAGTAATGGCTACTTCAGCAAGCATTACACTTGTAGAAGGTTCTTCTCTATTTTCCGAATAGCGGCTTTTTCGGGTGGCTACTTTAGACAGGCTAGAAGAGCGCCTATGGAGGTCATGATCAAATACAGAGTCAAAATTGGTGTATATATTTGAATTTTACAGATAAACTATGATACCATTAGTTATCAAAGTCATTAACGATATATATATATATATATATATATATATATATATATATATATATAATATACTATATATATATGTCTCTCTCTCTCTCTCTCTTTCCAGACGAAAGCTCGCTTGCTTCAAGATAGATAGAGAGAGAGAGAGAGAGAAGAGCAGAGAGACGAGAGAGAGAGAGAGAGATATTTATATATATATATATATATATGTATATATAGTTAATGTCTTTGATAACTATGGTATCATAGTTTATCTGTAAAATTCAAATATATACTCCAATTTTGTCTCGGTATTTGATCATGACCTCCATAGGCGCTCTACTAGCCTGTCTAAGTAGCACCGAAAAAGCCGCTATTCGGAAAATAGAGAAGAACCTCTACAAGTGTAATGCTGCTGAAGTAGCCATTACTTTTAATAAAGTATTATTATTATTATTATTATTATTATTATTATTATTATTATTAAGATGAGAGTTTAAGAAAGATGGAAATCAGACGACGAAAGAGAACGTGATGATCTATACCAAAAAAAATGCCTAAAATATTATAATAGCAATAAAAACTAAATCTGAGCGCTTGCAAGAATGCCAACAGGGAAATCCGTATATGACGCAAAAATTAAAACCGATGATTTTGTAATAACGGCGACCGTAAATAGAATTGCGCATTAGCATTTAGATTGAAATGAACCGTAAACTAACCGAAAAATAACCGTGAACTGACCAACTTTCGGTGTTTGCAATAGATTCCGCCCTTCCTTAAGGGGCCATTACACAAATAATTTTTCTGGTCTCCTTTTTTTTTATGTTTTGACGCCAACATTGCACCAAGCGACCGACGCTGGTGGCATAATTGTAGCTCTCTATGTTCAGTTTTATTTGAGCTATGAAAATTTCAACCATTCAGTATTTGTATTTGTGAAGTGATAACTTATACGAGTCATCGAAAAACAGTTCAGAAATATGTGTTCAAAATGTTTTATATCCGAGGTAATATTTTTTATTCGCACTTATATTTCTAGATGTGCTTTGGTATCTATTCTTGTATTAACATATGTCGTTCTTGACACTAATTTGTTACCAGACCAGATCCTCTTATGCGGCCAGTGGTCGATAGAAATCAAATTGCTATTGTTTAAATGGACGCATTATAGAGTTATTTGATCGAAGCCTGAATGAGAAATAACCATGTGGAGCTATTCGCCAACTCTGCTCCAAACTGGAGGCACAAATTTCCATTTAAAGGTTACAAATAGATGCAAGATTATGGATACGACAAGAATAAAAAGAAAGTCAGTATTCTGCAAGTTGACTAGACTACAAAAAGAGCCACTACAAATGATTAATTTATTATTCCTAGCTGCCTCTCGTGATTGATTGACGTATGCATGGCAGAAGTAGCCCGAAGGTAAACGACCTTTGAAAGAACCTGTCAATTACAAAAAAGGAGTGATGGATTGCAGCGATGTCTGGTGAAGAAAAGTCAAATTACACACAATCTTGATGCGGTTAAGTCTGACGTAACGGGTAACCTTGGGGAAACTACAGCCGTTTTGAACGAGATAACACGAAATGATACGAGATCTCTACAGATCTGCGACAGATATAGACAGATGAGAGGTTTCAACGCCCTGATCTCGAGTTGTTGACATTTCTGTAATGCTGGAACAAGCAGCAATGACTGTTTTTATTGTATGAAATGGCTTTACAGCGCCAGGTTACAGAAAGCCTTCGTCTCCACAGTTCCAGAATTCTTCGCATGTCATTGGTATTCTGGAAGCCTCAACATGAACTCATGAGAATCAATGTTGCCATCACTCTCTCTCTCTCTCTCTCTCTCTCAAGTGACAATAATTTAACGAAAGTTTCATAAAGTTTCTCTCTCTCTCTCTCTCTCTCTCTCTCTCTCTCTCTCTCTCTCTCTCTCTTCTCAACAGATACAGTAATTTTAAAGGAAATTCCAAAGATTTCCAAAAATCCGTCTCTCTCATCCTCTCTCTCTCTCTCTCTCTCTCTCTCTCCAACAGATACAGTAATTTAAAGGAAATTCCAAAAAGATTTCCTCTCTCTCTCTCTCTCTCTCTCTCTCTCTCTCTCTCTCTCTCTCTCTCTCTCTCTCAACTGATACAGTAATTTAAAGAAAATTCCAAAAAATATATATTTCCTCTCTCTCTCTCTCTCTCTCTCTCTCTCTCTCTCTCTCTCTCAGGGGCTTGGGCGTGTCAGGAGACGCTTCCTGTGTACGAAATATATCAATCAAAAGTGAAAGTCGACTGGAAGACCAGTGAATAGTAACCAGCTTCCGTTCTGATCTGAAGACTGGAGACCAATCTCTGTTCTGGAAAGAGTAGATCAAGGAGAGCCCCCTATACTCTATCTAATTGAAGGGGTCATTACGGACCAATTCTCATTCCAGAGGCGAGGCTTCCATGGCCTGGACGCTGGAAGAAAGGAAGACCAGGAATGCCTAGTATATACGCCTAGCGTGGCGGCCTTGGAGGTACCGGTTCGATACGTGTTGAAATCGGGCCATCCCGTTGCGGGACGAAAGTCTGGTGGTTGCTAATCAGTTAGGACGTTCTTCTTCTTCTTCTTCTTCTTCTTCTTCTTCTTCTTCTTCTTCTTCTTCTTCTGTGTAGCAAAGTTATTAGATAAATATTGATTGCTCACCATAAAAATTTATTTTAATAATGATAATGATAATGAATTTTTTTATCATTTATTATTACATTAAAGTAAGGTAAATGAAAGGATGAACTTTCATTATAGATGGATTATTATTATTATTATTATTATATTATTATTATTATTATTATTATTATTATTATTATTTTAGCGAAAGTAGAATCCATCCAAATTCAGCCCTTCTTTTGCCTTAGTCCAAATCAGTCAGTGTGAATGTTTGAATGTAAATTTTATGTATATATTAATATATATAATATATATATTATATATATATATATATATATACATATATTATATATTATATATATATACTATGTATATATATATTATATATATATATATATATAAAATATATATATATATATATAGCGGCGACATCTTAAGGAGAATCACTTACAGTTTTTATTTGTTTATTAGTTTATCTTTTTGTATAATTCATAGTTATTTTTCATTAATCAATTAGTTTTTTATTTTGTAGGTGAGCCCCAGTGACCCATTTCCCATAACATCAAGGAAAAATTACAAGTTTTATTAATTTATCTCTCAATTTATTTATTTGGTTATTTATTTATTTATTTATTCATCTCTCCTTGAACCAACAAATATCTGGTTTTTATTGGTTAAAGTCAGGTATAACATATCTTTTGAGGAAAAAAATTGATGGCAGTGACTTCACAATCAATCAAATAAGTGTTTTTCGATTAGAACAGAACTGAGTGTTTGTTCTGTCATTGTTTGAGTTTTTTATTTATGTTTTTTTTTAACTAAATTTTATGGAAAAGAAATATAAAGAAATGAAGTGTTATTTTGTGCCAATGTAGTAGCAATATCAGTTTTCACTAAACATTGACCTAAAACACAAAAATCATTTGCCCCCCCCCCCCAAAAAAAAAAAAGAAATGACTCTAAACCCAGTTTTTCTCAAACTATGAAGTAACGTATCAGTAACTGACCTAGCAAAGTACCGTGTGTTTTTTTTACTTTTTTATGACTAAAGAGAGGAGTAACTAACTTTTCGAATGAGAGAGAGAGAGAGAGAGAGAGAGAGAGAGAGAGAGAGAGAGAGAGAGAGAGAGAGAGACGAGATATACCAAATCTACAAATCACACTTCTGCGGTAAACCGCCACTGTACGCTGGCGGGCGTTTTAGCTGGCATAGATAACATTTCGTCACCTAATCGTTTGAGTCTTTCAGTGTTCGCTGAAGTTGTCCAATCGGGTGGCAATGAAATGTCTTTTAAGTTTCAATTTATGAATAACGGAGTGAATCCTTACGTTAGAATATGGTTTAGGTATAATCTCCTTTGCTTTAATATTGAAGTATATCTAGTTTGACGGTTGTACACGGTACTCTACAGGATTTTGATAGGACTATTGTGTTCTTTTAGAAGTCTGGACTTATGCTTGTCGACGTAACTCGCGTCACTCAAATCTTGCAAATAAAATATTGTACATTTGGAAACTTACGTCTTCATGAATTAAAAAAGATATAAATTATCATATATATGTAAAAATGGGCTATTCACATTCTAAAATAATTACGTGAGATTCATATTGACGGTCTGAATCGCTGCTCATCTTAGTCCTTGGCTCAACCAGCCTCTGACTTTCGGTTTTCATTAAATACAAGCAAAAACTCTTGTCAAACCAATCACCCCCACTGGAATCTCGGTCGATTCATCTTTATCCTTCGTTATTTCACGTCGAATTCGAAGAAGGAAACCGGAAACGGTCGGGAGATACTAAAAGAATCGAGACAAATGAAAACTCGGTCTAATCGTCTCCGAAGAACCTTGAGCGCTTAATGCTACATTTACCTTCTCGTGCGCTTGGTCCAACTGGGGCCTTACTTTCCCTCTCCCTTCCCTTAGGAAGAACTTGACGAGTGTTTTTTGTCTTTCCTTTCGTCACTCCTGTGGATCCCAGAACTGTATGGAGTAAAAAAGCATATCACACGGATAGCATACATGGTGGAATCTCTTTTTTTTCTTATTCTGCCGTCGTTGTTGACGACATAATGCTCTGTGATAGTGATTTATTCTCACCTATGATATCTCAAGAAGCTTATTTCCTTTATTATCTGGTATCATACAATAAGGGAACTCAAAGTGGAAAATATATCACAATTACTTGGTGTTGAAGAATATATTCAGCTGTGATACGCATTGTGATAAAATGAAGTTATATAAGTGAAAACAGTCATATTCCTTTTCTCTAGTGTAGCTACTACACAAAGGGATCGTGTCGAAAGCAGCCAGTAAACATCGCCTCGATGAGGACAGTGAGAAAGTGACCCTTAATCCCAAGGTGTGCCTCATCCCATCCTCCCCATCCCTTAACTAGTGACGACCTCTGATACGCCGGTTTAATCTTAACCTCGCCCTTTGCCATTTCTCCCCCCCATATCCTTTTCCTCCCTACCCTCCCGTACCTGCCAAATCTATACGTTTCACACCTTCATTCTCTCTTAATTTGACAGCCAACCTCACGTGAAGAATTCCCGTGCTGCCCTCTACCACCATGGGGGAGCCCTCAAAAGGTATGTCAAAACAACTGAACCCCTTTCACGGAATTTCGGACGAAGTACGGATGACCAGGAAATCGGGAATGATGATAATTTTTAAAGAATATGAATCCAAGACACAGAAGAAAAAAATGAGAAGAAGGCAGAAGGATAACATTGCTGAGAAAATTAACGAGATTAGAAATGGTGAAATTGTAATAAATAACTGTATTAAAGAGAATAGTGAAAAATGGGAATGATTCAATTAAATAGTTCAAATAGCGATTCAATAGCAAATGTTGACAACTTAACATCATTGGAGTCAACTCCACTCTACTTCCCCACGAGGTTACACTGGAAATGGAAAACAAAAGATAAAGAAAAGTGGATATCTGAAGTGTATAATAAGGGGCACTCAATTAAAGCTTGCCCAGGGAAAAAAGGGCCTAATAGTGCTAGTAAGTGCAAAAGAAACTTTACAAATGCTAACAACTACAGGACAATAAGGGAGTAGTGTTATATCAACCTGAACGTAAAGAAAGACAAAAAAAAAGTTATTATACTAGATGTTAATTCCAAGCTATATGACACTGGAAAACGAGTGCAAGAAGCATGCCCTGCTATCAGTGGACTTGCATGGAATAAATGGAGCAGAACAAACAGTGAAATAAATAAGGGTGGTGGAAAGGAGACATCCAGACCATCTGATAATTCCAATCTATCCCCACCCCCTTAGGATCAGAGAATATGTGCAGAGACCTATTTTGTGTGGAAAGTGGCTCTAGGTGGAATCATGGTAGGGATAAGTGTAAGAGTCCTTGCTAGATGCAGATTTTGTGCCCAAAACCATGAGTCAGCCACATGCCGAGCTCTTATCAATGCTGGGAATGAGATCACACCTTTATGTTGCAACTGTGGAGGCAGTCACAATGCAAACTCTAGCCAATGCACTAAGCACCCTAAAGTGGCTCAAGCCTCTGAAGCCCATAGTGCAGCAACTGGCAGGGAAGAACAGGGAAGCATCTCAGGGCCTCCAGTAAGGAACATGCTCTTCCTAGTAATGGAGTCCAATGTGTAGGGAAAATTTCCCACCCCTGCCTAGTAGGGCATGGAATACTACAGTAGCTACAACACCCAGACCAGGAACAGAGGTTAGTCCCTTGATGGCATTAAATAATAGGCTCAATGACTATATAGAGGCAGGCAGAAGAGAAAACATGAAAAGTCTCAGAACAACTTTACAAATCTTAAGTGAACAGCTGGTAGAACAGAGTAAAATACTAGGTAAACTGGTCTCAGAAAAGGAAAAGGCACCATTAAAGAACCCACGAAACAGATGAAGACAAACAGGAGATTAAGCAACTGACAGAAGGGAACAAAAAACTAAGAGAGGAGAATACTAAGCTACAACTGGAAATTAACAAAGCTTAGAGCAAGAGATTACATCACTCAGGGACAAAAACCAGCATCGTGGATGGTACCTCAAACAATAAGGATGTCTTAGATTACTCAGGCTACAAGACGATGTCACCTCTATCAACTGTGAAAACATTCATACAAAGATAGCTTTGCCAAGGGATATATCAGCAAAAAAGATCAAGGAAATACTCACAAAAGTATATCAAGAAAATAGCTCTGAAACACCAGCAATGATAACAAAAGTGGCAGTAGCTGCCCACAGAAGTAATATGGAAATGAGAGAATTAATTGAGAAATGATAAAAGACACTAACTGAGAATGAACAAGATGGACCCTCTCAAGATCTGTAGTTGGAATACAAACAGTCTGGCAAATAGACTAATTGAAATACAACAATTTGCTCTTGAAAATCAGGTGGATCATCAAATGTCTGCAGGAAACGAAGCACATGCCCACAGATTTATATAGCCATTCCAGGGTACCACTTTGTCTCAAAAGATAGTGTCCAAGCCAACAGGAACGGATGGCAAAACAGTAATGAGTAGAGGGCTAATAACATACTACAGAAAGAACCTAGCTGTGAGAAAATGTACAAACCCAAGGCTAGGTGCAAACACGGACTGCCTTACCATAGGCATGCATGATGAAAGTGGAAGACAGCTATTCCGAGTGTGCAACACATATTCCCAGCACAGGCCCTGGACATTGATAGTAATAACCTACTAGCACAGGATAATCCCCTGTTAATAGTGGGTGATCTTAATGCAGTACATCCAAAGTTAGGCTCTGCAAGAGGGAGGAGAAATGTAAATGGCATACATCTACACAATATCTCATGAGCAGAGAAAACAATATAAGAATTCTAAATGATGCAGAACAACAACATATTAAAGGAACAAGCTTGACTACATTTGTATAGTTGGCGATTCAGATGTACAACACAACTGTGAGGTAGTAGATACTCTAACATCAGACCACTTTGGTATCTATGCTGAGATTGTATTGAACAAGACTTTTAAGAGAAAGATACAGCACGAAAGAAAATCAATGTACCAAAAAATGGGAAGACAGCATCAGAGAAAGTATGGATGTTTGGCATGATGGCGATAGAAGCTAGGAGCAGTGACCAGTATAATGATGATAATTATACAAAAGAAAAGCTAGAAGAGGAAGTGCTAAAACCGCACACTCAGCAGAGGAGAGAACCACAGAAAACCACTAACAAGCTGTATAATGCAGATGATGCAGTGAAGAGAATCAACAAGCAGTATAGGAAAGCAAAGAAGAAGTGGATGAATAACCCCAGCCCAGAAAACCTAACAATATATAGAAGAATGGAGAAACAAGTGCAAGATGTTAAAAAGAACTCTAGAGAGAAGTACTGGAATAAGTTTAGCAAGGCATCAATGAAAAAACACCTCCTGTGAGTTGCAAGGAGAGTGAGGATAGCCCAAGGGAAGAAAAAACAGAGAACCGTCTCCATCCCAACCCAAGAGAAAGAGCAAATGAACTTATGACAAAGTGGGCATCTGATGCTAGCAATGATGCACTACCCATCAAGGTTAGAGTGGCAGTTGAGAAGAGGATAAGGAAGAAAATAAAGAAGTTAGGGGAGCACTTAGAAGGCAGGGAAGTGTGATGACAAACTCTTCACAGAGCAAGAACGCAAGAAACTCTGAAGAGTGGGAAAGTCTACTGCACCGGGATTAGCATGGATTAGACATTATATAATGCTATCAGGTTCCTCACAACAGTGAGTGGAAATCCAGTTCTGAAACTTTACAACATGATATGGTCAGGACAGCCCATACCCAAAGCATGGAAGAAGTCGCTCATAATACCAGTGCCAAAACCAGGAAAGCCAGGTGGAATTTTCGACCTTTATTTCATTGACATCATGTCTGTGCAAGGTATTTTGAAAGAATGCTACTAAATAGGCTCAATTTTCTTTATTAGGAAAAAGCTCTCAAAGAATTTATATGGCTACATACCTGGGAGGAGCACACACCACTGTATTCATAGAGTAAGTGCAGCCTTAGGGGTTAAAATACACAGTGTTCTATAGATCTAAAGGGGAGCCTTTGATAGGGCTTAGCCATATAATTATTTTGGACAGAGTTGGCAGATAAGTGATAGAAGGAAGACTCCTACAGCTCATAATGGATTACCTAACAGATAGAATCAGTTGTGTCTACTTTGAAGGTGTACTATCAAGATGGGAAAAAAATGGAGTTGGGTACCCCTCAAGGAGGTGTTCTATCACCACTCTTTTTAATATTCTAATGAATGTACTAGGAAAAATTAATATACCAAGGAATCCATAATAACCAATATATGCAGATGACATTTAGTAGTACAAGCTAGCACAGATAAGAGAATAAAACAGGCAATTAAGGCATGCACATCATTATGTAACAGCATAGGTATTAGTCATATCACCTGAAAAGACTAAGATGATAGCAAGGGGTACACGCAAACCCCTTGATACTGCACATACAAGGGCAGAGAATAGAGAAGGTAGCGCAGCACAAGTACATGGGTGTCATACTTAATAACAGGTGTCATAAATTGTATGAAGTTAAGAGAATAGTACAGGCTTCAGCAGCAAGGTTACGCCTTCTTTGGAAAGTAGCATGTGGCTCTGTGGGTGCAAGTGTACCTATGGTGAAGCGACTTTATACATCTATGATAAGATCAATAAATTGACTACAGTAGTAGCATGTTGCTGCCGCTGAGGAAGAGCTATATTGGTATCCTAGAAATCATCCAGAACAAAGCAGCAAGAAGTATAATAGGGGCACCTAAAAGTGTCAGGCAAGAAATATTGAGGAATGAGGCAGGTCTGCATCCAATACATTACAGAATAGCAAGAACAGCAAATCATCCAGTTGTATAGGTCCATCATGACGGATGATGATGGATTAACAAGAGATACTCTAACTCACAGCTATCCTAGAAGATTAAAGAATGGTTGGGTTACTGCAGCAAGACAATTAATAGAGCATTCTAGCATGAAAGAATACTTAGATGTAAACCAAGATAGATGTAAAAGACATCCCCCCATGGAGCATACCAGAGACTGAGGTATTGCTATCAGCTTTAAAAGGGAAAAAGGAAGAGATGAATCCTGCATTGCTGAAGGATGACTATTTCCAGAGGCTGGACAGTATTCAAGGGGAGCGGGTACATTATTACACAGATGGGTCACTCCCTGGAAGAGTGGTTAGAGCAAGGGGAAGCGGGGTAACTGTATATCAGAATGGAGAGGAGGTATACTCTCTGTCATTACGATCATCAGATGGATGCTCCATATTACAGTCAGAAACTTCTAGGTATTACAGCTGCCCTGAGTATCATAAATAGGAATAAGGACAATGCCATAATAGCAACAGATAGCCTGAGTGCCTTGCAATCACTAACACCAAGAAAAGCTGAATCAAATATCATAGTGAGAAGAGCTATAGACCTGCTATCACAGATCAGACGAGCCGACAGAATGGTGCATTCATATGGGTGCCTTCACACATTGGTATCAAAGGCAATGAGAGAGCCGACGAGCTTGCTAAAGAAGGCGCAAGGAAGGAGAGAGTGGATTACAAACTGACACCATCCCTGAGTATGTTGAAGGACTCAGTTGCTATGGAAATAATGCAAAGATACAATGAGAGAATAGAGATGCTCAAAGAAACGCACTCATCAATAAGAAAATACCTTGAAATTACTGGAGGTAAACCACCTGACTACAAACTTTGTGGACTGGAGAGCAGAAGAGAGCAAACAACATATAGCAGACTAAGGATGCAGAGCCGATACCTTTGGGAAGTACTGCCAGCTGTCAGTCCATCAGAAAACATGCTGCAGACTATGTGGCGAGTTAAGGAAAGCACATCTAAGTCATTATCTCGTGGAGTGTGAAGAGATTACTCATTACAGGCCACAGGGACTGAGTGAAGTTGACCTACTCAAGCATTTTCTGCAACCTGGTGTGCTGAAAAGGGTTATCAATACTCATCCAAAATTTGCTTGCTCCAGATAGTCAATAGACTAGTATATATTGTATCTTGTTGTACAAAATCAAATTGTAGTATGTTTTATTCACTTAGTAGCATAAGAAATAACTGTTGTATTTCTACCTTGTTTTTTATAATATTTTCTTAAAATCTTATGTTTTGACCTCATCTAAATGCAATTCTTTCATCAAAATAATTATTCTGTATAATGTGCAGAACTAAACTGTAGTATACATTTTATTCTTTAGTTACCTGTTAGTACCAATGAAATTGTTATGGGCCTTTTTTTTCATAACTTTTATTTAAAATTTATATGTTGACTCATCCAAATGTAACTCATTCAGTTAAATATCTATATCGGCAAATATTGAGCATAAAACTACATTGTAGAACATACTATTTTGGAACCTCGTGTTAACATCATTAAAACTGTTGTATAATCTAATTTTTCTTATAATATTTATATAAAAATAAAATATGATGTGTTGACCTCATCTGAATGTCATTCATACTGCCAAGTAATTATTTCAAATTTTATCCTGTTATAAAGTAAAAACATTGCTCATTATTTACTCCATAGTAATACCCCACATGTTACTCCGTTTGCAATTGTGTACCTCAACAGAAACCTGATAATGTGTACGTATCTTGTATAGCAGACATTCAAATAATTTTTTTTTTTTATGTTCTGAAAAATATATATAAAAGTTCAATATCTTGTAATACTTAAGACTAATTATATAGTGCAATCACTTAATGGGTAATTCCTATTCAACATATTGTAATTTCCCAATATAGTTATCTATAAGCATTTAAATTTTGTAATACTACCCTGAGTACCATATCAGCCCCGACGAATGACGTTTGTCTAGTAATCAATAGGGTGGAAAAGGTATGTATGATACCACAACTTGTATTTAAATTTTGTAATACTACCTGAGTACCATATCAGCCCTGATGAATGACGTTTGTCTAGTAATCAATAGGGTGGAAAAGGTATGTATAATACCACAGCTAATGCCATTCATTCAAGAGGGCTTTCCCCTACACGCATACCGCGCCCGGGTTGCCTGTTGTGCTGTGCTTTGTAAGCTTTATTGCACAATAAATTGTTTCTCTCTCTCTTTCCTTTACTTGTATCTGGTTTATTCCTCGAGAGTAAAAAATGGGGAATGAAAAATGAAGGGGATCGAGATAAACTGAGCCTACGATAGCGAGTTTGATCCCACTGAAGTTTATGAGTCTATATTTGTGAGCAAACTTGAGGTTAACAATCCCCATTCTTTCATTTATTCACGAATCATGACATTTAAGCAATGAGAGTAAAATAATATTTTGAGGAAACGTGGTTCCTGACATTTTATTTTTTGGAAGCGAGGTAAATCGGAGCATGCCGTGACGTCACCTGAAAGCTGCTTTCCTATTTGTCGCTGTGAACCACTTTCAATCAAATCGAGCGTGAGACGCAGATGACCGGTAGAGAATAGATATACGCGTAGATGGACGTAACTTTTTACGTAATTTATAATTATGCCAAGTATTCCTACGTTCTCTTAGATTGCATGGTCGTTTAGACCAAGAGAATTGGATTAGAGGTAGTTCTAAACCAATCATTTCTTCACTACATCATCCTCCATGTTCTGAACGAAGTCTTGAATCACAGAAATAATATAAAGCTAATTAGTTCATTTTCTACATACACATTGGCCTAGGTATGCAGTTTTCACCTTCAAACGCTGCAATCTCGCGCACCAAACACGCAGATCATCAATTCTCGAGAACACTGACCCTGAACCAGTGGCTAGTACTTTTGTACTTTTAAGAATGGCTGAAATACTGGTTTTTCTTGTCAAGGCGACGCTTCGAAAATGCCAAGTAACCAAAATAAGCTCAGAGACACACTTGATAAAGGTCGCCGCGTCCTCTCACAGGCCCCCCCCCCCCCCCTCCTCCCCCCACCCACCACCATCCCACCCCCCCATACCTCTCCCGCCGAGCTCTTGAAGGGCTAATACGAAAACGCTCTTATTTCGTCACTGTATTTTTATCTATTTGAAGATATTTTAAAGCCTTTTTCATAGGCCTATATGTTTAATTGCAGTAGCTGCTTTGATTGACGAATAGTAGCAAAGGCAAATATTTTTCCATTAGGCCTATGGAAGTTTGTTGACTTGGACTGATTTGATCAATATGTAGTGGCAAAGGTAGATATTTTCCTTAGGCCTATGGGCGTTTGTTTAGTTGCGTTGATTTGGTCAACATATAGCTGTAAAAGGTATATTTTTTCCTTAGCCCCATCTTCGCTTGTTGAGTTACATTGATTTTATTAAAGAAAGTGGTAAAAGAAAATACTTTTTCCTTAAGCCTATACGTTTGTTAAGCTGCATTTATGTTTTTTCATGTTTTGCCTATTAATTATTAGTTGAATTAATTTAGAATTAAATCAAGAAAGGAATCTGTAGATCAGTAGTTTTAGAGAGAGAGAGAGAGAGAGAGAGAGAGAGAGAGAGAGAGAGAGAGAGAGAGAGAGATAATCGGTTAATATCTTGAGTAGCTTTACTCTGTAAAAGGAATTTCGTCCAATCTCCGTTTTTACGAAAGATGCAGCTGACTAAAATTGATAGAGAGAGAGAGAGAGAGAGAGAGTCTAATAGATTATGTATAGTATGTTCGACAGAAAACAGGCCTTTATACATTATCCTGAATACCGTACGTAAATCGTGTTCCTTATGATAATTGAATAACTAACATATGCAAATGATGTTCCTTCTCACAATCAGATACTTGACATCTGCAAATTACGACTCAGTTTAAAGATCAAGACGATAATCTGTAACTTCCTGTAGGACAGCTGGTAGTGATGTCAAGGCTGGCTAAGAAACAGTTTAGACTCAATGTGTCAGTCTACTGATAATTTTCTCCCTTATGTCGGCCTTTAATTAGGATGAATGAACGAAATTATCATCAGAAGTGTTCGAATTATCAAGAACTGGACAGCCTTCGAAAGTATTGTTTATTGTTTGAGTGAAAGGTCTGGAGAAGCATTAGAAACATCGTTAATTTGTGCACGCTATCGACTGTGATTGTACAGTTCATGTGAAGAGGCAATGAAGAGATAAACTTATTCATTTGTTTATGTATTCATAATTCTGTGAATCATTATAGATTCGTTTTGATTCACGCGTATGTGAATCTTCATAAACTAAGAGCTTAAAGTTCGTTAGAAAATGTAAGCTCCTGTCAGTATTGTTTGCAGCTTTGTAAGCGCAAAAGCATAAGCGAGCAACTTTCCCGCGCTAAACCTGTTCCCATTCACCGTCGGTCCAGAAGCGTATGTGGCTTGCGGAAGATATAGTACTATATACGCTCAATGAACGCCCTGCAATGGGGGGAAAAAACATTCTCTCTCTCTCTCTCTCTCTCTCTCTCTCTCTCTCTCTCTCTCTCTCTCTCTCTCTCTCTCACGCACAACAATGAATGGTTTTCCGGAAATGGCCCGTGCAAAGTTCCCGGCCGTGAGAGAGAAGAAGGCGTCGGGGTGAGGGGGGAGGGTTGAACTTCAGGAGCGTTTTCTCATTGTTATAGTCAACACCGACTGCACATTTCACAACCCCCTCCCCACTCACAACACCAAACACCTGCTCCTACCAGTCTACCACCACAACCCAATGGATGTGAGCAGCGGCGTAACTAGGAGTCTCTTAATGGGGAGGCACAAATTATAATACTCTTCCTTTATTTTTTTTTAATCAAGCGAAAAGATATTAAGGTTGTTTTAAAATATTTAAGCATACTAATTTGTGAATCACATTTTTATATAACAAACTTGCTCAAATATTTTTTCAGTACAAATTATGAACCTCTGACCACACTTGTAAATCCAAATTAGATATTATAAGTAATGGTTTGGCAATGAAATAAAACCACTTGGTATGTAAACAAAATATAATTAAGATCATCAAAATTATTCATTTAATATTTCTATGATATGTTTAAACAGTGAGATCCAAAGAAATTAAGACATTTGATTGCTACAATTAACGACTTTAGTTGAAGTATATAATAAGATTCCATTACAATTGGTTACTTGATTATTGAACCTAATCATTTAATTAATAGTATTAATAACAGAATGATGCAGATGTATTAATTTAGTACATATGCATCATTCTTTTATTATGTTTCCTAGCAAAAATATCAACAAACCTTTCCATTTCGATATTCTTTGCCCTGTCCTGGTGGATTCCAATTACCGATACAACCGGACAATTTATGATCACACATAGAATTCTGAGGTATTCTTTTTATGTGCGTTAGTGAAGAGAAGCTTCGCTCACAAGATGCAGGCGTTGGTGGTAATGCAAGAGCAATGATTAACATTTTGTACCAACCTGGAAATGCATCTTTAAAAGGAACAAAAAAAGCTTTCAAATCCACAATGTTGGCAATTTTAACCCCATCAGCTCGTTTACGTTTTACTAACCGATTTGCTTGTCGCAACTCAACATCTAAGAATTCAAGATCAACATTATACTTAGCTGCCATTGTCTCCAACTGGTCCTGCTGTAAAAATTTAAGGGAAGAAGGATCAAGAGATGATATTGAATGGAAAAGGGATTTGTTGGCATCATCAAATCTTGACTCAATTTCAGTTAGTAGCCTTTTGTCCATTACAGGATAATAGAGTGTGTTTTTGTATCCTTCCTGTTCCACATGCTTACACACTTCTCTATGTCCAGTTGTTTCCAAGACCACAGCAAGACAAATAAAAACGAATAACCTGTGGATTCATACAATATCAATAGATGAGCACATTCTTTCCCTGTGTGTGTGTGTGTGTATGCAACCAAATTTGCGTTATGCATTAATGCACTATTTCTGAGAGTTTGTGCAGGATTTTCGCATATCCAGATGTTTTACCAACTGATTATAATATGTCAGTCAGTCTACTGACATTGTTGCGTTTTACATGTATAACATTTTTGTATAATACACGTGCGTGTGTGACTGTGCATGTGCGTGTTTTTGAAGTTTTCATTTTCTATCCTATTTTAATTTCCAAATTTTACATTATCCGCTGATTTATTGGCCTAAATTATTTTCTGTACATGATTTGATTACATTTCTTTCACACTTACATAACGTTTGGAAAACGAATACGTACGTATTCTCCTGAGATAAAGAAAGAAAATTGATTTATTTCTTACAGTTAATATAGTAAAACTCCACTTATCTTCGTATACAAAAAAACATCCAAACTACTTGATGTAGAAAACTTTAACATTAGTAATAATAATAACAATAATAATAATAAGAATAATAATAATAATAATAAAATAATAATAATAATAATATATGAAAATTAAACTTGGCTTTTCTACAAGCTACATGAACTCAAAATGGGGGGGGGGCACCAGGGGGGCACCAGTTTCAAATGGGGGTTCACGTGCCCCTCTGTGCCCCCCCCCCCCCCCCCCCCCCCCCCCCCCCCCCCCGCAGTTTACGCCTATGGTTGTGAGAAGGAAAAAATCATTATCACGAGTTTGTTGAAAAAATAAAGGGAGGAAAGAACAGTATTTTCCTTAAACTGAACACTGCGCAGGTGTATTGTTAAAAGTAACAGGACAACATTCGCCCAGTAGTATACGATTTAAACTATTATTAGCAATATTTAAAATGAAAAACAAAAAAAAATTAATCACCAAGTTTTCATGTTTCTATTTGTTGTAGCTTAGAAATCAGTGATAAGACTAAAAACCAACGTTTTCTTGAACTCTTCAAGATTCTCTCTCGTTAAAGTTTCCGATTACTTCCAAAATTAATGTAAATCACAAACTTTTAAAATCAGTCACTGGAGCAGCTGTACAGTTGATGTACTCATTCCCTTTTAGATATATTCAAGGAAGAATTTCAAAACATTGCGAGAGCTTGGGTCTAGTGCCAGCATTAAGCTGAGGTTGAACTATAAAGGTCAGTCATATGCAGCGTATATATTTGAGATTACCAATATTTCTCAAGGCTCTCTCTCTCTCTCTCTCTCTCCAGTCTATTCATAGCAGCAGTAATCGGTGCTGGCATAAGGCCAGTTCAATCCACCACACATTGTAGGACGATATCAACATCAAACATGAACGCCTGAAGCACTGTCTTCGCTAAGTCCCTTCAGGTTCCTAAGTTCAGGAACTTCGTTTAAGGAACTTTTGCGATACTTGGAGTTAGTAGCTAAGGATTTCGTAACCACTTAGCCCCAAAACCTCTCATTATATTCCTCCTCCGTGGAGTGACCGACGTTCTCTTATGCGAAAGTATTATGTAGTTTTTTTCTTTTTCTTTTTTTCGAGGCCAGACCGTCGTAACTGGTTCCTAATATTTGGTCATAGTTTTGTTTTTTTATGTTTTTTAATGTTCTTCTAATCGATCCAGATCCTCATAGCACTGACCATTGCAGGTTATGTGCTTTTTTTTAATACTTTTTCTGATGCTTCTAGGTTTAATCTAGGTCTTAGCGGTAGACCCATAGCAGTGGCTGTAGTAGCGATAGTACTAGTTTTGAAGCCGTCCATGTGAAAGGCAAGAGAGAGAGAGAGAGAGAGAGAGAGAGAGAGAGAGAGAGAGAGAGAGAGAGAGAGAGAGAGCCGTGTATTTACATCTTAGACTATTATTGCTGTTGTAAAGTTAAACTATAATTGGAAACTGCCCTTGTACCAGCATCTGTTCGAGCGCGCGATAGAGCCAGCAAACCAAATCTTCCACCGCCCTCCGACGCTCTATCTGGATGCCACCTGGGTGCCTTTTCCTTTTTTTTTGTTTTCGTTTTTCTATACTCGCATTCACCTAACCTGGTAGCCGGTATGATCGGCGGCTGTATAGGATTCTAGATCAAGGTGAACGGGTCCTCTGAGGGATGTGTTCTACTGTGGAACCCTTTCGCGCTCACCCAGAGAAATTACCGTCGACGCTAGTCCTACATCCTGCGCGCTTTCGACATTTCACTGTTCCTTTTCTCCCTAGATTCTTTTTCTTCTTCTTCTTCTTCTTCTTCTTCTTCTTCTTCTTCTTCTTCTTCGAGCGGCAGGGGGAAAGTAGCAGTACTGAAACAGGAGGAGCATTAGTACTAGCAGCAACAATTGCAGCGACAGAAGAAGAGCTTTAGTAGTATACGAACAGCAGAAGAAGAGCGTTAGTAGTATACGAACAACAGCAGAAGAGCGTTAGTAGTACACGAACAACAGCAGAAGAACGTTAGTAGTATGCGAACAGCAGAAGAAGAGCGTTAGTAGTGTACGAACAGCAGAAGAAGATATACCAGCAGAACTACTCAGAAACCTTAACGGAAGTCAAACAAAAGCTTCTTTGGTTACGGATGAGCGCGCAAAAGTAGTACACTTTCGAACGTAAGACGAATCAAGCTCTTGCAGCTTAATTTCATAATATTTACGAACGTTTCGTAATACTTAGATGACATATCCGTAACCCTTAATAAGAGATAATGATAGAGAATGAAAGTATTGAAATGTGAGCGTTTATTTTTTTAAAGAATATTTTATCAGTTACCTTTCATGGCGCCAGCTCCTTGTAAGACGTAATTTGAAAGCCTTTACTTTCGTAACAGAGCAGGAGCCGTTTCAAAGATAAACCCTGAAGATTATTACTAGATTATTACTACTACTAATATGCTATTTAGTTTCGAGATCAGAGATTTATTCGGTTACTTAATGAAGATGACATTTCTTGTTCCTTCGTGAATTATTATTATTATTATTATTATTATTATTATTATTATTATTATTATTATTATTATTATTATTATTATTATTATTATATCACATCTTAGTAAGTTTAGTGTCCTTATTAGCCACATTCATTTATTGCAAATATATATAAATAGAAAAACACAACACCTTAACTAAGAGCCAATAATCTCTCATAGCATGATTTTATTTTAGAGAGAGAGAGAGAGAGAGAGAGAGAGAGAGAGAGAGAGAGAGAGAGAGAGAGAGGAAGGTAATCGATTAGTATCTTGGATGGCTTCACTCTGTAAAAGGAATTTCGTCCAATCGCTACTTTTGCGCTATTTGCAGTACCAAAAAATTTAATCGAGAGATGGAGAATGAATGTACCTCTCTATCTCGCTCTCTCACTCTCTCTCTCTCTCTCTCTCTCTCTCTCTCTCTCTTCTCTCTCCTGTGAATGACAGCAACTGATGAGCTCGGTAGATGATAATCACACACCCCCTGTCAACTATCGCTGCCATCCGCCTTTCCTT